>NC_071587.1:618628-927942 GCF_024509145.1 Vidua macroura
ATGCCCCCAGCACTGCACCTGCCTGGCCTGCTCAGGACACAGAGTGACTTTCCTCAGGAGCTCACGGTGAAATCAGCAGCACACATCATCACTCGTGCCTTCATTTCATGCCCTTTCAGCCCCTTGGAGCTGCCATGAGGTTCAGGAATAGGCAGAATGATGGCAAAGGCATTGCTCCTCACAGCCAAAGGATTCTGGGCTGCCTGGTGCCCGTGCTGGCATCCCGATCCTCCGTGCCCTTTGCAGGGCTGGAATGCCCTGTCCCCCTGGGGTGCCCTTCAGCACTCACCCAGTTCCTGCTCTGGTTTCCCCAGTGCCTCTAACCCCCAGGCTCCATCATGGACAAATAACCTGGAAAATTACAATTTAAGGGGAAAAAATGATACATTTTGAAGCTGATAGGTTTTCGGGGGGGGGGGGGGGGTGGAAATATGAGGAAAACCTTCACTGCCCTGCAAAGAGAGCCAGGCACCCCTGGAATATGGGAGAGGAAAATGCCAGGGTTGAGAAAGACTTTGGAGGGTGCAGAGAGCACTGTGGGGCTCGTTGTTCCTCTCTGCTGGGCCATTTCCCCTCAGGGATGAACTGAATGGTCAATTCTGTATTCAGGACTGGGAAGGCAGCTGCACTTTTGCTGAATCTGCTACAGGAAGGAAAAAAAAATCTGTATATTTCCATTTTCTTTAGAGAATGAAGCCTCTTCCCCAGAAAGCCAGCTCTCCATTTGCAAAAGCACCAGGGCAAAGGGATGGGAAAATCCCTGTGGTCGCTGCTCCCACACCGTGCTCACCCCTCAGGCCAGGCTTTAACACAGGTGCAGGGACTGCAGAGGTGTTTCACAGAACTGAGCAGTCCTGCCTCTGATCACCTCACTCCCACGGGGCAGCCCTGGCCAGGCATCCCAAAACAGTAAAATCCATGGATTTGTAATCACCTCTGAAACCACCAGCACCTGGATCAATATCTGGATCACCTGAGGTCAGGCTGGGAATCCCTGGCAGAGGGAAATGCAAGAGCTCCTGCTCTCTGTCCTGCCTGGGTCCATGAAAGCTCCTTACCTGCCCTGCACACACCTCTAAGGGCAGCCAGAGAGAGAAATTGTTCCCCCAAACAGGCTCCTCGACCCTCCCGAGGACAGGACTCTGTGCTCTGGGCATGGGAATGCCATCCCGGCATGGGAATGCCATCCCATCAGGAGCAAAGCACCCCAAGATCCCGGAGCATGTCAAGAGCAGGCACTGCCCTGCAACCCAGTGCTGGCAAGGTCACCCCCAATCCATGCAAGGTCACCTCCAGCCCATGGCAAGGACATCCCAGCCCATGGCAAGGCTGAGCATGGGAATGACATCCTGGCTTGGGAATGCCACGGCAGCATGGGAATGCCATCCTGCCAGGAGCAAAGCACCCCGAGATCCCAGAGCGTGTCAGGAGCAGGCACTGCCCTGTAGCCCAGTGCTGGCAAGGTCACCCCCAGTCCAAGGCAAGGACATCCCAGTCCATGGCAAGGTCACCCCCAGTCCATGGTAAGGACATCCCAGTCCATTGGAAGAAAGACACACGTGCACCAGAGTGACCAAAAGCCCTGAGCAGAAAAGGAGCAGGAAGTGAACAGTTGAGCCTAATTTGTACGAGGCTGTAAATGAATTTCACTGTGGCAGATGGTCAGTGGATTATTTTCCAGGGGGTTAGGCAAGACCCAGATTAGGAAAAGCTGAGAAATTTTGATGTGGCGTGCAGGACCTTATCCTAGGGCTCAGGACCCTGATGCGTTTGAGGGGGTCCTGACTGTGTGTGAGGGTCAAGGGGCCCCGTCTGAGCAAAGCTGAGCTCTGCAAAAAGGGCAGGTGTGGAGCCACACGTGCAGTCCCCAAATACCAGGTTGGCAACACCACCAAAAGGTGCCCCCCGAGCTTTCTATGTCCTTAAAGCAAAGCTCCTGTCTGGGGAAGTTGGTGTCCCCCATCTGGGTCAGCCCCATCTCAGTGGGGACATCTGGGTTCTGCAGGGGGCCATGCCCACCGCCCGCAGCCCCCAGCCCCCGGCTTGGCATCCCCGGGAGCCGGGCTGGGGCTGCCGTGCCGGGCTGGGCGGGGGGTGCTGCGCCGGCCCCGCTCCGCTCCCTGCCCTGATTTCCTGGTGGAAATCCCAGAGTCTTCTCCAGATCCAGCTCTGGTTTTGGGGGCAGCCATCTCACTCTCCCTCTTTCCTCTTCCCTCCTTCTGCTCTCCTTCCTCCTCCTCTCCCTCCCTCCTCTCCGCACTGTGCTCTCCGGGGGCTCTGGGTACCGCTGCAGCATCGCCAGCCCCCTCCATGCAGGCAGCTGGGGCGCGGGGCGGAAGGGGAGGGCTGCGGGGGCCAAGCTGAATGAATGGGCATCGCCTCGGTGCCGCTCGAGCCTCCGCATAGGGGCGAGGCGGCCGCACCGCGCCGTGGGCAGGGGGGCAGCGGGGCCGGCCAGCGGCCGGGGCCGGGGCCGGGGCCGGACCGGGCCGGGCCGGGCCGAGCCGAGCCGGGCCCCCCGCCCAGCCCGCTGGGGCGCTGTGAGCAGCGGGCGCTGCCCCGCCGCGGGACCCGCACAGCCGGGCCAGGTGAGGAGGGGCTGCGGGGGGCCGGGAGCGGGGCGGGAGGGCGGTGCGGGGCGCGGGGATGGACGGTGCGGGGCCAGGGTACGGACGATGCGGGGAACGGCTCGGACGGTGCGGGATGGAGGGATGGACGGTGCGTGGTGAAGTCTGAGAGGTGCGGGAAGGGGCTGGCTGATGCGGGAAGGGGCCGGCTGCTGCGGCAGGGATGGCCGGACGGTGCAGGGTGTGTGGCCGGACGGTGAGGGCTGTGCGGCCGGACGGTGCAGGAGTGATGGCCGGACGGAGCGGGGTGTGCGGCCGGACGGTGCGGGAAGGGGCTAGCTGGTGCAGGGCTGGGCTGGCTGGTGCGGGAACGGGCAACAAGGAGTTAAGTGGCTGCGGAGCAACCGGGCTCAGAGCGTGTGTGTGTGTGTGTGAGCGTGTGTGTGAGAGACATCCCGCACCCCGGGGGCGTGGCTCAGCCCACCCCACGCGTGTCCGTGCGGGGCAGCGGGCGGCCGGCTGCTGCTGCGGGCTGCGGCGCGGCGGGGCCGCGGCTGCGCAGGGGTGCGGGAGCCACGGCAGAGCCCGGCCCCGCCGCTGCCTCGCTGCTCCCACATCACAAATATCACAAATATGTGCGTGTGCGGGAACCCCCGGCCCGGCGCGTGTGCGGGGACCCGCTGCGGAGCCGTGCCGGCTGCGGGACCCACGGCGCGGGGCCGGGGTCGAGCTGCGGGGCTGAGGGTGGCCCCGATTCCCGGTGCGTGCCCTCCGCAGCGAGCCGTGGTGGGGGAGCGGCCCCAGCCCGGGCGTGCGGGTGTGCGCGGCCCGCGCCTGCGTGTGCTTCATTCGGGGTGCGTGTGTTCCCCTTGGATATGTGTGTGATCTCCTTGGATGTGCGGTTTTTTGCCCCTCTGAGGGTGCCTGTGCCCCTCTGGGGTTCGTGTGCCCTCTGGGGGTGTGTGTCACACACATGCATGTGCAGCGGTCACTGGTGATGTCCCTGTGGGTGTGTAGGGTGTGGGGCTGGAGGTGTGTGCCAAGGAAGGCACGGGAGTGATGGAGGGAGCAGGCACGCGTGGGGAATTGTGTGAGCACGCCCATGCCACAGCTGCCCGTTCCCACTGGGACCAGCCTGGCTGCAGCCGTGGTGGTCTCTGGGCACCTGTCCCCATGTCATGAGTGGCCACTGCCACTGAGCATGGCCCTGGCCTGTTTTAGCTGTACCTGGGATGTACCCTGTCCTTCCCCTGGGCCAGGATGGTTTGCAGTGTGCAGGCAGAGCTGCCCGACCCTCACCCCTCTGCCCGACCCTCACCCTTGTCCCAGCGGGTTTTTCCATGTAAAGGTGCTCCAGAGCCAGTGGGGCTGTGGGCAGTGGAGCCGGTGGGGAATGGAGCTGGCTGGCAGCGAGTGGCAGCGCATGGCAGGGCAGTGCCTGCTGTCCCTGTCCCCGTGTGCCATCCCGTTGCCTCTCCAGCTGCACCAAGGGCCAGGATCAGTACCAGGGTTGTGGTTGGGTCATTGTGCTATCATCAGACTTTTGCAGGGGCAGACAAATGTCCCCTCCACGTGCCAGTCTCCGCCACGTGCCAGTCCCCTCCAGGGGAGAGGACATAACAAAATCTGCTCTGGGCCCTTGCCGTGACGCACTTGGAAGCTCCGCTCCAGGATGAGGCCCAGGCAGGAAGGGGATTCAAAGCCTTGTTGCCATCATTTCCATTGGAGCTTGGCACCAACATGCCTTTGAGGAGCAGAGCCTTGCTGACCTTCCTGACCCCATGCCTGGTGTGGGGCCGGCACCTGCGGTGCCAGCAGCAGCCGTGTCCATGCAGAGGCATGGGGCTGGCATTCCACAGGACCTGGGCAGCTTGGAGCATTTCCTGTAAAATGGACTCTCGAGCCTCATGAATCCACCTCCACTGCTTCTCCTCCGAGAAAGCAGAGCACAGAACCAGCCCAGGGGCTTCTCGGAGGAGGCTGTCACCTGGTAGGAGCTGCCACTCCTGCTCTGGGACACGGGGATTCCGTTTGTGCTGGCAGGAAAATTAGGCTTTTCCAGCTGTGGGCTTGGCAGATGTGGCTCCGGTGTCTGCAGCAGCCCGGCTCCCTCGCTCCTCTCTGTGTCCGTGACGCACAGTACGGTTGGAAGCATGTCTGTGAGTGGTGAGGAACACAGCAGCTCCAGGGAAATGTGACACTCCGCAGCAGGAGACTCCTGCACCTTCCCACACCCTCGTGCTGGGCCCAATTTCATCCTAGAAGCATCAACATCTGGTGAGCCAGAAAAGAAATGTAAATCGAATAACCATCAGGAGTAATTGGAGACCCGTTTGGAAATTGGTTTGCTACCTGCATGCCTCCCAGGCAAGCTTTTCCCTGTTAACCATTGTGCATCTTTGCATGAAAAATGAGGCTTTATTTCCAGCCTGGGTAGCAGCAGCGCAGCAGGATGGGGATGAGCACGCTGTGTCCCCTCTAATCTGCCCACAATCAGCACCGAGCACTGCTGCCACGCCGCAGAGATGGAGAGCCCTGGATCCAGATGGCAGCTGCCTTCCCGCATCCTCCCCGTGCCATCCGCAGCGCAGGGCAGCAGCGCAGGGCAACAGAGCAGCGGGGCAGCCCGCCAGGACTGGCCCTGGCAGGGCTCTGGCCCCTACAGCCACCTGCGTCCCCTGTTTGCTGCCCGGCTCAGGCCGGGGCTGCCAGCCCCGGGTGAAGCAGCGCTGGGCTGCCAGGAGCTGGGCTGGCTCCCGTTTGCTCCTGGATGGGCTTCAAGGAGGTGATTCGGAATTCGGTGGGGTTTTTCTTGCCGTTTCCAGGGGGAATCCTGCCCAGGGTCCACAGCTGGCTGTGCCTGGCCCAGCCATGCTGGACTGGGCAGCCCCCAGCTGCAGCCCCACAGCCCCTCTGGGAGGGAGGGGGTGTGCTGGCCGCCCGGGGTAGGCTGAGCACTGTCCAGCTCCCACCAGGAGCCTGTTGGAAGGGGCCTCTGGTGGCACTCACTGAGGCAAAGGGGCTGCAGGAGATCTCAGGCTGTCACTGGGGTGGTCAGGGGCAGTCATTTTGGGCACTGAGGCTGCTTTGTTATTCTCATTTTGAGGGTGTGTTTAGCTCTGTGCAGAATAAACAGAGGTGAAGGTTCTGCTCAGGTCTGTGAGGGAAGCCCTTGGCTCAAGGTTTGAGGTGCTGAAAGCTGGGTCCCTACAGCAGTTTTGCTGAAGCTACACTCCAGGGGCTGGCACCAAGCTCCTGCAGCCCAGGCTTGGCCTGTGCTGCTCTCCATGGCAGGGTTTGCAGATGTTTGTGTTCCTCACCTCGTACCTGCCCACAGCTTTGCTCTGGGAGGTCCCTTGGGTCTCTCCGTGGGCACAGACTATGGTTACACCAACCATGCAGCTCCCAATGGACACTGCTGTGGGCTCTGTCTGGGACCCCCTGGTTTGGGTGTGCATGAGAAGGTCCTGAGCCTCTTCTTGCTGCAGAGACATTGTAGAGGGAAGGTTCCTACCATGCTGAGCCCTCCTGTGCTAGCTCTGGCTCTGTTCAGGAAGGCTCCCATGGATGTCAGCCTTTCCTGTGCTTGTCTGGTGGCTCTGGACCATGGGCTGTCAGGAAAATTGTCTTTCCTGAGAGCTTTGCCCAGATGAGGCCTGGCTGCAACTCTTGGCAGGAAAGCAAAGCTGCTGCAACGAGGCACAGCACAGCTTCCAGAGCTATTGTGGAGATCTCGTGGCCGAGGGTTGGAACTAGATGATATTTAAGATCCCTTCCTACACAAACCAGTCTCTGATCCCATGATTCTGTGGTCTTGGTGGGTTTATGCCCTCTGTGGGAGAATGGGATGGGGGACAAAGGGACAGACAGCCCCAAACCCACACTGTGCTGGCTGTGGGCTGGTTTAGATGTTCCTGGGCCTGGCTTCTGTAGTCCCTGCGATATGTGGACCCTTCTGTACATCTCTTAATCGACTCCCACAGGGAAGGACCCCATTTCCTCAGGCCTCCAAGAGCTGCCTTTGGGTTTGGTGTCCCCTGTGTCTCCCATGCTGTCCATAGGGCTGCTGCTGAGGACTCAGAGGAGCCAAGCTCTCTGCAGGAGCTCTGAGGTGGCACTTGTGCTCAGGAGGAGTGGTGAGGCCTGTGATGAACATCATGAGAGTCCCCTTACGTCAAGTATTTAATATCCCAAACCCTGAGCTGTTTGTCTCCGTGTGTCTCCACAGGACAGGGACCACCCACACCATTTTCCCTGGCAGGTGCCAGACAGGTGACAGCACTGGGCTCCAGTCATTCCGGGGGGGCTGAACAGCCTGCCTGGGGGTGGGGAGGCTTGGGTTACCTTCCCACTGCTTCCCTCTCAGCTGGGCTGAAGGATATTCTTCACCCAGTGTCTCAGGGCCTTGGTAGAGAGAGGAGCAGGTGCTGGAGGTGTCACTGATTCCTCAGGTTGGTCCTGGGCTGGCCCAGCTGATGGCCAGGAGTCCACAGGGAGCAGCTTCCCTCCACTGAGAGAGCTGGGAAGTTCCTGCAGCAAGTGTCCCTGGGGTGTTCAGAGCATCCCCTCGTGCCCTGAGGAGCCTCTGTTGGTACCTGCTGCGGTGTGAGAGCCCTCTCTGTGCCTGGGCTCCCCATGGGGAGGCAGAGATGAGCTGGTTGTGTGTCAGAGCAGAGTCCTCAGCTGCAGCCACGGGCACCCTCACGGTGTGCTTTGGGAACATCCTGAGAGTGCCAGTGCTTCCCATAATTCCCTTACCCCCGTGCTCCTGGGCTCAGCTCCGTGCCCCTGCGTCCTGCCCAGCTCTTGCCCTCTGTGCCCACTGACCACAGGCCGGGGTGGCACAGCCCTGCCATACTCTGCTGTCCCTCACCCTCAGGCTGAGCCTTCCCAGGGTGGGCAGGGCCGTCCCGCTGCTCCAGCAGCACAGCAGCCCCGGTATTTATAGGCACCAAAATGTTATTCCCCTGCCAAAGTCACGGAACAGGCTCAGCGTGTGTCACAGCAGAGAGGATTTAATGGCACCATTCTCACTGCAAGAGCGAAGGTGACGCTCCCTTGCTGCTTGCCTTGACCGATTCCTCCTCCCCGTGCTGGAGCTGGAATGGCTGCTCTGAGGCTTCGGCTGGGGTGCCGTGGGCTTGGGCAAGTCCTGGACATGGGCACCGCAGCCAGGTGGGACAGAGACCTGCTGCCTTCCCCCAGGACCACCTCCCTCCTGGGCAGAGCTGCTGGGGCAGCCGGGGCTTGGGGCTGAGGTTAGGCCTGACCCAGTTGATGGACAAGGTCCTTTGTCCAGTGGTTTTCTTGTTCTGAACAGTTTGAGGCGATTTTCTGAACAATCAGAAAGGGCTGGTTTGGCATTTTCTAAATATCCCACCCTTCTTCAGTGTCAGCTGGGCACTGCTGCTAGTTTGGGTAGAGCTCAAGGCCCAGTGACAGAGTTGGGAGGTGCCAGGTTTCAGATGGCTGCAGAACGGAGCAGTTCTCAGCTGTCCCCTCACAGCCACTGGAACCATTCCCTGCCTGCCCTGCCTGCTGTGGGGAAAACCTCTGGGATGGGAACACGGATCTCGTGGCAGGCCAGGGTTTGGGTGGTGCTTTCCAAGCAGAGTCCTGGATTTATGGAGGGACATGGACAGCCAGACCTTCACAGCACAGAGCTGTGTCCTGCCCTGCCTAACATGCAGTGACGCTCCCTGAGGGGGAGCTGCTCATGGAAGGGACGATGCTCCCAGTAGTTGTGTGCCTTGCACGAGGAGGCAGAAGGGATGGGCAGGGATGGGGCACCAAGCTCCTCATGAGCTCCTCAGTCCTTTCCTGGCACTGGGCAGGCTCAGGAGTCCTGTTCCCAGCCTGAGCTGGGGCTGTGAGCAGGGGACAGCAGCCCCCCGCTGCCCCCACGGGAGCAGTGGAGGCCCAGGAGGGCTCAGAACCCCCTGTGTGACCTGGGGACAGGAGGCTGCTGCACACTGGGGCTCCCCAGGTTTGGGGCCCCAAGGAATAGAGCGAGGCCTCAGAGCTGCAGGAGCTTCTGCCCATGTGCCCCATCATGTGCATGTCTCCTGGGCTCTGCTCGGAGCTGTGAGCTGGGATGGAAACCTTCCCCTCCTGTGGCACTGCCCCCCTGAGGAGTGGGCAGCTCCCAGGGCTGCTGCCCAGCCAGGGACGGTGGCCAGGGGGCAGTGGCTCCCTGCAGCCCCCTGGCCACGCTTCCCACAGGCACAGCAGCCAGGCCTTGCCGAGACAGCTGGGGAACTGGGAACGGCTGATGTGGAGGAAAACGCTCTTCCCACACAGCCCAGCCTGTCCTCCCCCCTCGCTCCTCCCTCCCAGGGCTGCTGTGAGGAGCTGCAGCTCCCTGCCGTGGGCTGCTGCCCTGCGGGTTGGGCACACCTGACTTCCAGTGGTTGCCATGGGTGCCCACAGGTCCCTTTGCCCCTGCCCTTGGGGAGAGGGAGCTGCGGTGGGACTGAGGCACTGACGGGGCTGAATTCCTGCGTGCCCCTGTGTGGCTCCAGCCCCGGCTGCCTGCCCTCAGCCCTTCCAGCCCGGCGTTGCCCCGGCAGTCCTTCCCCTCTCGGGTGGCTGCTGATCCTGAGATCAACACTGAGCGCTCTCCTCCACCTCCTCCTTGCTGCACTGTCCCTCAAGAGGGACCGTTCAGCCTGCTCCTCCTCCTCCTTTTCCACTTCATTAATGAGTCTCTTTGCACTAAGAAGTCGTGATAGTTGCCGGGGGACCTGGGAGAGCTGTGCAGAGCAGCGGGGAGGCCACAGCCCAGCTCCCGGCATTTAGGATGCAGGGCACTGGGCTTGGGATGCTGCGGGGCCACCTTGGTGCTGGCTGAGCCCCTGGCACAGCACGAGGGGTGTGGGGGAAGAGGGAGGGGACAGTCGGGGGGTCTTTTGCCCACATGCAGTGGCAGAAAGCAGAGAAAGCAGTTTGGGGCAGCTCCGGCTGCTCTGCCGTGCTTCTGTCCCATTTCTGCCATCCATGGTGTTACTCACCTGATGCAGAGCTCCTCCTTTGGGGCTGCCATGGGCAGGGGGCAGCCACTGATGCTCCCACAGAGGCCTGTGGATCCCACAGAAGATTCCCATGGCCCTGGTGGGGCCCGAGGGCTGCACGGGGCCGAGCGTGGGGGTCCTGGGCAGCCCCAGCCCCACGCCCAGCGCCCGTACCCAGCACATGCCCACTGGCAGCAGCAGTGTGACACCTACACGTGGTGCCTCACCGAAGAAGCTGGACTTTGCAAACACGTTCTATGGGCATTGCTTTAATTTCCCAGTGTCTCAACACTCTCCCAAAGCTGAGAAGCTGAGATGGTTTCTCCTCTGCGGGGAGGGAGGCTCCTGTTATCGCACTCTCACATACGCACACATCGCACACTCACAGAGACTCTGATTCCTCTCCCTTCCCACTTTCCTCCTCCAAATGACTTCAAACACTTTATGAAAATGTTATTTTCTCCCAAACAGTTGCCTTTCTGCCTTGTTCTCCTGAGAAGCCTATTGGCTTTCCCTGAGCTCCCAGTGTGCAAGGGTAGTGATGGCCCTGCAGAAGGGGGAAAGTGCTGGGGGGGCTGAGCTGTGCTGGGGGGGAACACCAAACCTGCCTGTACTACCAGTGGGGCTCATCTGATCCTTCAAGGTTGCTCTGGATTGAATCACTGAATACCAGAATGGGATTGAAAGGGTTGAAAGGACCTCACAGACCACGCAGCCCCTTCCATCTGCCTGCCGTGGGCAGGGACACCTTCCAATAGATCAGGTTCCTCCAAGCCCTATCCATCCTGGCCTTGGACACTTCCAGGGATGGGGCACTCCCAGCTTTCTCTGGGCATCTGTGCTAGGGCCTCCCCACTCTCAGAGGGAAGCATTTTTTTCCAAAAATCCAATGCAATAGAGCAAACCCCTCCTGCAGGGCAGTGCAGTGAGGACACAGCTCAGAGGTGCTCTCCACGCTCCTGTGGGGGTCTTGTTCTCCAGGAGCACGTGGGAAGATGCCCCCAGCCCCGTGGCAGCCTGAGTTCCGCAGGCAGGAGCTGTTTGCCGTGCCCATGGCAGGTTCTGCTGCCAGAGCAGCCCCTGGCATTCCGGGCACAGCCAGGCCGGGGAGCTGCAGTGAACCCCTCTGCTGCTGGTGGCAGGGGCTGACTCACAGCGCTCTCCAGTCACAAGCAGATGGATGATTTGATCACCTAGCAACCAAAATAAGTCTCAGATTAAACCATCATCCCCCCAGGTGATGGGGCCAGGCAGCCCCCAGCCACTCCCCAGCCCCTGGGCTTCCCTGAGAGGGGCTCGGGGCTCTCTCCTGGAAGCCCTGGGAGCAGGACCACGCCTGCCTCCCACACCCCAGCAGCAGGTGCTCAGCAGGGCTCAGCTGGGTGCTGGGAGGGAGGGGGTCCCCAGGAGCAGCTCCCAGGGAGGTCCAAGGGGCATCTCGAAGCATGCACAGAGGGATCAAGTCTCTGGCAGCCTTTGGACAGGCTGCTGATTGTCTGAAGCATCCAGAGATCCTTTGTCAGGAGAGAGAGGCTTGTGCCAGGACCTCCAGAGTGAAGTTTCTGGGAGATTGAACACAGAGAACTTTGGATGGGATCCGCTGCCCCCTTCTCACCCCCTCCACCACCAGATCTGAGCGTCCTTGGCTACAGCCCAGTCCCTTGCCTGCTACTGTCCAAGCCAGAGAATGATCCCAGCAGAGTGTGTTCATTGCAGTTGTTCCATCACAGGCAGGAGGGTTTTGCTCCTGGCAGAGCCCTGGTGCTGCCTGAGGTGCCAAATACCTCCTGAATGGCTCCACCCACCTCCAGAGGATCTTGGCACAAGGCTGCTATCCATGCCCATTCCCTGGAAGCATCCAAGCCGAGGATGGATGGGGCTGGAGCAGCCTGTGACAGTGCAAGGTGTCCATGCCATGGCAGGGGTGGCACTGGATGGGCTTTAAGGTCTCTTCCAACCCAAACCATTCTGGGATTCTGTGATCCTACCACAGCCTTGAGGGGGATAGGCCCTCCTGGGGCACAGGCTGAGCTGAGCTGGAAAGCGAGTGCTGGGCTGGGAGAGGGGCAGGAGGAGGTGTGAGGGCGCTGTCAAGTTTGAGGTGCCCATGGAGCCTGTGCTGCAGAGCCCTTTGTGGCTCCAGCAGCGGTGCTTGTAGGAGGTGTGGCAGTGGGGACACGCCTGTCCTGGCCACAGACTCCAGTGTCCTGTGGGAGGGCAGGGCTGGGCTGGCTCCTGGCCCCATGGCACTGCTCTGGTGTCTGGGCCTTGTGGGACTGTGGGATCACTCACAGCCTGTGAGGAGCCCAGTGTGAGCCAGGCCAGGGTATGCAGGGTGGGATGGAGACCACCAATCCACCCCAAGTGCCCCAGAGCCAGAAGCCACCTCCTGCCCAGAGGGAAGCTCCATCCGGGCTGTGCCAGGCCGTCCTGGGTGCAAGCTGTGCCGCTCCCTCCTGCACCATCCCAGTGCCAGGGCTGGTACCAGCACAGCGCTGCCGGCCCAGAGGAGGGCTCAGGAAGTAGGGCAGCCCGGGTGCCTGCTGCTCTCTGTGGGACACAGCTGATATAATTAGATGGGACGCCCTGTTCTGTGCCCCGCAGCCCTACTTTGGTGGCACCGCTCGTCCCAGCCAAGGTGAGCCACTTCCAGTGGGGAGCCCTGCCTGCTGGCCTCCTGGCTGGGGGCCACGTGCCCTCTCCTCTGCTGGGGTTTGGTGGCTTTGGGAGACCCTGTGACCTGCAGGAGAGGGTCAGGGAGGGGGTGGTGGGAGCTGGGTCAGACTCTCATCCCACCTGGGCTCATCCCACTTCCCTGCCAGGATTGAAAGGGTTGAAAGGACCTCACAGACCACGCAGCCCCTTCCATCTGCCTGCCCTGGGCAGGGACACCTTCCAGTAGATCAGGTTCCTCCAAACCCCTCCATCCTGATCTTGGACACTTCCAGCAAAGGGGCACTCCCAGCTTTCTCTGGGCACCCTGTGCCAGGGCCTCATCATCCTCACAGGGAAGAACTTTTTCCAAAAATCCAGTGAATAGAGCAAACCCCTCCTGCAGGGCAGTGCAGTGAGGACACAGCTTAGAGGTGCTCCAAATCCAGTGCCTGACACAGCTGCAGGACATGGGACTGGCCTTGGA
The DNA here is from genome assembly GCF_024509145.1 of Vidua macroura. Lineage (NCBI taxonomy): Eukaryota > Metazoa > Chordata > Aves > Passeriformes > Viduidae > Vidua > Vidua macroura. Next base: position 631,345 of record NC_071587.1, read on the forward strand.
GACAAAGCCCCACAGGCAAACCAGGGATTGGAGGAATCACTCTGAGTCAGGCTTTAACTTCAACAGAGAACACCCCAAACTGCATCAGCACTGCCTCTGCAGAGCCCTGTTCCATCCATCCTGGTGTTCAGGAGTGTCCATGCCTGAGGCACCCAGCATGGCTGTGCATCTCTTCTCCAGAACATCCCACACATCCCGGGCTGGACCCTCCAGGACTGCTCATCCCCATGAGGATGAGCTGTAGCTGTTTGGGAATTACCAGATGGAGCTGTCAGGCGGGTTTAGGTTGGATCTCAGGGAAAGGTTCTTCTCCCAGAGGGTGCTGGGCACAGCCCAGGCTCCCCAGGGGATGGGCACGGCCCCAAGGCTGCCAGAGCTCCAGGAGTGTTGGGACAGCACTGCCAGGGATGCCCAAGGTGGAGTTGTTGGGGTGTCTGTGCAGAGCCAGGGGTTGGATTGCATGATCCCAGTGGGTCCCTTCCAACTCAGGATATTCCGTAGTTCTGTAGGAACTCCTGCTTTGTGAGTCATCAGATCCATCAAGCCCAGCCATTTTTGCCCCTGCCAAGAAGGCAGGAATGTGTTTGGCATCTCCATTCCTCCAGCCACTCCCACAGGGATGGGTTCAGAGCAGCCAGGTCCATCAGGATCCCTCTGCCAGGTTCCATCATGGTCTAGAGTGGATCTGTGGGTGCTCCAGGAGATCCCATGGCCCATGGCAGGAGCGGCCAAGGTGCTGTGGACAAAGGCAAATTTCAGAGAAAGCTAAGAGGAAATTTATTTCCACAAACATCTGTTTACACTGAGCTACTGGTTTCCACGGGGGCTGGGAAGCTGCTGTAACCTTCCTGCCTCAGAGGGGTGTGAGGGGACATTCCGTGTGCCTTGGGCTCAGGGCTGGGGGCTTGGAGCTGTTCTGGCAGGGAGAGGGGCAGCAGGGAGAGGAGCAGCTGCTTTGACATCTCCCCCCATGGGCAGGGGGGCACCCCCTGATGGGTGCCTGGGGCTGGGGGCACACGGGGACCTTTTCCATGAGGAAAAGTCACAGCACATTGTGGCCTTTGGGGAGTTTGGTGGGAGGAGGAGCCCTGGGTGCTGGCCCTGCGCAGTGCTCTGAACTCTGGGGTGCAGCTGGGGGCGTCCTGCCTCACTGCTGGCACAGGAGGGGCCCTGTAGCAGCCTTTGGTGAGGCCCCAGGGTAGCGGGGGTGTTTGGAACCTCCCAAGTTTTCCTGAGACCCACTGGGCTGTGACAGAGCTGTAGGAACAGCGCGAGAGGAACAGTGGTGGCAGCAGGGTGGGTGCTGCTGGAGGCTCCCAGGGCACGATGCATCTCCTGCCCTGGCAGTGCTGCCAGAGGCCAGGGCAGGCTGGAGGGAGAGGCAATTTTGGTTGGAAAGACAGAATGGTGGAGAGCAAACCACCAGTGTGGCTAGGGAGGACTCAGCTGTGCCCTGGACCCCTCAAACGGGGTCTCAGTGGGGGCTGTGTGGGCAAGGAGAGCCCCAGGTCATCCCTCATGCAGGGATCCCTTATCTAGGCCATCACAGGAGCCCTCAGAGCCTGCCTCTGCTGGGGGAAAGCTGTCCTATCCCCTGGACATGTTGGAGCCTCCAGTGCCATTCCTGCTCCTCCCTCGCTCTGCAGGTGGGATGGGAAGGTTTCTGCTCAGCTGGACGTTTTTGGGGAGGTGGCTATGTCTGTCCTCCCCTGCAGGAAGGAAGGAGCCGCTCCCCAGGGGGCTGCTGGCACTGAGACCTGGGCTGGCATTGCTGCATTCCACAGGATTCACAAGGAGGAGGGAAGAACAAATCCAGACCTGTGGGTTTGAGGAAGTCATGCCAGGTTTAAATTCATCTCCAACTATCCTGTTTTCCCAAGTGGTAGGAAAGGTGAAACTGGAAAGGAGCCAGAGAATCAAACCCAGGGCACCTGCACCCTGTCCAGGAGTAACAGGAGATTGGGAAAATGATCCTTAGCTGGCAAAGCGGCAGGGACCTGCTGGAGGCAGCCCCAGCCCAGCTCCTGCTGGGAGAGCCTGGCTGGCACCATGGGCTGGGATGGGAGCAGGGGGGACAGGGAGAGCCCAGGGCCAGGTGACTGTGCTGGGCAGGGGCTTCTCATCACCCCCCTGAGCACCTCCTCCTGCCAGCACCATCTCCTCCCCAGCTGAGAAAAGAGAGTATCTATTTTTTCACTGAAATTCACTGTTTTTCTAACTTTTATCATAATGGGAACGTAGAATCTTGCTTTTCCTGGAAAGCCATGGATCTCCACGTGTAACTGGCACAGTGGAGGGGCTGCAGCCTCATCAGGGGATGTTCTTCCCCCAGCTGCTTTGCTGGGAAATATGTGGCTGCAAAAACCAGGCTCAAATGCTGTAAAAATGTGGCTGCAGGTCCTGTTCTCTCTCAGTTCATATATTTGTGGGCATAAAGAGCTTTTAGAGGTAGATTAACTTCATTAAAATGGAAAGCATGCATTAATGGCATTTTAAGTCCTCTGGTGATGGCTGGGCCAGGCTCTGTGCTGAAGCTGCTCCTCTCTGGGTGCCTGCGCCTGCACCTGAGGCTTCCCTCCCCCCCCACCTTCCAGTGGCTGTGCAATCCTGTGCTGGGTGATGCTGTGCCAGGGCTGGCCCAGTGCCCAGGGGCAGCAGGCTGGGAGACCCCAAGGGGGTCCCAGTGGGCTGGAAGGCAGGGGGATCCCTGCCCTGGTGCCCCAGGGATGTGGTTTTTGCTGCTGGCTCTGTGCTCCATCCCGTGAAAAGCCTTGGAGCATGTCGGGAGGGAGCTGAGCCTTCTGTGCCTTCTGAGCCTTCTGTGTCACTGGGGTGGGGTTTGGAAGGGCTCTGATGCTGGGGAATGGATGAGTTTTGGCAAGGCCAAGGCTGTAGAGCTGTTCCTGAGGTGTTCCTGGGTCCTCCTGGGCTCCTGCCTGACCCGGAGCAGATTTCTCACCCGGGAGAGAGGAGCCTAGTCCTGTAGGAGCTACAGGGGACACAGGGAGGGCTCTCCTGGGCTGGGGCAGTGTCCTGTGCCTGGGCACTGCCTGAAAGAGGGGTCCAGAGCAGCCCCCGCACACCTGGCACCACCCAAACCCTGCAGGCGGCTGCCCCCGGTGCCATCAGGAGGGCACAGGGCTGGGGGCTCCTCTCGGAGCTGTGGCCATGCCTGGCTGCATCCCACGACCCAGGGCTCTTGGGGAGCTCCAGCCCAGCATGGATCTTTGCTCTTGGAATCCTTCCCAGCCAGAGCCAGCCTCTGTCACACACCAGGCCAGGATGCCAGGGAAAAACAGTGGGGTAGTTGTGCTGCTGCCCAGCCCCTGGAGGGACTTCCCAGTCCCGGGAAGGAGGCTCCATGTGCCCCCAAGGCCCCTGGGGTGGCCCCAGCCCGGTGCCAGGCTGCCCTTTCCCGGCAGCAGCAGCAGCAGATCCGATTTGCCTGCCCTGCCTTCGCCGCCCCACTAAGCAGGGTTTAATTTTGTTAAATAAATACAGAGTAATGGAAGCGGGGATGGGAGCCAAATGGCCTGGGGGCATCCTTGGGAGCCGGTGGGGCTCTGCAGCGGAGCTTTGCAGCTCTGGGAGCAGGCATGGGGTCGGGCAGAGCTGCTGGCAGCAGGGCTGGTCCTGGGCGTGGTGCTGGAGTGGTGCCGGGCTCGGTCCCGGGGTAGTCCCAGGCTCGCTGCTGCAGCAGATGTGGCCGTCACCGTGCAGTGCTCGCGGCCGCGCTGCCTTCCGAGCCATTTTTAAATGGCTGCTAAACAGCGCTGTCAGAAGCACACTCATCTTCCCGTCCTAATTAGTGGCTCAGACAGTAATTTGTAATCCGTTTGAATAGAAGGATCGGACTGTCTCGCCCTGGAGCCTGGGCGGGACATGGGGGTGGCAGCGCGGAGCAGGGCAGGGACGAGGGCTGTACCCAGGCTCCTCCTGGTACCTGCAGGAATTGCTCTCCCCTCTCAGGCTCCATGAGCCTTCTGCTTTCTTCAGAGTTTTGGTATTTTCATTTCTCTCCATGGTGTCCAGCACAGCATCCCCAGCAGCAGGGTCACAGGTCCTGCTGTCCCCGCAGTGGTGGCAGTGGCAGGGCACTCTACCTGGTCACCAGGGCCCTTTGCAGCCCCGGCAAACCAGCTGGGTAGGGCCACACTGGAGCTGGGATGGGCTTGGGCCAGGGTATCCCCCAGGGCAAACCCATCCCAGCAGGGCTCTGCTCTTAGGTGTGCTGGTGTTTGTGTTCTCAGTGCTGAGGATAAAATGAGACCTGGAGCAGAGAGATGGAAAAAAAGGTAAAAAGTTGAAAAACTAAAAGTGAAAGAAGAGGGGGTGAGAGTGTGAGGTGAGCAGACAAGGCAGAGAGCAGGAGCAGCCCCGGGTAGGATGGGCAGGGAGAGGCTGAGCAGGGCTGGCCAGAGCAGCCTTTGGAGAAGGAGCTTGGTGTGAGCCACGGCTGAACCGTGCCAGAGCCTCTGTGTGGGCCTAGGACAGAGCTCAGGAGCATGGCAGGGCTGGGCATGGAGCTGGGCTCAGGGATGGGGATGGAGATCCCAGGGTTGGGCATGGAGCTCCCAGGGCTTGGCATGGAGCTGGGCTCAGGGCTGGGCATGGAGCTGGGCTCAGGGCTGGGCATGGAGCTTCCAGAGCTAGGCATGGAGCTGGTCTCAGGGGTAGCTCCCAGGGCTGGGGATGGATCTCCCAGGCCTGGGCATGGAGCTGAGCTCCCAGGGCTCCCAGCAGCTCCCCTGCTCTGCAGGAGCAATGGATGGGACAGTGGTCATGGTGAGGAGTGGGCCTGAACCCAGGGAAGGTGACAGGCAGTGATGTCAGGGTGGCCTCGGGTACTGGCCTCACAAATAGCTCTGGGCTCATGGGCAGAGGTGACAGGCAGCGTCAGGCTGTGACAGAGCCAGGGCAGCAGCAGTGGGACAGGGTCACACTGCCCTCAGCAGGGCGGCACCGAGGAGCTCCGTGCTGGCCGTGTTTTTATCATCATTTAGCTGGGGAAAACCACAAGTGTCCTGCATGCATTGACCTTTAGAAACGCCGGGGTCCAGGAGCCGCCGGGAAACTCAGGGGAGTGGGGCCGGCACGGCTCAGGGTGTCAGCCCTGTGGACACAGCCTTGGGGACAGCCACCCGCGGGCAGGCGGGGGACAGAGCCGTCCCGGGTCGCAGCGCAGAGATCCCGGTGGAAGGCAGGAGCTCAGGCAGTGACTTGAAGGAGCAGCCCTCTCCTGCTGCATTTCCCTGCCTTTAGAAGTGTGCTAATGGCAGCAGTGACTCACCGCGCTTTACTCATCGCTAATGACGAGCAGGGCTCCGGTGACTCCGGCTTAGACAAACCCAGCCTCTCTCCCACATTGCTATTAACGGGGCAGAGCTGTCTGGGGCGTTCCGAGGGGGCAGGTGAGCAGCACGGACAAGGAGAACATCATCTTGTCCGTGCTCCCCCCAGTCCCAGACCCCCAGAGCTCCCCCGATGCTGAGGATCTGCACCAGAGCCAGAGGGAAAAGGAGAAAGGGGAGGCTGCAGTCACTGGAGCCTTCAGGAGCCACATGCTCCAGTTTTGGAGCTTGTTCTTGTAACCCACCCCACAGCTGCACCCCAAGACAGTGTCCATGGAGGGAGTGGTGAGAGCCCCCAGCTCCTGGAGAAGCAGCAGGAGGTGTCTGTAGGACAGAGGGGCAGCATGGCTGGAGCAGGGAGTGAAGAGCCTCAGGAGCTGCTCTCACTGCAGTCCCTGCTCCTACAGAAAGTTCTGGGTCAGGAGAGGAGAGCTCCTTTGGGGGTGAACTGGAAGACAAGCCTCGAGCCAGGCCTGGCTGTGGTGGCTTGCAGAGGACAAAGCAAAGGAGCGGGGTCACCATGTGGAGCAGGGCCACCACGTGGAGCCAGGTCACTGGAGTAGGGTCACTGTGTGGAGCAGGGTCACCCTGTGGGAGAGGATCACCATGCAGATCTGGGTCATCACGTGGAGCAGTGTCACAGTGTCACATCACCCCGGAGCAGGGTCACTGTGTGGAACAGGGTCACCATGGAGCAGGGCCTTTGTGCATGTCATTCCTGGATCCAGAGAGGAACAATGTCCAGCTCTGTGGCAGAGCCTGTCCCAACAGTGTGCCCAGCTCACTGCCCTGCTCTTGCCCCCAGTGGGACCTGCTGTTCGGTGCCTGCTGATGGCAGAAGGTCCCAGCCTGATCCCCGTGCTTGGGTGAGTGTCCCCCACACCCCACACCCCCCCCCCCCCGGCCCGTCCTGCACTGCCAGGGCTGTGAGTCATGGAGCCGGGATGAGCAAGAGCCTGAAGCAGTCACACGGAGCCTCATCACTGCCGTGGGCTTGCCTGCGAGCCTGCCACGCTTGTCACGCTCCCCGGGGACGAGTTGGTGGCCCCAGGCATCACTGGCTGCTTTAGGTAAAGCAGGGGCCGGCCCAGCGCAGGTCCCGCCTTCCCTCCCGGCGCTCCGGTGTGGCGGGAACGGTGACACCAGCATCGCCACCGGGTCGGATGGTCCGGAGGTGGGTGGGATCGGACTCTTCTCCTCCATGTGCTGCACAGGCAGCACACGCAGCTCTGGCTCCTGCAGAGGGGTCTGGGGAATGGAAGGGGTCAGGAATGTGCCTGGCTGGTTGTGGAGCCACTGCTGGAGCAGGATGTGAGGATGGAAATGGAAAAGGTGCTGGGCTCTGAGAGGAGGGGAGGGGAAGGGAAGGACACTGAGCTCTGCCTGCTTTCCCGGTGCTGCTTCCCGCAGGGTTAGAGGGCTGGAGGGGCTCCTGGGCCCAGCTGGGCTGCTCTGTCCATCCTCCACAGTCACAGCACGCCCCGTCTACAGCGGGGTGTGACCCTGCTGGCACCCAGGCCAAGAGCCAGGGGAGACCCGAGGGTGTGGGAATAGAATTCTGTGTCTGCCCATCAATCTTTGGGTGCTGGATACATCCAAAGCACTCCTAGGATGGCTCCTGCCTGTGCTGATCCCAAGCTCTGTGGGATTGAAGGGATCAGGGCTTGGTCCCCGGGGCTGGGGAGGTTTTCTGAGGCTGGGGCTGGAGGCTGGAGCCAGGGCTGCTCCCATGCTGGCAGGGCAGGGCAGGGCAGGGCAGAGCAGGGGCTCATCGTCCATCCTAACCAGGAATGTGTTGGCTCACTTGGATCAGAGAAACCCCTGCTCAGTCAGAGGGGCTGGGCAGGGTGAACAGGGGAAGGTTTCTGGGGGCTCTGGAGGAGGGCTGGAGAGGGATGTGGGATGTGGGGGTGCCAGGCTCATCAGGACAGCCCTGGCACCTGCCCTGCCAGTGGGTGAGGGCTTCCTGCAAATCCATCCTCATGCTGCCTTAGGCCAAACCTGGGGTAGAGCTGCTTGGTTTGCTGTAAGGGGGCACTTGGCAGCTGCTCCACACTCTGCCCAGGCTGCAAGGTGGCACTTTTGGGCACAGAGACCTGCCAGGGCTGTCCCCAGGGCTCAGTAGGGTGGGGTTCAGTGGGACCTGTACATCCCTGGCTCAGCCCTGGCACTGGCCACCTGGGGGGCCCAGCCTGCCCAGACCAGCTGTGTGTGTGTGTTGGACAGCAAGAATTCATTTTAACATGTCTTTTTACCCCTTTTCTCCCTGAATTAGCAGATCTGGGACAGAGCTGGCTGTTGGTGTTTGTCTCACACACACATGCAGGGCTGTCTGTACGTTACCCTGACATCACAGGGATGTGTGACGTGTCTCTGGCGGCACAGGCAGGAGGGGGCATGGCTTTGGGAGACAGGAGGATGTCATCAAAGGGATACAGAGAGCTCCTGGAAAGGAGAATGAGGAATAAGGATGGAGAGCACAGAGCTGGAGCAACAATGAGGTGCTAGAAAAGCAAATGTCCCTTGGTCTTTTCATCTTCCCTCTATTGCAGCAGGGCAGGAGCGAGCCTCTCACAGGAGGGACTTGTTTATTGTTTTAAGGCAAAGCAATCTGCAGATGTGATCGGTGCAGGGAGATGGGGGTTCTTTGGGGAGGAGACTGAGGGAAACCCCCACACAAACACAGCTGTGCCACAGTGGGGCTCGAGGTGAAGGCAGCAGCCAGGCAGGAGGAGCTGCTGAGCTTCCCAGTGTAGGGACACACAGTGACCTGTGTGGCACTGCCCGAGCTCCTGGAGAGCCCAGCACCTCTGCACCGGACAGCCCAGGCCTTTGGAGGGGGCATTTCCCCAGGTGCCACAGGAGCTTGGGAAGCTGCTGAGCCTTTGGCAGCCAGGTCAGGACAGGAAGGTGTGAAATACCTGGCCAGGCACTGACCCGGCCCTGCCCCGGCTCCTGAGGATGGACAGCCCCCGGAACCCCCATTCCCTGGAGTTCCTGAGCGTGTCCAGCCCCCGGCACTGCCTGTCCTGCCCTCCCTCCCAGCAGGGCAGGGTGCAAGGTGCCAGAGGTGTCCCCACGTCCCCCCCTCTGCCACAGGAGGAGATGCCCAGCTCGTTCCCACGCATGTCCCATCACTGCCCATGACCTCAGCTGGACCCAGTCCCTCTCTGGGGCCAGCCAGCCCTGCCTCCAGCCCCAGGCTCTGCCTGGCAGCCATGTGCCAGCTGACAGTTCCCTCCCATCCTGGGGAGTCTCCCAGGGACTCGGGGCTGTTCTGTGGGGTGTTCCATGGGGCTGCCATCCCAGAGAGCTTCTGTGTCTGCCCCCTCTCTGCTCCACCTCTCCTCACACCAGGGAAGACAGGCTGTGACAGTGGCAGCGATGCCACCCCCAGGTTGTTCCCTAAGGACCCCACACCAAGCCCTTGCTCCTCCCAAAGCTCTCTACACTGAGCCCCCTCTCCATGGCACGGCTGGCATGGGGATGCAGCCAGACCTGGCTCAGGGCTGTGCTGCAACAAAACCAGGCTGGGAAACTGCGGGAGAAAGATTTCCAAGCCTGAAAGCGGGAATTTCTGCAAGGGAGGCAGTGCTGGGGGTCCTGGGGGAGGTGACAGTAAGCCACCCCAGCACGGGAGAGAGCCACAGGTCGGTGCCCCCGAGCAGGGAGAGCAGAGCTGGCAGCAGGGCTGGAAGGGCTCCTGGGGCTGGAAGGGCTCCTGGGGGCTGGAAGGGCTCCTCGTCCCTCCCACTGGAGCATCTTTGTCTGCCTCGGGGGAAGCCCGGGAGACAGAAAGGCTCCTGCTGTCCCCTGAGCAGCCAAGATGCCAGCTGCCACGTGGCCTGTGCCCGCAGGAGTGGGGGTAATTAGCTGGAAAGATGGTCAGGCAGCATGGGAAATGGGAAATGGGAAATGGGCTGGGCAAGGAGAGGAGGGAAACGGCAGAGCCGAGCCTGGACCGGTGACTCTCTGCTCCAGAGGTGCCTCTCTGTGCCAAGGCCTTCCCCCCTGGGGCCATGGGGAGGTGTGGGCACAGGTGAAGTGTGGATGGGAGCTGGAACTGGGTACCCACAGCACCCTGCATGTCCCCCCATCCTACCCCTGTCCCCACACCCTGCCCGGCCTCCCAGGCCAGGTGGGGTTTGTTCCAGCTCAGTGCCCTTGGTGCTGTAGAGGCGAAGAATCGATCTGATCCGACTGGGGGCACGGAACAACCACGCTGAGGGAGGGAACAGTCATGGCAGTGCCCCCTGCCGTGACAATGCCCCACGGCCCTGGCAGTGCCCTGCGGCAATGGCAGCATCCCTCAGCAAGTACAGTGCCCATGGCAATGACAGTGTCCCTCGGCAGTGGCAGTGCCCCTCGGCAGTGGCAGAAGTGGCAGAGCAGCTCCCTGGCGTGATGCCACCTCCGCTCTCTCTGTGCCTGGTGGTTCTTGCCTTGCTGCACCTCCAGCTCTGGAGTCGTCCTGCCCTGGGGCTGGAGCTGCCCTGGCATGCAGGGCTGGTTGTGCCCTGACCCTTTCCTGGTTACATTTCTATCAGGTTCCAAGGGCACTCTGGTCCAGGGGGCTCTACTGCCCTGAGTCTCTGGCAGGGGCTGTGTCTGCTGTGGAGGGTGACTCAGACATGAGCACCAGTGTCCCCAAGATGGGCACACCTGGTGCTGCTGTGCTGCTGTGCTGGCTGACTGGACTCCTGCAACATTCCAGCCCGGATTGTCAGTGCTCTGGCGGTGGTTTCAGAGATCCTGGGCATGGTGATCCTGGCAGCTCTGCTCCATGGCTGGCTGGGGGCTGCTGCCCCTCTGCTGCGGGCACCTCACTGCCCAGATCGTGCTGGGCATGGCCCAGGGCGTTTCTCCAGGCAATGATGCTGCAAGCCTGAGCACTGGAGATGGAGGCTCCTGGGCTACTTCATATCCTTGTCCTCGTGTGTGGGATCACGGGCCATGAGCCAGGGCTTTGGGAGAGCTAGGCTCTATCCCTGGCTCTTCTCTTGGCTCTCTGGGATCTCTTTGACAAGGCCTTACCCCTCTATGCCCCATGATGTCCAGCTGCAGGCAGAAGCAGGGCTCACTGGACATGCTGGAGAAGGTCTTGGTGCTGATGATGTGTAGCGCTGAGATCTGCAGCGTGTGGGGGCATTCACAGTGTGTGGGGACAGCCTCATGCCACTGTCCCCAGAGTGCCCACTGAGATCAGTCTGCTTGGGGAAATCAGTCTGGGAAACCTCCTGGAGAATGCTCTGGGGTCTTGTGGGCACCTGGGGCATCCAGGGCACTGGAGCAAACTGGTTTTTTAAGGAAACCAACTAAGACAGTGACCTGCAGGACCAGCTGAGTTTCAGAGATGGCAGAGAATGTTTTGGGAGGCTCTGGCTGATGTGCAGGGATGAGGGAACAGGAATTACAGCCTGTTGGAGATGCCTGGATCCTGAAAGAAAAGGCAGCAGAGTGTGGAGAGATGGTCCCTGGGCTGTGCTGGGAGGGTGTGGAGGTGTTCTGGTGGTGGCCTCATCCGGGCAGAGAGAGTGGCACAGCACTGTGTGCCTTGTGATGGGCTCCAGTGACAGCCACGATGAGGCTGGCAGGGGGAGGGTCACAGAGGGGGTGTTGGGGTGGTGGGGCTGTGATGTCCTGCTCTGACATGTCTGACCCTCCTCAGGTGGGCCCACCTTGGCTCCTCTGCTCTCCCCCACCATGGACGGGACCCATCTCAGGGCTCTGCCCAGGCTGCCTGGAGAAGCAGCCCCTGCTTTGTGTGAGGCTAGGTCTGCTCAGGCCATCGTGCAGATGGAGCAGTTGGGAATTCTTCTGTCTTACATGAACTCAATTTACTTTTTTCTGACCCAAATGTCTTTCCCACCTTGCCAAGGAAGCATCTGATCAGCAGCAATTAGCAAAGCAAGCTGCAGTAATGTCTGGGCAGTGCCTCAGGGAACATTCGGCAGATGCTTGGGAGCTCTGCGGGGGCAGGGGAAGGCCCTGGCATTGCAGGGGAAGAGGCACCTCTGGGGAGGCAGCACTGGCTCCTGGGCACTTCTTCACAAGCACAGCCTCTGCAACCAGGGGAGGGGATGAGCCTGGGAAGGGTCCAGGAGTGGCTGAGGGAGCTGTGAGGGTCTTAGCCTGGTGAAAAGGAGGCTTGGGGGACCTTCTGGCTCTCCACAGAGCCCTGACAGGACGGGACAGCCGGGGTGGGGGACAGAATCAGGCTCTGCTCTCAGAGAACAGGGACAGGGGGAGGGGAAACGGCCTCAAGTTGCACTAGGGGACATTTAGATTGGATATCAGGGAAAAATTCTTCATGGAAAGGGTGCTCAGGCACTAGCACAGCTGCCCAGGGCAGTGGTGGCGTCACCATCTCTGGGAAGTGCTCAAAAAGCGTGTGGATGTGGCACTTGGGGCCATGGGTTAGTGGTGGCCTTGGCAGTGCTGGGTTAAGGGTTAGATTCAATTACCTTAGAGGGATTTTCCAACCTTTATTTATCTGTGATTCCAAGACCCCATGGCTGCCCAGGTTCTTGCCATGGTTTGATCTCAGCTCACCTTGCCTTGCTGCTGCTCACCAGTGCATTCAGGGAGAAGCTGGACTTGGGCACTGCTTTCCTATCCATCAGCAGTGATTCTCTTTTCATTTGCTTTTTGGGCTTCACCTTTTTAATCCAGCTGTCTCCTGCCTTACAAATGTTCTTCCCTCAATTACTTACACCAGGCTAGAGGACCGGCTCCATCCATCTCTGGCTGAGCTGGCGGAGCACAGGCGGGGCCACCCCAGCCACTGTCCCCTCGTCACCAGCCCCCATTGGTGCCCAACTGGTCACCCTGGCAGGAGGGGCCTTCCCCCTGGGCTCTCAGCACTGAGCCCATCCCGGGTGGCTCCTGCAGGTGTGTGGGAGCAGGCAGCTCCCCTCAGCCTTCCTGGGCATGCAGGTGGACACTTCCCCTTCCCTGTCCCCTACTGCTGCTGTGGGGATTCTCTCTACAGGGACACGAGGCAGGAAAGGTGTCTGCCTCTCCCAAAGAGTGAGCTGGAGTGCCGGCAGCTTCTTCCTGCCTTGCTGCAGCAGCTCCTGTCCCATCCCTGGACACTGGCTGGGCTGGAGGTCACCCAGGGGAGGATGGCTCAGAGGGAGGAGCAGAGCCCTGCCAAGTGCGCTGTGCCTCCCGGCCCATGTTCCAGGGAGGGACTCCCCGGAGAAGGGGATCCAGTGACTGCTTGGGCTGAGGTGCACTCGGGTCTGGAAGGTGTCAGGTCCCCTCATGGCAGGAGGGGCTGTAGGACAGATCCCACCCTGCCCCGAGGTGTCCCACTGAGCACGGTGCTGTCCTTCCCACTTGGAATTCCAGGCTCCTGTTACGTGGATGCTCTGTGTGCTGTACCCTGCCCTGCAGCCATGGAGAGCTGCTCAGGTGTGGCAAGATGTGTGGCACCCTCCCAGGTGCCAGAGCATGGCACAGCAGTCTCCCTCTGCCAAATCCCAGACAAGGGACCAGCCGGACCATCCCTGCACCAAGGCTGCTTCATCCCCTCGTAATGCTCTTATCTTGAAGGCTCCTCTCAGATTAAAGCCCCAGCAGCCAGTTCCCTCCCTGGATTTATTGCAATGCAGTTTTCTTCCCCTAATCTGATCCGGGTGTAAGCTGCTCTTTGGGAAGTGCATAGGAAGGACAGATGTGCCTGTCACTGCTGCAGCAGCCAGGCTGGCAGAGAGCAGCGGGAAGATGCCCTGCCATCTTCTGGTGCCGTTCTTGGTGCCATCTCTGGCTCTTCTCAAGTCTTGAACCCCATTTCTCCTCAAACTGCTGAGAGCAGCTCTGTGGAGCCCCAGGTTGCTTTGGGCCCCTCACAACCAGAAAGACCTTGAGAGGCTGGAGCATATCCAGAGAAGGGAACTGGGCTGGGGAAGGGGCTGGAGCCCCAGGAGCAGCTGAGGGGCTCAGCCTGGAGAAAAGGAGGCTCAGGGGGGCCCTTCTGGCTCTGCACAACTCCCTGTGACAGGAGGGGACAGCCAGGGGGGGTCAGGTTCTGCTCCCAGGGAACAGGGTGAGAGGAAATGGCCTCAAGCTGTGCCAGGGGAGGTTTGGGTTTGGGTATTAGGGAAAATGTCTTCATGGAAAGGGTGCTCAGGCACTTGCACAGCTGCTCAGGGCAGTGATGGCATCACCATCCCTGGAAGTGCTCAAAAGGCGTGTGGCTGTGGCACCTGGGGACAGGGGCTAGTGCTGAACATGGTGGCAGTGCTGGGTGACCTTGGTGATCCAAAAGGTCTTTTCCAACCTTAACAATTCTCTGCTCTGAGCCCGGGTAGACACTGGGGTGCATCCACAGCTCCCTGGGCTCACATGTGTGTTGTCCCTCCTCAGCCTGAGGCCCCCGGTGAGCGTGGTCACCAAGCTGCCACCACCCACAGCCAGCACATGGGCCACCAGCGTCCCCCCGCCCCCCGCGGATGACAGCAGCATCCTGCAGCAGCTGTGCCACCTGCGAGAGCTGTGCCACCCACAAGAGACACGTCCAGACTGTGAGTGTTCAGGGCAGGACTCTGGGGACATGGGGTGGCTTCGGGGGTTCCATGGGTGAGGAGCACAAGGAGGCTGTGGATGCTGGGGATTGTGTCCTCTCGTGGGGTGCTGCTTTCTGCCCAGTGGCAGCAGAGACACTGCTGGCAGGGCAGGGGCACAGGGCTGTTAAGGGGACAGGGCTGAGCTGCTGTGAGGTGCTGGCAGTGCCCCAGCGTGGGGAGAGAGGGTGGCTGCAGGACACTGCTGTGGACACTGCAGGACAGTGCTGTGGACACTGCAGGACACTGTTACAGGTGTCCCTGGGGCAGGAAGGGCTGTGAGCAATGCCAGAGCCCAGGAGCAGTGGGAGCAGAGCCCACAGGGAGCCCCAGGCATGAGCCAGGTGGGGAGCAGACCCACACCCCCAGCATGGGCTCCCTGGGCTCCCTGGGGCTACCCTTGCCGTGGTTTGCCCTGGGCTCTGCACCCTCAGCCTGGGATGTGCTCCCTGAACTCTGGGCTCACTGTGGGCAGGCTGGGCACGAGCAGGGTGCAGCACTCTAACTAGCCAGAGAAGGAGGCCCCTGCAGGGAACTTGCTAGCCCACTGGAAGCCTGTGTTGCCCCTCAGGAAAGGGCAGGGCTTTGGGTTTGGGCAGCGCTGTGGCAGCTGCTGGTCCGTGGGGAAGGGATGTGTTCTGGAAGCAGCAGGCAGGGTGAACACACAAGGCAGACCTGCAGAGGAATAAATCCCATGGCTTTCCCTCATCAGGAAAGATTTCCTGGTGTGTTCCAGAAGGTGATACCAGCTCCATCAGCCCAGCCAAACCCAAACACTCAAAGAGTCTGGATTTGCCCTTCCAAGGGAAGAAGATGGGCAGAAAAACCCAGTGGGCATCCAAAGCGTGTCAGGGGTTTGTCCTTCACAGCCTGGTAGCATCAGTGGGAGCCCAAGGGGTGGGAGTGGTGCCCTGTCCTGCTGTGCCACCACCCAGAAGTAAAACACAGCTTCCCCAAAGAGCTCAGTGTTGGGAGCTCAGGGCCTCCCAGCATGGCACTTCCTCACTGCCGCTGCTGCTGCGAGTTGTGTCACGGGGAAATCCATGGGGGTTTTAGCCAAGCTGATCTCTTTGCCCCTCTTTGGGCTAATCAAAGGGGGTCTTTGTAGCCTTCTGGGCCGTTCTGGAAGAACAGTCCCCAGTCCTCTGCAGGCTGGATTCTGGAGGGCTCTCCCAACATCAAGACCCTGGCAGTGGTGAAGGAGATTTGGGAATGAGGATAGGGGTCAGATGTGAACCCATGGGGTGGCTGCTGTGCTGGGGTGAGGATTCAGGTCCTGCCCAACTGAATCACAGCCCCTCTGTACTGCAGGGAAGCCTTTCCTCAGCCTTCCTCATCCTCCCAGCAGCAGAGTGTCAACTGGGCAGTGCCTAGAGAAGGCTGGGCCACAGCCACACTCTGGGCAGCACCAGGGACAGGGACAAAGGACAGGAGGTCAGGTGGGTGTGCATGTTCCCTGGAGGTGACATCAAGAGGGAGCGTGAGACAAAACTTGCTTTGGGCTTTGGGAAGGAAGACCTGGGAGCAAATGGTCCCAGTCCCCATGGGGCACAAAGGTGAGAGGTTCACAGGGCAGTGATGCCCTTAGGTTGGGAGAAACCTCTGGGAATGCCCCTGGGTATTGGGGGATCCCCACACCCCCTAGGGGGGACTCCCCTCCCCTGGGGGACCTGAACACCATGGTGGGAGCAGCAGCCCCAGTTCCCTGCCCCCCAGCAGTCATCAGCTGCCTCCTTCCCTTCACTGCAGCTGCTGGATTTCTCTCTGGGTTGTTTTTTTTAATGTATGTGACACATGTTTGGTTTGAAGCGCTTAATTGCCTCTTGGGATGCATTTCATTTATTCATTAAGAGAGAAATTGGAGTTGCTTCGTTTGCTTTATTTTGCTTTTTTTTTTCCTTCTATTTTTTTCCCCTTCTCTATCCTGTAAGGAAAGGGTGAGGAAAAAATCTCCACATATGCCTCCAGCATGTGCGTGCCCAGCCTCTTTCCTCTGTGCCACCCAGTCTCTCTCCTCTGTGCCCCCCAGCCTCTCTCCTCAATGCCTTTCAGCTTCTCCTGTTGCTCCTGACCAGGAGAGTGGTGATCCCTCTCCAATCTCTCTCCACCTGGGACGAGAGAGGACAAGAGCCCTGGAGATGTCTTTGCTTGTGTTGCTCAAGGTTCAGGCCAAGGCTGTGTGCATGGGATGTGCTCCAGTCCTGCCTGTGCCACAGGGATACCCCTGTGTGGGAATGGTGGCATTTCCTGCTTTGGAGCCTGGGTAAGGCCAGGGATGGATGTTTAGGGTTGGTGTCTGCTGCCCTGGGCCATGCTTTCAAAGCAGTGCCTGTGCAAGCAAAGCACTGCAGATCCATCTTCTGGCTGGAGCCAAAGCAGGAGTCTCACAGTTTCTGCTCTGGGGAGAAACCCCCAGGCACACTGGAGTGGATAAACGGAGATTCTCTGGGATAAGCAGTGATCCACAGATTTGAGTTGTATGGAGATAAAAGAGGAAAACTATGGACAGAGGGATGGCTGGAGGACAGAGGCAGGCAGGGATGGATGGATGGATGGATGGATGGATGGATGGATGGATGGATTTGTCCTAAAGAGCTGCTTGAATCCAGAAAGATGAGGTGGGGGATGCTGTGGTGGGAAGATGGGGCAGAGCCAGACCCACAGGCTCCACTGAGGGCAGGTGGATCCTGACCCCACACATCCCTCATGGCTTCTTCCCAGAAGGTTTGGTGCCTGGAATCCTCCCCCAGGACCCTGCCCCAGACACAGCTCTGCTACCAGGGGTTGCTGTCCCTTGTTTTTAGGCTTTGATGTTTTATTCTTCCTCCTCCTTAGCTCTCATCAGCATGAACATTCCCACTAGGAACGGGTGGGCTAGGCCAAGCCTATGGGAATTTTCTGTCCCTTATGAGAGGCAGCTCCCCTCCCTCCCTTCATCCCCTCTGCTCAGTGTCCCAGTGCCCAGAGCAGGAGGAGCCGTGGATTTTAGGGGCAGATCTCCTCCTGAGGGGTTCCCTACATTTCCTGAATCTGGGCTCCACAGTGCTGCTGCCCTGGGCTGAATCCTCTGAAGACTTGTCCCCTGGAAAGGGCCCAAGGACACAGTCCCTGGATTCCTCCATCCACCAGTCCCTGAGGAGCACAAATCCAGTCTCTTCCTGGAGAGTTGTGCCAAACACTCAGGTGGCTCCCAAACCCCTGGTAATGGGGGACCTCGTGCACCAGTGGATGTGGGGGGTATTTTCCTGTGAGTTCTGGGAAGATCTCCCCAACCAGCTGTGCCATGAATATGGGAGAAGAGCGAGCTGCCAGGGGCTGGCAATGTGGGGCTGCATCAGTAGGCTAGGATTGGCAGTGGATGCTTTCAGCATGGAATCAGAGCTCTGGGAAGGGGCAGCCCTGCTCCTGGGGGCTCAGCACAGACCCTGCCCTGCGCAGGGGAGCAGCTTGCCCAACAGCAGATGCCAAAATGGAATAGATCCCCCCTACCCCCAGTCCAGGATCCTCCCGTCCTGGATCCGTGTCCCTGTGGCCCAGAACCCCTGCAGTACTTGGCCTGTGCTCCCAGGGATGCTCCCCCCTTCCCAAAGCCCTTGTCCTGCTTCCAGTCAGCTGCCGCAGACCAGGGAGCCTTCTTCCCTCTGCCTTCTCCTCCTCCTCCGACTTCCCAGGTCTGGAGGGAGAGCTCAGCTGGGGCTGTCTGTGCCAGAGACAAGCACAGGGAAATGGGAATGGCTGGTGCTGCTCCCACCAGGCTGCCTGCCAGGGAAGCTTTGGCTTTATCTCCCAAGCCAGGCACCCTGGGAATGGAACCAAGGCCTGCCTGGGGCAGGAGGAGGTGCTGGTGCTGCTCCGGACCCCTGGGCTCACTCCAGAGGGGTTGTTTTCCTTCCAAGCAGCACTGCAGCACTCACACGAGAAGGGATTTGCAATGCAGAGGAAACCTCCTACCCGCCACGCGGCAGCGTGGGCAGGGAGCGGAACCGGGAGCGGCTGTGCTCCCACGGGCTGGGCTCCACGCCCCTGCCCTGCCCCTGCCATCTCCTGGGCCAGTCCTGCCTCTGGCACCCTCTTCCTGCCAGGTGGGATCATGGACACCGTCTGGTACGGTGCCCTGAGGAGGGGGCTCTGCCCTGGGACCATGGAGGTGATGCTCTGCTCCCCGCTGGTTTGGAGCTTCTGCCTTCTTCCAGCGCTGGATTCCCATGAGCAGGGATGGGGTGGCTGGCACAGCTGGTATGGCTGGCATCACTGCATGCCTTTCTTGGCATCCTAGGCATGGAGAGCACTATGGGGAGGCAGTGCAGGTGTAGGACAGGGAGTTTGGGGTCTGTGATCCAGCAGATCCGTGTGTGACCTGTGGGTGGGTGTTTGGCAGGAGGAAGGGCCCCGAGGTGTCGCAGGTCAGTGCCATGTCCAAAGGTAGGACATGGCTCCTGGTACCCTCAGATCTTGCTGGGAGAGTGAGGGTGGCTGGTGGAGGTTGGTTTTGGAGGGACAGTGTGTGTCTGGTCCTGACTGGACCAGGAATTTCACACAGGACTGGTGGGAATTCCCACAGGCTGGGTGGGAGAGGGAACCATCCCCGGGTTTGGGGATGGCAGTCATATCCTTTCCTGGGAAGGCTGCCACGCTCTGCTCCCTGCAGAAGCTTCAGTGTCACCCATGGGGAGAAGGACCCCCCTGCCAGGCCTAGAGCAGCTGTTAGTGCCCTCCTCAGTCCCCTCATGGGGCAGGGAAGGTTTGGGTGATCCCCAAGGCAACCCCTTTCCTGAGGCTGGGCTGAGGGACATCACAGTACTTCAGGCTGCTGATCCTGGGAAAATGGGCTGTGGCAACTCCCATTGCTTCCCTCTGAGCTGAGGGGGGATGTGGGATGATCTGTAGGGAATGCCTCGGAATTTCTGGGCTCTGGGTGTCTTGACCCAGGCAGGACATCCATCCCTTCTGCAGGGTTGAGCAAGGAGTCCAGAGCACATCCCCATCTCCTCCCACCATTGTTGCCCCCAAAAACTGCTGAGCAGGGGGCCTTAGTGCCGTCCTGGGCAGTGGAGGATGCCCTGCTCCCTCCTGTGCTGTCACCTGTGCTGTCACCTGTGCTGTCACCTGGCTGAGTCATAGTGGGAGCTGCAGGGACCTGTGCTGGAGCACTGGGGTCCCACTGCTGGGGACACTGTAGGACACCTTTCCATGGAAGCCTAGGGAGATGAAGGGGCCTTCCCTGCCCTCCTGGTTTGCCAGCAGCTGCTGGGCTGCTTTTGTCCCTCTGGACTGGATGTACGTGGTAGGGGCTGGAGCTAGATAAGCTTTAAGGTCCCTCCCAACCCAAAATATTCTGTGATTCTACATCAGGAGCTCTGCTCCCTCCCAACGGTAGGTTGGCAGGAGGGAAGGAATTTCTCCAGCTTCCGAGAGGAGGCAAAGCCCCCCTTTGGAGAGCCCTGGGGAGCTGGGACCCCTGGGACTGCTCGGGAGGGCTGTGTTTTCCTGCTCAGAGCACAACTGTCAACGGCAAAGTCTCGGCACAGACTTCAGCACTGAGAAACACTGTGGGCTGGGACATTTTGGAGAAGATTTTTAGCTGCAGCAAAGAAATTTGGCAGCTTGGAAGCAATCTAATCATCCTCCTCCCATATGCTTGGTGCTATTTAAAAGGGAGCATGTACCCGATTCCTTCCGACCAGCACGCTGACATTTCCACTGTGCGTTTGGAAATAAATTTGGCATCCGCTGTCAGATTCTCAGATTGAGCCCAGTGTGGCTAATTTGGGCTCTGAGTGCCTCTGCAGAGCACCTTTCCCTGCTTGCAGATGCCCGAGGAGCCACGGCAGGGTCTGCTTCCTGGGGGCACCACCAGGCTGTGGGGAAACAGGAGACTGGGGGCCTGGCTGGTGGCTCAAGCCCTTTCCAGCAGCCGCTAAAGCTGAGAAGGCTTTGGGGTGGGGGCTGTGCTGGCTCTCCTGAGGCACAGCACAGCACAGCACAGAGGCACTCCCCAGGGAGCTCTGAATGCTGGAGCTCATCCTGAGCCAGGGCTCTGTCCTGCCCGGGCTCTCCAGAAACATCTCTGAAACCTCTCCTGCCCAGCACCCAGGCCATGGAGGGGCACCTGGGGGGGCGTTTAGTGTTCCCCCAGCTCCCCTCTCCTGTCACACAGCTGGAGGGCCAGGGGATGCCCGAGGAGGGTGAGGATGGCAGCGCTGCCCAGCTGTGCTGGGTGCTCTGTGCTCAGCTCTGGCTGCCCGGGAAAGGGGCAGGAAAGGGGGACTGCTGCCACCTGCCTTGGGGGGACACGTGTGGGGACCCGGGCACAACTGTCCCCATCCCACAGGTGCGACAGCGAGGAGTGGCTCCTGCCCCCATCCCGCAGGTGTGACAGCGAGGGTTGGCTCCTGTCCCCATCCTGCAGGTGCGGCAGCGAGGGGCGGCTCCAGGCATTCGGGACGTTTGGAGGGCTGTGTCTAGTGTCCTGCCCGCCTGTCCCCGTGGCTTGGGTCGGGGTAGATGGGCTGTCCCTGGAGATGACACCAGGTGCCACACCTCTGATGAGCGGGAGCTGTCCCCTCCCCTCATCCAAAATCCCAGGTTCCCTCGGGTCCCCCAGCCCCTGTCCTGGCCACAGCTGGGATCCGAGGGGACTCAGGGCTCTGAGCCCACCCAGCCCAGGGGACAGCCTTCCTCCCCTCCTCTTCCTCCCGAGGGTTTCAGGGTCCCCCAGTGCGGCACTGGGGTGAGGGTGGAAGAGAAGAGCAGGTTGGGAACACATGGTGGGATGGATGGGAATCCGTGCCTGGGAGCCACCCGCGTATCCCGCTCTGTGCCATTGGCCTCATTAGCGCCGCTGGAGTGGGGATCAAACCCAGTGAGCCGTGAGCTGAGCCCGCCAGAGCCCTCCCAAGGATTAGGGTGAATTATGTAGATGGGAATCAGGCAGCAATCCAGGCATGGACAATGTCTTGAGGGGGTGGCAGGGCTGGAGCTTCGCCGTCCAGGAGATCTAATTAGTGCTCAAACAGCCCCTCCCGGACGGGCCTCTGTGCCCGCCCTCACTGTTCACACTCCAGCTCTGGCCGCGGGGACAGGGGACACGGGGTGGCAGAGGGTCGGGGCCACGGACACAGCCAGGTAAAGACATCAAGGCAAGAAAAGAACAGATCCCTCTGGCCCCAGGTAGGAGGTGGGAGCTGATGTCTCCCCTGCCGAGGGTGAGTACTGGGGCACAGGGACATGCTGGGGACAGGCTGGGGACAGACTGCTCCCCCTGTTCAGTGCCTAGCAGCCCTTGGAATGGGCAATGTGCTGGACTAGGACCAGCACTCCTGGTCTGGAGAGGAGCTACGAGTGGGGCAGTCCTGCCCTGGAGCCCCTGGAAGGGTTCCTCCTTGTCACCTGGGGGTGACAAAGGCCGGATCCTTCATTGCAGGGAAGAGCTGGAGCTTCTTCCATGGTTCTGATGCAGACCCAGCACCTGGTGCAGGCCATCCTGGCCCAGCCCAGCCCCTCAGGGCTCACTCCCATGGACCAGGGCAGGCTGACATGGAGTTCTGCGCCTGGATTTCTCTGGGAGCTCCCTTCTTTCCCATTGCTCTGCAGTGAGATGCAGTGTGGGATGTGGTGGCTCAGGAACAGTCCCAGCAGTGCCCTGACCCCATCCCATGGGCCAGAAGCACCTTAGCAGGGGCCAGCACGCCCCTCCTGCACCCTGGGGTGCTCAGTGCAGAGGATCCTGGCAGGTGCTGGGAAGGCTGCCCCAGGCAGCTGAATCCCTGCCAGAAACCAAAGCCAGTCTGGACTGGAATGGGAGGATCCTGATCTTGGCCAGTTTAGTGTGTCCTTGGCTGAGGAACCTCTTCCAGGGCTTTGCTTGTGCCTCAAGACAGGCCTGGGAGCAGGATAAATCCTTCCTGATCCAGGAGGCATCTGAGGAGAGATTCAGCTGCAGCTCCAGCTCTGGAGGAGCCACGGCTGCTCCTCTGGGCTGATGTCTGCTGGGGAAGCTGGGGCAGCTGCCCTGGAGAAAAGCCCCCCTGGAAGGGCTCCCTGGGGCTGATCCCTTTGTCCTGCATCACCCCTGTGTGGGCGGACATCTCTGAGCATCCACACACCTCCAGGACCCCTCACCCTCCCCCCCCCTCTGCCCTGCAGGGCTGGTTCTGAGCCCCGGGAGTGTCCCAGTCCCACCAGGCATGGCCCCATCTGCCACAGCAGACACAGCCACAGCCCCTGGGACAGCACAGCAGACACAGCCACAGCCCCAGGGCTGCAGTCATCTGGGGGTCACTCGTTCCCCTCTTTTTTCAGGTTGGCTGAAAGAGTTCAAGTTATGGAGGAGTGATGAAGGAAAGTGGAGAATCAGGGAATTATGGAATCCCCAAATGGTTTGGGTGGAGAGGGACATTAAAGCTCATGCAGTTCCACCCCCTGTCATGGCAGAGACACCTCCCACCATCCCAGGCTGCTCCAAGCCCTGTCCAACCCGGCCTTGGGCACTACCAGGGATCCAGGGGCAGCCACAGCTTCTCTGGGCACCCTGTGCCAGGGCTTCCCCACCCTCACAGGGAACAATTCCCTCCCAGTATCCCATCTAACCCTGCCCTCTGGCTGTGGAAGGCCATTCCTCATGTCCTGCCCTTGTCCCAAGTCCCTCTCCAGCTCTCCTGGAGCCCCTTTAGGCACTGAAGGGGCTCTGAGGTCTCCCTGGATCCTTCTCTTCCGCAGTCTGAACATCCTGAGCTCTCCCAGCCTGGCTCCATAGTCAGGGGCTCTGAGTAATCTGTCTCTGGAAATGAGGTGATAAAGCCCTTCATGTGCAACCAAGAACATTGTGGGTCCAGCTGATCTCTGTGGGTGGATCAGACTCTGGTTCCTCATTTTCCCATGCCCCTACACCCTCTGCAGTGACCTTGGAAGAGCCTCCTGCTCAGTTCTGTGGCCTCATAGCAGCCCTGCAGGGCTGTGCTGGGCGGGGTTGGGTGCCCTGGGCAGGGCAGGAGCTATGCCCAGCTTGGGAGGCCCTGGCACAGGCTGCCCAGAGAAGCTGGCCCTGGATCCCTGGAAGTGTCCATGGCCAGGTTGGATGGGGCTCCAAGACCCATCCAGCCTGGTCTGTTGGAAGGTGTGTGTGCCCATGGCAGGGGATGGAACAATATGATTTTTAAGATCCCTTCCCACCCAAACCATTCTGGGAGCCCATGGTTCTGAGGTGCCCAGCGAGTGCTGCCCTGGCTCTGTTCCCAGGAGCCCAGTGAGTGCAGGGCAGTGGGGGCACAGCTCTGAGTCCTGGAGCCATGGGCCCCGAGGAGAGCCCGGGCACACAGACACAGACGGGGCACATCACCAGCCCTTCCCAGCTGTGTTATCCACACTGCATTGAATACATCTGCCAGGATTCAGTGAGCACTGACACCTGCCCTGCGTCCTTCTCTTGTCACTGCTGTTCTCTTCGGCAGCGGGCTGGGAGCTGTCTGCCGTGCCAGGGACTGGGGTGCTCCCCCTTCCCTGGCTGCTGGCAAAGGAGCCAGCCCCGGCTGCTCTTTGGGGGTACAATGGCATCAAAGCAGAGGGGAGAGCAAAATCCGGGCTGGGCACACCCCAGTGGGGAAGGCCTGGGTGAGCTGGGTTGTTTAACAGGCCTGGGAAGAAGCCTGTTAAAGAAGTGACAGATGTGGTTTCCATGATGACACACAGCTGGCTGGGCAGGAGTACCAGGGGCAGCAGCACCGGTTTCCCTCCTCCGGGGAACCTGGGTAATTCCAGATGCACTCAGAAATGTGCATATCCAGACGTGCTGGTGTTTTCAAACCTTTGGAGATAAGTGGATACGGGATAATCATCCCAAAGGCTGATCTGCTGGAGCTCCTGCCTCTGGCAGTGTGGCCATGGTACTCCAGAGCTGGGCTGGTGGCTGAGGATGGAGGAGGAAGAGGGGAAGGAGAAGGAGGACGAGGAGGAGGAGGAGGAGGAGAAGGAGAAGGAGAAGGAGAAGGAGAAGGAGAAGGAGAAGGAGAAGGAGAAGGAGAAGGAGAAGGAGAAGGAGGAGAAGGAGAAGGAGAAGGAGAAGGAGAAGGAGAAGAGAAGGAGAAGGAGAAGGAGAAG
Source organism: Vidua macroura (assembly GCF_024509145.1). NCBI lineage: Eukaryota > Metazoa > Chordata > Aves > Passeriformes > Viduidae > Vidua > Vidua macroura. Next base: position 655,358 of record NC_071587.1, read on the forward strand.
GAGAAGGAGAAGGAGAAGGAGAAGGAGAAGGAGAAGGAGAAGGAGAAGGAGAAGGAGAAGGAGAAGGAGAAGGAGAAGGAGAAGGAGAAGGAGAAGGAGAAGGAGAAGGAGAAGGAGAAGGAGAAGGAGAAGGAGAAGGAGAAGGAGAAGGAGAAGGAGAAGGAGAAGGAGAAGGAGAAGGAGAAGGAGAAGGAAGGGCTGCCACTGCCAGCACACATAAATTCTGTGGTTTGTGCTGTGTTGCTGCAGGGGGTCAGGAACATGCACCAGGCTCAGAGCCAGGTAACAGCTGGGAATCCTAGGTAAATCGTAAAATGGCTTGGATTGGAAAGGACCTTAAAGCCCATCCAGTCCCACCCCCTGCCAGGGGCAGGGATACCCTCCACTAGCCCAGGTTGCTCCAAGCCCCATCCAGCCTGGCCTTGGACACTTCCAGGGATCCAGGGGCAGCCACAACTTCTCTGGGCACCCTGTGCCAGGGCCTCGCCACCCTGAGAGGAGGGAATTCCCTCCCAGTATCTCATCTAACCCTGCCCTTTGGCAGTGGGAAGCCATTCCCTATGTCCTGGCATTCCAGGTCCTTGTTCCCAGTCCCTCTCCAGCTCTCCTGGAGCCCCTTTAGGCTCTGGAAGGGGCTCTGAGCTCTCCCTGGATCCTTCCCTTCTTCAAGCTGAACACCCCCTACCATCATCCTCAGGACCACCATCTCCTGATGGAGCTCTGCTCCACGTCTTCCTCCCCGCTGAAGCCCCAGTCTGAGGGATTCCTTACCCCGAGCTCTGCTGAGCTCTGGGGCAGCTGGCACAGAACCTGCCCCACCTTCCCTGGGGAGGGAAGGGGCTCACCAGCGAGGGCAGGAACACACAGGGACAGCCTCTGTGAACCCCCCGTGCCTGTTATTGCTATAATAAGTCTCAGTCATGTGTTTGGAAGGGCTGAAGGGAAAATCTATTTTTCTCCTGTTTCCCGGCTCTGCCGGTGACAGGGACTCTGCGGGCACGGGCTCTGCGGAGCCGGCGCCGGCTTTTCCTGGTGTTTGTGTGGGTTTGCACATGGCAACGGCAGAGAGAAAAGCTTTTTTTTTTTTTTTTTTTAATTTTATTTTGAAGAAGAACAAGCAAATGTGATTGTGAAAAGCAGCTCGAATTTGCAGGGAAGAGCCGGGAGAGGGGCAGGAACACAGACAGGGATGTGAGTGCGCTCCGTTCTGGCATTGCTGCAGTTCCTGCCTGTCCCACACAGCCCAGCCTGGAGGCTGTGCTCCAAGGACACCCAAAACCAGCCTGGGCAGGTTCCTCATGGCCAAGGGGAAGCAAGTCAGCCTCAGGCTGGAATTCTGCAGGGAATTTCTGTGCTAGAAAGGATTCAGGTTTTCGATGCCTCAGTCCTCAGGCCGGGCCAGGGAAGGTTTGGTTTCGGTATCAGGGAAAATTTCTTTGTAGAAAGGCATTGGCACAGATGCCCAGGGCAGTGGTGGAGTCACCATCCCTGGAAGTGTTCAAAAACCACGTGGATGTGGCACCTAGGACAGGGGTTAGTGGTGGCCTTGGCAGTGCTGCCTTAAGGATTGAATTCAATGGTCTCAGAGGGCTTCTCCAACCTTAATGATTCCATCCTTTGGGAAGCTGTGCTGGCAGAGGGAATGGAGCGGTCAGGCTCTGCTAGGGCACCTGGAGCTATGTGCTGAGCCAGCAGGAACAGAACCTCAGAGGTCTGGTCACCACTAGTCACTGCTGGGGGCTGTGGGGACAGTGCCACCACAGCCTCCCAGCTGTGCCAGGGCCACCAACTGCTCGTGCCAGGCTGCTCCTTCCTGCTTCTGCCCTGGAGCCCCCCGCAGACCCTGGCAGCCTCCCTGCTCCTGCCCACAAGGCTGCAGCAGCCCGCTGCTCCCTCAGGAAGTTGTTCCCAGCTCCGGACCATCACGTCCCTCCCACGACTGCTGCATGCGTCACTTCTTTCCCCTTCCTCACACAAGTGCCCTTTAGATATTTATACAGTTTTATCCTGTTCCCCTGCAGCGCTGGCTTTCTAGGCCATACAAATGAGATTCCCTCAGTCTCTGCTGTAACTCATCCTCCCCTGCCCTGCATCCCTCTGGCTGCGGCATTGGGCTTTTTCCTTTTTCCTTCTCCATGCCTGCTGTCTCTCTCCTTATAAGAGCCTCCCTGGGAATTGTAGGGCACGCTCCTGCCACAGCATAAAAATAGGATTAGGAGCTTTTTTGTCCAGGGAAGGATTGTTCTGGGCTCCCACCTGCAAACCCTTCTGTGCTGTGTTCCCACGCAGATGCTTCCAGCTCTCCGTGGTTGCTCCGGAGCCAGCCGTGCATAGCTCAGTACCCACATCCTGAAGCAGCTCCCGGGGCACTGGGGGATCTGTGGGACACCCCACAGCTCTGTCCCTGTCACTGACCCTCAAGGGCCGAGCCCAGTGCTCCATGACCAGCTGGACAGGGAGACATTGCTGTCTGCTCCACTTGTGCCTCCACTGCCCCACACCATTCCTGGGGAGGCCCCTGCCCCATACCAGGCCCCACCCCGGAACAGCCCCCGAGCCTGGCTATGGTTCTTGTGCCCTCCAAGTGCACCTTGACCCCTAGATATGAGTCACAAAACCAGTCTGCCCCACATCTGTGGGTGATGGTGTTCCTTCAACCCTCATCTGTGGGCCCCTGCACCCCTCAGTCCCACACCTATGGGGCCCAATGTCCCCCTGACCCCTATCTATGTGTCCTTGTTCCCCCTTAACCTCACATCTATGGGTCCAAACACCCCCCAGAGCCAGTCTGTGGGGCCCAACGCACCCATTACCCCCATCTGTGAGGTTCAAACCCCATCTAAGAATCCAAACCCTCCTCAACTCCCCACTTATGGATCCCAACACTCCCTGACCCCCCATCTTTGAACACAAACAATACCCCAAAGCCCATTTGTGGGGCCCAAGCACCCCCTGAGATTTATGTGTTTAACACCCCCTAAATCCCCACTTATGGGCCCTGACCCGCCATGCATGCCATCCTTATGGCTCAGGGTCACCCAGGCCATGTGGTCCCACAGGTGACACCCTGTTACTTGATGGTGTTGGGGTGTCACAGCTTCTGCAGGGACTTCACCTCCTTGTTGATGTCCTGCCACTTCTCTGGGACAGAGCTGAGGGACACAGGGAGGGAAGATGTGGGGCTTGGGTGTGGGGTCTGTCCGCCTTCCTGGCTGGGGAGCCCTGGTGTGGACCCCAAATGCCAGTGTTGGTGTGCAGCCGTTGGGAATTCCTGCCTGCATCTCCCAGGGTGCCCTCCTGCCTTGAGGCAGCCTCAGCTGGCCTTGGGGTAGTCCCTCACCTGAGCTGTCACCAGGTTGCCAGCATCCCCCAGTCAGTGTCTGGCAGCAGGGGCACAGCAGAGGCTCCTTCCTTGTGCCAGACACCCTGGGCTCCGTGACCCTGGTGGGTTGGGGCATCCTGGAACCACAGTTCCAGACAGTTTGCTTGGAAGCTCTTGGAGAATGGAAGAGCTTGTGGGAGACAGGACTGCAAGAGGCCAGCAGTGCTTTGGTGTGTCCTTGTCCAGTCCATGATGTCTCCCTGGAATGGCAGGGATTCAATCCCTGCACTCCCTGCTCCAGGCTCTGCCCCACGCTGCCAGTCTGGGGCAGTGGCAGGAGGGAAAGTACAGGAACACCCCCCAGCTCCGTGGTGTGACAGAGGTCACAGAGCCCAGTGAGTGCTTCCCAGGGGCTGAACCCATTCACACAGCAGCCACATTTGATTCCTATTTTGCCTGGAAAAATAGATTCCATCTCCAGTTGCTGCTGATGTTTTCCCCTGGATGTGGAGCAGAGTGCCCTGTGCTCGTGGGGTGCCCACAGCAGAGCTGGCAGAGCTCCCTGCCTGGCACAGGTCCCACCACTGCTCTGGTGACCAGAGTGACCTCTTGGGAGAAATTTGGGTGTTCCCATCAACCAAAAAGGTTTTTATAATTCTTGCATCCCTAATTCCTGGGGTTTGTCCATGTATTCTGACAGGCTGTGATTTCATCCAGGTCTGCTCCTGGGGAGCTGTCTGGGAGCTTGGCTGGTGTTATGGAGAAGGGGATGAGCTGGGGGTTTGCACCCACTGTGTCCCTGTCCCTCCTCCTGAAGGATTCTGTTCTTCTCCCGTGATGTCTCCTTGTTCTCTCCATACCCTTCCCTCTGTGTGTGAGCTCAGGTGTCTCGTGACTGTTGCCTGCAGGGTGTCACACCCCCATGTCCCAAGGCTCTGGCAAGGCTCAGGGTGCCCATGTCCAGCACTCCTGGTCCTGCCATCTCCTGCCCAGCCTGGCAGGGGCAGCCCTGGACTCAGCACCAGCCTGGAGGAAGGGTTTGGTACCCCCCACCCCAGCACTGAACGCCCCATGGTGCCCTGGGCTCCCACACCATTCCCATTGCTCCCATCCCACTCCATGGAGCCCTGGGCTCCCACACCATCCCTCCCCATCCCTTTCCAGCCCAGCAGCTATCAGGGGTGTCTGGTGCTCTGTCCCCTGAAATGCCACTATGTCACTGTCTCTCATCCCTGGCATGTCCATGTGTTCCACCTGGGAAGGGTGGAGATAAAGAGCCTCCCCTGAGGCTCAGGAGGGGACTGCAGAGGCTGGGTTAACACTACAGCTCCCTGTGCAGCCTCCCTTGGAGCCAGATTGGACTCGGCTGAGCTGCCCAAACTGGTGGGGACACGAGGGACGCACACAGAGCAGCTCATGGGGCTAGGACAGTTTATCGAGGTTTTGGGGGCAGTTAAGTGCTAATTATCTGAGATGCTCCAAAGTGTCCCTGTCACAACAACCTCGTGTCCCAGAGCCTGCCTGCCTGCCTGCCTTATATTCCCTAAATTCACTCACCATCCAGGCAGCTGCTCCGTGAATCTACAGGCTCGTGTTGTGTATCAGCCCGTGGGCTGATGGATCCAAGGGGAATGTGTGGATTTGGGGAGGGGCTGGAGTGAGTTTGGCATTGAAGAGTTTGTTGAGTCGAGTGGGAATGCAGGAGGGCACTGGTGGGATCCCAGGGCAGTAGCTGGCTGTCCTTGGGGACACCAAGCACAGCCTGTCTCCCGTGGGTGCCCCAGTCTGATCCCGAGGCCAGCAGAGTCCCCTCCCATGCAGGGTGTGGCTCTGGGGTGTCTGTGGGGACAGACTTTGTGCTGTCCTTTGTGCCCCCAGCCCCACCTCACTCCTGCTGCTCTCTGCCTCTTCGGACCCCTGCAACCCTCGTGCTTCCATCCTCGTTTTCCTTGAAGGAGAAATCTCTGAAGGATTTGTCCTCTTTAAATCTGACAGAGACTCTGCTGGGACTTGGAATGCCTCTGCCTTCCCCTGGCTCTGACAGGGCCTTTGATGTCTCTGTTTAATTCCCTCAGTGATGCTGGGGAGGTTCCTGCCTGCTGGAGAGGGAAGGGTTAACCCCCTTGATGGCCATGTAAGCCTTTGGGAAGCCTTTGGAGCTGGGGAACATTAATCCTGAAATGAAAAACCTTCGTGGACAGGGCTGACTGAAAAAGGAAACAGTTGAACTGCTGGGAAGGCAGTGTAGCTGGGGAAGCACATGTGGGGCTGGGAGCCCAAGGACAGCACGAAGGGGATGGGATGTGTTTTCAAACTCCCTGATTCTGATCTCAGTGTAGGATTCCACTTGGCAGTGAGGCTCCTGGGTGATCCCTGCCACACCAGATCTGAATCCCTCTGGATTTCCAAGTTGTGGTTCAGATTTCTTTCCCTGGCGCTTGTGCATTTCTGCTTCAGGGATAAGAGCAAAATGAAATCCTGTTTCCCAAGCTCTGGCAAAGCTGTCAGCAACAATGGGAAAAGGACAGTGTGAGGGCAAGGAGGAGGAGCTTGGAGACCTGGGTTCCCAGCTAAAGCAGTGCTCAGGCTGGCAGGGCACAGCAGGGCTCTGTGGGGCAGCCTGGACAAGCACAGGGACACATCCTGTCTGTCAGGAACAGCCTGAGTGGGACAGTGGCTTCCATCCCTTTGGCAGCACAGTTTCACCATCCCTGGCTTTTTTGGACATACAGCATCACTCCCAGGAGTGGAGAGCTGGAGCCCATCACTCCACACACACGGGAAAAGGGATTTTCTGCAAGGCTGGTGTGGGATAACAAACAGTGGGATAACAAACAAATTATAAACTGATCTGTGCCCCTAGGCCCCTTTCCAGCAAGGACAGTGTCCATAGGGGCCTGAGCCAGAACCCTTCACCATGGTGGCACCACAGCATCCCATCAGGGGCTGTGAGGTTTTCCAGATGTCTGGAGAAGGCTCCTCTGCCCAGGAGGGACATCACCCTGGACGCCTTGGGGAGGAGGGACATTGCCAGGGAAGGGTCAAGCCAGGCTCAGGCTTGGGGACAGGAGGGATTTCAGTAGGGAATGGGGACTAGGAGAAGGCCAAAGGCTGTCCATGGAAAACCTCAGAGAAGTCAGGGATATGTCCCAGGAGCAGGCTCCTCCAGAGGCAGGTGAGGACCTGATGCATCCATCAGGTGGTGGGAGAGGAGCTGGAGGTGGGCTGTGGAGGTGGGCTGGGCAACTCTGTTCTCTCCTACACTGATCAACCTCTCTGTGCTCCCAGGACATGGGGAAGGGGCTGCCAGGCTGGGCACAGCTGGTGGCACAGGCACAGCAGCCTGAGCTGACTCCTGGGCAGTGCTGGGAATGCTGGAAGGGACAGCTCTCCAAAGGCTGAGCGCTGGTCAGAGAAACCCTTCTCCTTGTCAGAGACAGGAACTGCCCTGCACTAAGGCAAATTAAATTTTACAGGCATCTAAAAATTTAATTTGAGTATAATCTCCTTTGCCAGAGCTACAAGTCCCTGATAAATATTTTATTTTCCTCCAAGTAAAGAAGCTTTGGGATAATTAAAGCAAACAATGAGTCCTCCTCTCCTGTGAGCTGGGGCCAGCCCATGACTTGTTCCATTCCCAGTGTTCCAAGGCAGGAGATGCTCCCTGCACTCTGTGTGCTATGTGGAGCGCCTGGGAATGCAGCTCCCAGGGAAATGGCAGAGTTCTGCTGGTTGCAGCAGCAGTAGGAGAAAGAGTGGAAAGCAGGTGAGGACATCATGGCCTCCACTTTTGAGGATCCATTTTTCCTCACAGCTCATTGCTGGTGGGAAATGCAGCAGCAATTGGAGATGCCATAGGTGGCACTTCAGACAAGGAAAGCTCTTCCCACCTGGCTAAGGCAGGGAAGGGTTTTCTGTGCACTCACAGCCAGGGTTCCTTGCCAGATCACTGAGCAGCAGTAGCTGCAGGAAGATGGATGTGGGAGAAGCAGGTGTTCCAAAGGATCCGTGTTCCTGGCTTTGGCACAGCTGGGCTCAGTTCAATGGTTTTGTCACAAACTGAGTGGCTGCACTGAGCAGAAAAATGGGGTTGGCAGGAAACACCATCAGGAGCCAGGCTGGGAGAGTTGGGAGTGTTCCCTGGAGAGGAGAAGAATCCAGGAAACTCCAAAGCCCCTTCCAGGCCCTAAAGGGGCTCCAGGAGAGCTAGAAAGGGACTGGGGACAAGAGATGGAGTGACAGGACACAGGGAATGGCTTCCCACTGCCAGAGGGCAGGGATGGATGGGATACTGGAAGGGAATTGTTCCCTGTGAGGGTGGGTAGGCCCTGGCACAGGGTGCCCAGAGCAGCTGTGGCTGCCCCTGGATCCCTGGAAGTGCCCAAGGCCAGGCTATGAGGCTTGGAGCACCATGGGATAGTGGGAGGTGTCTCTGCCCATGGCAGGGGTGGCACTGGATGGGCTTTAAGGTCCCTTCCATGAATCATTCCATGATTCTGTGATTCTGTGAAAATCTTCCACTCACCCAGGTGCCTGATTGTGTCAGAGAGGGTCAGAGCAGGATGGCAGGGATGGATGGATGGATGGATGGATGGATGGATGGATGGATGGATGGACGGACAGATGGGTGTCAGGGATGGCTGGATGGACCCCACTCTCCCCTCCCCCGGCATCAGCCAAACTCAGGACATGGAGTATAGGCAGACCCTGCAGGCAAACCAGGCAGCCAGCCCCCAGCTTCCTCCAGACCTTCCTTTCTTCCCACCTGCCCCTCTCAGCACCCATCCAGTGACATCCCCAGAGCTGTCACAGCTCCCAGTCCACATGGAGGGGCTGGTGATGGGGACAGAGACCTAGCACTGTCCCCCAGGGCAGGGCTGAGGGTGGCACGCCCTGGTCTGTGGCTGTGCAAAGCCAGCTCTGTGCACTATGATGGGGCTTTCTCTTTCAACTTTTTTTTTTTTTTGGCTCTCTAGGATCCTGCTTGTAAAAACAGCCATAAAAAAGTTAAAACGCAATATGCTGGCTCAGAGGAGTCGTTCAATATCCTTATTAAAGATCCGCAGTGCTGGAACTGGAACAGCTCCTGGTGCTCTGAGAACACCTTTCATCTCACGAGTTTGAGCCACTTTACAAGCGCTAATGAATTAAACTTCATAACAGCCCTGTGCACAGAGCCCCACACACCAATTATTCATCTGGGGGCACAATGCGGGCATTAAATAAAAATAATAAGCTGGTTAATTCTGCCTCTGCTCTGGCCTGGGGATTGTCTCCAAACTGATTTCAATTCTTTCCCATTCATCCAGTGCTAATGATCCCTGGCTCTCCTGTGCAGGGGAGGTGAGCAGGAGCTGGCAGCAGATTTGACACTCGGGGTCTGAGTGGGGGCATCGTCTGGGCTCTGCTCTGCTCCAGCCAAGCACCAAACCTCAGCTCCTCACCCTGGCCCAGGAGAGCTCTCAGCAGGTGAATCATTTCATGTGGGGTGGTGTCTGGGGGTGTCCTGTGCAGGGCCAGGAGTTGGACTCAATGGCCCTTGTGGGTCCCTTCCAGCTCAGGAGTTTCTGTCATTCAGTGAGTTTGTGATTCTGTGATTCTTCCCTCTTGCATTGGAGCAGATTCCCTGGGGCAATGTTGTTAGGGGCAGAGGGAGCTGGTTTGGTTTGGTTTGGTTTGGTTTGGTTTGGTTTGGCAGCTGGTGGGGCAGACAGAAGGTCCTTGTCCCAACTCCTGAGCTCCAGGAGGGTGGTGCTGGCTCTGGGAGGAGGGACCTGAAGGCTGAATGCAGTAGGGACATGACTGGGCAGCTCTTACCAAAAAATCTCACAGAATCATGGAACCATTAGGATTGGAAAAGCCCTCTAAGATCATTGAGTCAAATCATTACCCAGCATTCACCCACATCCCCAAGTGCCACATCCATGTTAAATGTCCCCAGGGATGGTGACTCCCTCCTTGTCCTGGGAAGTCCATTACAATGCCTGGCCCCCCCTTTCCATGAGAGATCTCTCCAGCTCCTACAAAGAATCCATGAACTGTCTTGACTTAGCTGTCACTGGTCCAGCTGAGGGTGTGACAGTAATAACTGCCCCAGCAGTGCTGTACTGAGGTGTCCCCTACCCCATGTCCATGTCAGCCAGGGGAGAGAAACTGGAGAACCAGGGAGTGATGGCAGAGGGCCCTGGTGGCACCTGGCACCAAGGGCACAGGGCACCAAGGGCACAGCACGTCAGGGCCAGCCCCAGGGGGTGTGCCACCCTGGGAAATGGGCAAGTACAAATGGTCAGTGCCTGCCCAGGCCCCTGTTCCTGGCACACATCAGGCTGTGTTCCTGGCACACATCAGGCTGTGCTGGAAGCTGGGATGGATGAGCCACAGCTGGGAGGTTGCTGGGACACCTGTCCTTCCTAGCTGACACAGGTTGGTGGGGAGTGTGGGTATCAGGGATATCTGCCTGTGCAAGCAGGGGCTGGTGGATGTGCTCCAGGGAGGGCAGAGCAGCATGGGTCACAAGCCAGGGGAGGCAGTAAAGGGATGAGAGCACAGCAGAGCTCTGTCAGCCCGGGCCAGGCTCAGGCTGTGCCCTCAGGGGCACTGCTGCACACCTGAAGGAAGATGTCCCTGCCCATGGCAGGGTGTTTGAATGAGAGGAGCCTGAGTGTCCCAGCCCAAACCATCCTGGGGTTCTGTGACACATCGATGTGCTCTGTGGTGGCCTTATGGTGTCCATGGATATGTGAGAGGTGTCCCTGCTTTATCCCCTATGGCAGCACCTCTGTGGGGCCAGGGTGTTACCCACCAGCAGCAATGGCAGCTGTAGGGACACAATTGCCCTGTCCCAGGAGGATGGCCAGCCCAGGCTGGCAGTGGGGTGGCAGGACCAGCCCTCTGTGGCCACGGGATCCCTCCTCACAGCCAGACAGACTCTGGGTCCCACTCTCAGAGCCACCAGGGTGACTCCTGGGGACACTGGGGGTGGTCCTTCCCATCCCTTCCTGAGCCTCCCCCCTTTCTCCTGGTTTCCATGGCAAGTTTTTGGGCTGTAATTACAAGGAAGAGGATGCTGAAGTCAGCGCTGTGTTCATTTGTGTCAAGGACGCCGTCCTCACACTGGCCATAACTGTAGCAATGAACAGCCAGTAAAATAAATCTCCAGTTGGACCCTCAGTCTGGGAACTTGGAAGGGAGAAAATGAGAGGCAGAAGATCCCAGGAACTGGCTGTTTTGCAGGGATGTGGGATACAGAAATGCTTTGGTATCTGCCATCTCCCTGTGAGCCGGAGGATGCAAGTGTCAGATTCCTGAGCAATGTGGGAAGGAGGGACACGGCAGGGTTTGGATTTCTGGGGGTTCCCATTGCCAAGCCAGCCAGGAAGCACATCCCAGAGGGATGCTGAGCTCCACCCCAGAGGCAGAAGGCAGGAGCAGCAGCCCTGAGACACCAAGAGCCAGCAGCTGCCTTGGGATGGAGCAGACGTGTGTTCCTGGGCTGCTGTGGTGCCAGGCACGTGGAGGGGGTTGTGACATCACTGTCATAGGGCTGTGCTGGCCCACGGGCAGTGCGGGCTGGGGCTGGGTGTGGACGCCTCTGTTCTGCCCCAAAGGATTTAAGGAATGCTCGGGAGCAGAGCCTCCAAATTGCATCTTGATTTTGCCTGGTCATTTCCATGTCACTGACCAGAAACCAAAATGATTTCTGTGCCATTCTGAGCATTAAAAAGTGTCTGGGAGCCAGGAGCAAAGTGGCAGCAGAGGGTGAGTGAGTGTGTGTGGAAATAGCATAAGATTAATTACCGGAGCAACAACTACGAGTGTTGATAAATCCCTCCCGTCAGGAGCGTGCCCATGGTCCTGTAACTATCTGCCATTCTCAAGCTGGGATGAATGAAGCAGCTAATTGTTCGCTGTGCTAAGAGCAATCCTCAGGGAGCAGCACATGCCACGGAATGAGTCAGCTCCGTGCTGGCAGGGCTGTTATCAAATATTAGAATATTTAGCTGGTGATCTCTACCCAGGCTCGGCAGCTATGGAGAAAGGTGTTGTTTTCGTCAGCGTGTAAAGAAAGAAAGAAAGACATCAGATACTGTTTGTTTCCTGAGGAGTGGAGATCTGGCAAAAAGCAGGATCGTTTCACTCGTTAGTGCACTTGTGAAATGAGTCATGTGTGCTTCAGCACCGCTTCCAGAAACTTAATTGAAAGTTCTGGTGTCTGTTGTTGTACGGGGAGAACCATATGCTAGTGAAAGACAGGGCTTGTTTTTTATAGTCCAGAACGATTAGAACTGCATCAAAATCCCAACTGTCGTGGCAAGGTGTGGGGAGAGCAGGGATAAATCCAAGAGGTTCTGCTGGAAGGATATCAAAAACCTGAACACAGCAACACAAGAGAGACTGTTTGTGAGAGCCCAGCTTTGCTGGGTGTGAGGTGCTGGGAATGGGCAGTGCCAAATGCCCTGTTCAGGGATTGGGACACTGCCCCAGGCTGCTCAGAGCAGCTGTGGCTGCCCCATCCCTGGAAGTGTCCAAGACATGTTGGACAAGGTTTGGAGCAACCTGGGATAGTGGATGGTGTCCCTGCCCATGGCATGGGGTGGGACTGGCTGAGCTTTAAGGTCACTTCCAACCCAGCCATTCCATGTCTCAGTGATTCAGGGCAGCCCCTCCAGCAGAGGATGGGATGTGGGACACAGCCCTGTTTGCCAGGTGCTTGTGCTGTCAGCAGCCCAGGTGCTGGCCCATCTTTCACAGTCCTGGTTAATCATCCCATGCCATCCCATTCATCCTGTTTTATTACTACTTGCAAAGCTCTTTTGGCTGGAGGATGGAGTCAGTGAATAACAGGCTGCAAAACAAACAGCCCTGGTGACGCCAGGCTCCAGCCAGCCACGGCTCCGCAGAGCACGGCGCTGGGAACACTGCTCCCCAGGAACTCATGGAAACTTCCTGCAGAGGAGCTGGGGTCCCTCTGTGACCATCTCATCCCAGGCTGCCTGCAGTCTCTCCACAGCGCCTTGCAAGCAGCCCCTGCAACTTGGTTCTGTGGCAGCAGCATGGAATCCTGGCACTGCCTGTGTGGTGTCGAACATTCCAGCCCTGCTGTGTGTGGGGTGGGTGAGGACAGCAAGGAGGGCAGGGGGGATTTGTGCAGCCCCATCCCAGAAAGACCCAGCCCTCTCCCATCTCCAGGGTGGCCAGAGGGACACAGCCTGCCAAGCATAAGGGGCACAAGGTGCTCATTCATCTGGTTGGGAAGGAGGTTTGATTCTTGGAGGTTTTCCCTGAAAGTGTTCAAAGACAGGTGGGTGGGACAGGGCTTGGAGCAACCTGGCATCCTGCCCATGGCAGGGGTTTTGGAATGAGATGAACTTTAAGATCTGTGGTTCTGTGACATAGTTGGGATTTCAGCCTGGAGACTGCTGACAGCTCCATCACTGTCACCATGACCCCAGCACATCCCACAGCTCTCTCATGGCTCCTCCACACACTATTCCATGTTTAGTCCCTTCCGCCTGCGAGTCACCTTCAGCAAAGCACTGACACAGGTGCAGGATCTCAGGTCTCCGCTGAAACCCTGAAAGGGCAGCACTTCCTTAGAGCACATCCCACACACAGTGTCCTGGGAAAGGGCATTCCCAGAGGGCTTCCCGGGCAGGATGGGGAGCTGGAGTGGCTGCAGGACCTGTCTACAGGATGTGGTACAGGGGAGAGTCTTTGCAAGGCCCTAAAGTGGGTCCAGGAGCAGGAGCAGCCCTGGCAGCAGAGGTGACCTGCAGGAGCTCAGCCTTCCCCTAATTCTGCGTTTCCCTATTTATCCGTAAGCTGCATATTGCCTGTATCAGACATAAATCCATGTGGCATAACAATTTATGACATATAACTTGAACACAGGGTCCCTATGGTGAGAGATTTCTTCTTTCTTATTATTTCTTTCTCTTTCTTTTCCTCCTTTTCAATATTAATGCAACCCAAAATCCTCACTTCCCTCAAAGTGCCAAGGCACTTATGGGGCTTTCATTGAAAAATTGTCCAAGAAATTAATATAATGAGTGAAATTGGGGAAACCTGGCCAAAGGGTTTCAACTTCCACTGAGGGAAGTTGAATACAGTGCTTCTTTCAGCGGGCACAGATGACAGACATCCTCAGGATACAAACCCCATGGAAAGATAAATGGATGCTCAGCACTTCTTTTATTTTGGGAGGATGTTTCTGACACTCAGATACTGTTGCACCTGGTCCTGAGGTTATTTTAGGTACAGTTCACCTGTCACCTTAACAAGTCACTCTGAGATCTTATGGGAACTAAAAGGCTGTTGGTATTTCTGGAGCTGGAATAGGACACCCAGCTAGGAGGGAAAAAGTTGTGAGGTTCTACAAGTTTTTGTCTCAGGCAGAGGAGTAAAATGTCACCTCTGAAGGAGGGACTCTAGATCCCTGTGCTTTGTGAAGGTGGGGGTGGGCCTCAGGACCTCCTGGGATGGGCTTGGCAGGTTGAGTGATGACCAGAGTAGAAGAGAGAGTAACAAAAGCCAGGTCTGGCCCCAAGGGACAGGGCTGTGACCCTGCAGGCTGCTCTCAAGGCAGGAGAGGTTTTGCTGGCTCTGAAAGCCCCAGATGCTGTCCCCAAGTACAGTTTTGGGAGCCATTGACTCCCTTGTTCTGCTCCTTTCATCCCATCCCTGTCACCCGCAGTGGCCAGCCCTGGCAAGGCCCCGGCTGCCATGCTGTCCTCCAGGCTGTCAGAGGTCCTCACAAATCCATCATTCTCCTGGGAAATCAAGCTTTTCCTCTTCTCATGCTGCCATAGCAGGGCTGGGACAACTCGTCTGCTGCCCCTGCCCCTGTGAGAGCAGTGGGAGCACCGGCAGGCCCAGAGGCAGGTGAGGAAAGCAGGATTGTAATGACTGGTGGGTCTCTGATTCCAAATTTATATGTATAAATATATATTACTGCCATCCTGAGCCATGGCAGTGCTCTGGGAGCACAGGAGGCCAGGGAAGAGACTGTCTGACCACCTGCCAATTTGGAGATCTCCCCCTGGGCCAGCTCTGAGCTGCTGCTGACCCAACAGATCACAGGAGTTTGGGGAGCTCAGAGGGGCATGGGCTGGATATCAGGAAATCTTCCCCCCAGTGGTGCTGAGCAGTGCCCAGGGAATGGGCATAGCCCCAAAGCTGCCAGAGCTCCAGTAGGGTTCACACAGCACTGCCAGGCACAGTGGGACTATTGGGGTGTCTGGGCAGGGCCAGGGGCTGGACTGGATGATCCCTGTGGGTCCAACTCAGGATATTCTGTGATTCAGTCTGTGCTCCTCTGGAAGCACAAAGAGGAGTGGGCCCTCTTCAGGAAAGGTGCCAGTGACATCTGGCAGCTCTGGAAGTTCCAAGTGCTGCCATGACTCCCATGGAGGGAGGGAGTTCTGTCCAGCAAGAGCCATCAGTGTCCTCTGTGAGGAGCACAGATCTGATCAGGAGCAGCTGAGAGAGCTGAGGGGGCTCAACCTGGAGAAAACGAGGCTCAGGGGACACCTTCTTGCTCTCTACAGCTCTCTGTTACAGGAAGCTGCAGCCAGGTGAGGGTCAGGCTCTGCTCCCAGGGAACAAGGGACAGGAGAAGAGGAAATGGCCCCAATCTGTGCCAGGATAGGTTTAGGTTGGATATTATGGAAAATGTCTTCATGGGAAGGGTGGTCAGGCACTGGAAGGGGCTGCCAGGGCAGTGGTGGGCTGAGCAATCCTTTACCCATGGTGCCAGGGCTCTTTCCCTCACTGCTTGGTTCATGCTTGTATCTTACAGTGGCTAGAAGGGAAAAAAGAGCCCAAATCCATCAGGAAACTGATGAGGTGAGCATTGTGAAGGCCACAGGTGATCATTTCCTTTGCTGTTTACCACTTGTGCGTTTCCCCCAGAGCTTCAAGACGATGTTCTTGTCCTTCATCTCTTTTGTGGTGAAACACTGAGAAATCACAAGCTCCAGCATCTCCTTGCTCTCACTAAACTTTCCCTGCTGTAGCTGATACACACACAGCCCAGGGCAGAAGTTTATTGGCCATTTGCTGCAGGATCTATGGCCACTGTGATCTCTGGGTCTTGCTGGCACAATTGCTTGGTGGATTTGTGGAGGAGACCTAAGAACGCAAAGTCCCTGGGAAAAATCACCTGGAATGAAATTACTGCCCATAGGCAGCAAGGCAAAGCTGCATTTTTGGAGTGGGTGGAGCAGGGATTGACAAGGAATTGCATAAGGTAATGTTATTCAATGATCAGCAGTGATGGCACCTGCCATTGATCCCACTGATCCCATTGATCCCACAGTGTGGTCCAGATGCAAAAACACTAAGTCCCTTCAGCAAGGTGTCTGTGCTGGGAACCCAACCTGGGAGCCCAGACAGGGCTCTGTGTCTGCCTGCAGCCCCCCAGAGGGCTGGGACAAAGCGTGGGACACGGTGCCATGGGGTGGGCTGGCTCTGGGGATGCCTGGGCCCTGGCCAGCTGCGAGCACAAGGCCAAGGTTTCTCCTCATTGTGGGGACTTTCTGTGGCTCACCAGGGGTTATGGACCTGCAGAGAGCCCAAGGAACTGCAGAGACCCAGATACAGCTGCCATCAGCTGGGGCTTCTAGGAGGGAGGTCAAGCCAGAGCCTAAGTAACACTCCAGCACCTCCATCCTCCCTGGAGGGAGGGTGGCCGTGGTTGGCAGGGACACTGGTGGCACTCACAGGCTGTTCTGCGGACACCTGAGTGCCTTGCTCACTGTTTCTATGAGCACTGCCAAGTCCTAATCAGCAGGATCTTGTGGGGATTGAATCTTGCAGAGGAGCTCAAGGAGTTCTCCCCACAACCAGGACAGTGCAGGGCTCTGCCAGAGCTGCCCAAGCTCCGTCCCTGGGTGTTTGCTTGTGTTTGCTGCTGGCTCCTGCAGTGGTTTGAGCACTCAGCAGGTCTGGCACCAGGTGAAGGTGTTGTGGTGTGAGCTGGAGGACCAGGGTGGTTATTTTTAGCTCTGTGGAGTTGCTGCTGTCACACCCCTGTGCCCCCCAGCTGGCAGGGGAAGAGAGGCTCCAGTCCAGGCTGGGCAGGGGCTGAGCTGGAGCCCACTCCTGGCCTTGTGTCACACATCAAAGCTGGCTCCCGCTACAACAGTGCCTTCTGCTCACACTGGAACAGGCAGGGAGGGGCATTCCCAATAAAACAACTAGGGTACACACCTGTGCCAGCAGGGCAAGTCACCGGGAACAGCCAAGGAGCCGCTCCCTGGTCGGTCACCACTGGGAATGAGGAGTGACTGCAGCTAAATGTGGGGTTTTCTTCCCATTTGTGAGACTAAACAGAAGTCCCTGAGTTCCCTGCTGCAAACTGTGCAAATGCAGACCTCATGTATCAGAGCCTGTGCCTCTGAATGTCAGCAGACATCCCTGGAGCTGGTGAAGGATCAGAGGTTCGGGAGCCTCCGGCACCTCCTGCCCCAGAGCCGCGCAGTCCCTGCCTGCTCCCAGCAGCTCGGGAAGGTGACATTGAGCACGCTGTCACCCGTGCAGCTGGCACGGGCACTGTGGCATCCCGGGGACTCAGCAGGCAGGACCCTCAGGCAGGCAGCTGGCCACAGTCCCAAACGCAGCCAAGCAGGGAGCTAGAGCTGACAGGGGCTGCAGGAGCCAGAAGCCTCGGGAAGGAGCCCCTTAAGCATCCAGGGAGCTGTCGCCAGCCCTGTGGCCTCTGGAGACTCCCAGGGCGGCTCTCTCCATGTGGAATGAGTTCCCAGCCATGCCCTCCCCTCGGGCTGCTCCTGGCATGTGGCATGTTCTGCTCTGGGAAGTCCTGACTTCTGCCCCAGTGCTGGGACTCAGGGATACAGCCCACACCAGCTTGGGAGCACTGGGGACCAAGGATGGAGTAGCCAGAGGTGAGCAGGAAGAGCCATGAGAAGGTAAAGGAGAACTGGTGGTGCACATCTGAAAGGAAGCCCTTGTTTCTGCTCCAGGAACATCAGGGCCAAGGCAGCTCCAAGGGGAGCTCAGCACTGTTCTTCTGGACTTGTTAATCCAGGGAATGAGGAAAACCAGGGATTATGAGGAGAGGCCAGTCCTCTGGACCAGCTGAGTGGGACTGGAAAGGAATCACCAGCTGTGGGAGAATTTGTGGCCAAAGCCTCAGCAGATCAAAGCCACCCCCTCAGCAGGGCACTGGGTCTGAGGGGGCTGGAGGGGCTGTTCCCATTCCTGTGATCCCTCCATGCCCTGCCGGTGGGAACAGAGGTGCTGGGCTCAGGATGGGATTCCTGGCAGCTGGTGGTGGCACAGAGCAGTGCCCATGGCACTAGTGCTGAGCCCATGCCACTGCAGGATGCCAGAGAACCCAGGGCAGGAGCTGAGCTGAGTGCTGCTGCAAGGGAGAGCAGGGCTGCAGGACTGGGGCGAGGCTGCAGGATCAGTGCAGAAATTCAGGATTAGTGCAGGGATTCAGGATCAGTGCAGGGATTCAGGATCAGTGTAGGGATGCAGGATCAGTGCAGAGGTGCAGGATCAGTGCAGGGATGCAGGATCAGTACAGGGATTCAGGATCAGTGTAGGGATGCAGGATCAGTGCAGGGATTCAGGATCAGTGCAGGATTCAGGATCAGTTTCAGGATCAGTGCAGAGGTGCAGGATCAGTGCAGAGGTGCAGGATCAGTGCAGGGATTCAGGATCAGTGCAGGTGTGCAGGGTCAGTGCAGTGCTGAGAGCATCCCCTGCACCCTCCCCGTGCAGGTCCTGACGGTCCAGGAGGGGTTGGCAGCTCTGGGACAAGGTCAAGCCCTGGCCGGGCAGGGAAGGACAGGGCAGGACCTCACAGGGAGAAGTGGGTGCTAGAGAGCTTTGTCACCTCTGAGGGCTCACGAATGGCTGCTGAGGGACTGAGAGGGAGCTGTGCCCCGCTCTCTCCTGTGCCAGGCAGCAGAAGAGGCTGTGCTGAGCCATCCCCGCTGAGTCCGCCTCCCCTGCACACGCTGAGCCACCCCCCACCACAGAGCAAACCATGGCAGAAAGTGATGCATCTCAGGCAGAGAGCTCTCACCCAGACCCTGAGTCTCCTCTGGAATTCCAAGCTGGCCTCCCCATCTGGAGAGCTGCTGGAGCTTCCTGTGGGACACCATCCTCCCACCTGCACTGCTTCTCTCCAAGGGCTGGGCATTTTAACAGGGATCCAGGACATTTGGTGTGAGAAAAGTATTTTCTACAGGAAGGGACTCGTAAAGCACTTCGAGAATGAGGGTTGTTGAGCACTGGCAATGCCACAAACCTGCTCAGTGCATTCCTGTATGAACAGGGCACAGAGAGCCCCAGGTGGCTGCTCTGTGCTGCAGCTGGTGCTGCACAGCCTCCCAAGCCTGGTGCCACTTGACCCATTGCCACACCTCTCCTCCTCCTGGATCACAGCAGGCACAGGCAGGGATTCCACAGAGGCAGAAGCAGACCCTGGAGCCGTCCCTTCCTGTGGTCTTCGGGATGCTGGTCCCTTGTTCCTCAGTTGAGGCCAAGGGCTGCCCTGCATTGCTCACCTCCCTGCCAGCCAGGTGTGTTTTGGTGCTGGTGGCTGGAGCCCACCTGTGCCACAACAGCCGTGGGAGCCCAGGAGCAAGAGCAGCCTCGGTCTTTTCCACACAACACTGTTCTGCTCACTCAGCCCACAGTGACAGGGACATGTCCCCAGCCCTGGCAGGGAGGAGGGGATGGGCTGGGCAATGTCAGCCTGGCAAGGCTCAGCCATAGAGAACATGGAGGTGTCAGACTTTGTCTGCCCTGCCTGGGCCATGTGCTGGACAGGCTGGAGGCAGAGCTGGAGCTGATGGAGGGACTGGTCCTGACAGCAGGGACAGGGCTGGTGGCAGTGCTGGTGGCAGTGCTGGTGGCAGTGCTGGTGGCAGACTGATGGCAGTGACCCCAGTGACCTCTTTCCTGAGTCCACATGCCTTGTGGGGCAGTAAGGGACCCCACAGGTGCCAGCAAACGTGGTGTCCCGGAGGGTCCCAGCACAGTGCCAGCCCAGGAGTGTGTGTGCTGCTTGTATTGAGACAGATGTGCACTGCAGAGTCAGCTCCAGAACAGGGCCATCTGCAGAGGCCCTAATGACAAACCAGGTTCCTGCAGGTGCTGAGTGATGCAGTGAATTAAACCCAGGTTGGGCTGAGGTTCTTCGGGAGAATTACCTTCCAAAATCAGGCCTCTGATGTTATTTGGAGAGAAGGAGGTGTTTACTTTCCTCCCGCCTCTTCTGATGCAGCTCAGGCACAAAGGCACAGTAACCCTCAATGCCCTGCCCTGAGGAGATGCTGCTGAGGGGCAGGGATGGCTCTTCAGAGGGCCCAAATTGCACATTCAAACCCTGCTCCCAGTCCTGGCAATTGGGCAACTGCAGGAGAGGCCAAGGGATGCTAAGCCTCAAGGCACTTCCTGAGGAATTCTGATCCCCTTCAACTCTCCATGAAGGCAGAGGTTTGCTAGGCACTAGAGCTCTGAGCAGAGAGGGTGGCTGCTGCCCTGCTGCTGTGCTCTGCAGAGACCACAAAGCAGAGAAAAATTTAATGTATGAACTGGAGTTCCAGAAGCTCCTGAGTCATAGTGACACCAAGCCCAGGACTAGCTGTGTTCACCCAGGCCCCAGCTATGTCAGATGTGGCACCGGTGTCTCTCTGGGATGGGGGCTGTGTGGAGCTGGACTCAGAGGGAGGCAGTGCTGCCTCTCCAGGAATGATGCTCTCAAGCTGCCACTGAGTTCAGCCCTGACGCTTCTCTGCCTCCAGTTCCAACATCAGCTTCTTCAAAAACCCCCCAGCTGATGAGGTCACAGAGGCCCCCAGCCACAGCCCTTGGAGCTGGGGACAGGATGCTGCTGCTAGGGAGACAGAAGGAGGTGAGGGGAGAAGTGACTGCATGTCCTTGCACTTTTGCACACTCCTTCTGGTGCTTCTGACTGCTTTTGGCCATGCCTGGTACTGGCAGCTGTTCCTGGATAACCCCAGATGGCCGGGAAGCTGAGGCAGCTGCCAGCACAGACATCCCAGCTCTGCCCAGTGCTGCTGTTCCCCTGGTCCTGCTCTCCATCCCACCCGAGCTGGAGGAGACCAGGCAGCCCTGATGAGATGGCCTCACTGCCAAAAAACTACTTCATACCCTTGGTGGGAAAAATAAGTGTCCGAAGGTGCCTTCCAAAGAGTCAGGCAGTGTTTAGAGTGGGATGCAGTGGTGGGGTGAGCAACTGGGGATGCAGCCTGTCCCATGTCCTGGGGATGGAGCACACGTGTCCCCTGTGGAGGGAGGGGGTGGCTCTGTCTTGCTCATTCTGCAGATGGTTTGTTCTGGGCTTTTTGCTGATCAGTCACTCCTGACCATGTGTTTCTGCAGAGAAGCTGCATTAACAAGTGCCACAGCCTTTGCCTGTGTCCCCAGTGGGCTGTGAGAGTGTTCAGCAGGAGCCCAGGCTGAAGCAGGTCTGGAAAGAGGGACTTAGATATGTGTGGGTCACAAGACGAAACAGAAAAAGGAAGAAAGGACAGCTGGAGAGCTGCTCCTGAGTGAGTGAGAGCTGAAACGTCCCCTGCCCTGAGCGTGGCCTCCCTCTCACCTTTGCTGTGCTGCTTCATGCTTGGCACAAGCCCCACTCCCGGCCCTCTGAGGGGGATCCTGGCTCCATACTCAGCACAGGCCCCACTCCTGTCCCTCTGAGGGAGATGATGGCTCCATGCTCAGCACAGGCCCCTCTCCAAACCCTCTGAGGGAGATGCTGGCCCACCGTGCCTGCTCTGGCCTGGGGCTCCTGCTCACAGCTTCCTGGCACAGGCTGTGGGAGCCCACAGCGACACTTGCCTGTCTCACCATGCCGGTGACACTGTGGCTGCTGTGCCTACGCTGCAGGAGCTGTTCTGAGCTGGCTGTCAGTGCTGCTCTCTGGCAGATGCAGGCACAGACACCCAGCACTGCCAGGAGCACATGCAGCACTGCAGAGAGGTGCAGCTTCCACCCTCCTAGCCCCTCCAGCAGGACACCGGCTCTGGGATAGCTCCAGGCTGGAGGAGGGGCTGGACCTGGGTATGGGGACATGGATTTGCCCTCCCAAGTCCACCGGGTGCTTCCTGCAGGATCCCAAAGGAGACACAGGCTGCTAAACCTGGGCAAAGGCAGGGTGGAGCCTCCTGTCCTGTGGGGGAGCTGGGAAAAGAAATCCTCAGTAGTGGTATGTGATGAGATGCCACATCAGCTCCCACAGGAACATGGTGTCTCTGATCATCTCCATGTCTGCAGGGGCAAGGAGGACATGGTGAGGAGCCATTTCCAGCTGGTGCTCTGTGGCATCCCGATGTTAGCCTGGCTCTGGAGGTGTTCTTGGCGATGTCAGCTCACCCTGTCCTGCACTCCCAGCCAGCAGCATGAGCTGCCATGATGACAAATGGTTCCAAACGCAGGACTAAGGAGAGCTCAATAAATTCTCATCTTACATTCACTCATCACTTCGAGCAGCAGCTTGCCTGGCCTGCTCACAGGGCTGCTGTGCCAGCCCTGTGTCACAGCCACAGCTGGAACAGTGACACCCCTGAGCTGCAGGACTTTTGCATAGCACCTACCAACCCAGCACTGATGGGCTTCTCAGCCTCTCCTGCCCTAGGGGTGCCTGAGCATGTCCTTGGCCAGGACTGTTCTGAGTAGTTCAGTGCTGTAGGCTGAAGGTCCCAGGAATGTGGTTGAGATAAGGAATCTCTTCCCAGCGCTGTGGCCAGGTCCCTGCTGGGCACACACCCACAGCCAGGGCAGGCGGCAGACAGAGGCAGCAGGAACAGGCCCATCCTGGTCCTGAGGCTCACAGCTCAGGGAAAAAGTCTACCTGAGACTCCTTGAAATCTGCTCCCAGACCCTCAGTCTCCCCAGAATCTGACTCCAGCACAGCCTGCTGCACTCACAGGCCACACTGAAGTTCGTGACCAGCTCCAGATCACCACATGGGATGCACCAGATGGGAAAACAAGAAGGCAGGAGAGACTGAGTGCTTGTTCCTCCCCTTCTACCAGGATCCCTCCCTTTCCACACCTGTAACAAGTTTTGCACAATCCCCAGATTTCCCCAGGAGGCACTTGGTGCAGCAGCCCCATTACCCTGCTCACCTTTTTGGAGAGTTTCTGCTGCTCCACTGGTGGGGAGGAGCAAAGGGGTAAATGTTCAGTTGTGATAATTTAGAGTTTTTAAAGTCTGAGGGGGGGGGTGTTTTAGGGGTGCCTTAGGGGCAGCTGAGGCCAGCACCATCTCATTTCCTCATGCTGCTCTCTGGTTATTCACATCCTTACACAGCTATTCCTGGAGGACAGGCACAGGGACACAGCAGAAGAAGTGTGAGAGGAGGGTGTTTTTAGGTGACCATCCCTCTTGTTTGAGGTGTTGTGCTTCTCCACAATATAAATATGTGTGAACACAGGAGCACTGTAGCCCCCCTGCCTTGGAAGGGAGTTTTTGACCCATCCGGACCCCTTAGTGAAGAGTCTGTTGCCAGATAATGGCACGAGGTAAATGGTGTCTCTGGGTGCCTGAGCTGAGCCCACCACCCCCGTTACATGGGAATGGATCAAAATGACAAGGAGGCCTTGGAAGTGTGTGTGTGGTGTCACCCCTGCTCCCCTCCCAGCTTCAGGCACAACAGCACACAGCATCAGGCTCTGCTTGCCAGACACAGTACAGTGAGCACATTAGTCCCTAATGAGCCTGGGCCCCACTGTGCCAGGCAGACAGAAATCCATATCCACAGACTTTTCCAGCCCTGCAGGGCTTATGAGCTCTCCCAATAAGCCAGGCAGAGGAAATGGTATAAGCCTTGCTCTACCAATGGGGAATTGAGGCACCAAAGGGTTTAAGTGACTTAAAAGGGATTTGGAGAACATGTCCAGAGCCCAGGTGCAGAAGCATCCCTGGAAGAAAGTGTGACCTTTCAGTGTCCACCTCATTAAAAACACCGGGTGGCACAAGCAGGAGGTGGCAGCAGCCTCAGAGGAGAATTGCTGCTGCCAGCTCCTCCGTGTGCCCCCAGTTCCTCCAGCTGCCCCCAGCTCCTCCATGTGCCCCCAAATCCTCCAGCTGCCTCCAGTTCCTCCAGGTGCCCCCAACTCCTCCATGCCACAAGGCTGGTGGGGTGCAGGCAGCCCCTGGACCGTGGCCAGGCAGGCAGCTGTCCCCTCCTGCTCTGCTCAGCTGTCCCTTGCCCTGTGCAGGGACACAGGGACTGGCCCACAGGGCAGCGGCAGTGCCTGTGCCAAGGTTAGGAAAGCCACTGTCCTGCTGCCATCAGTGGCTTCAGGGGAGCAGCCCAGCCACCCCACAGCAGCTCCAGGAGCCCCTGGAATGTGGAGGAGAGCTCTGGAGAGGGAGCCAGGCCATCCCAGAGAGCCTGTCTGCCAGGGGCTCTGTCATCCTGCATGTCCCAAGCCTGCTGTTGGCACCTGAGCTCTCCTGGGCACTTGCCAAGTGGTTTGTCTCCCTCTTCTTTGCTCCCCCTTCTTGTGAGCACTGCAGTGGCTCTAGCTCTTTGTCACAGCCTGGGGAATTGTGTCATCACGTGCCCCGTGCATGTACCCATGTCAGCAGGGGTGTGTGGGCATGGGCAATCCTGGATCCTGGATGCCCACCACCATCCCTGCAGGGTATGGCGGGGGCGGGGGCGGGGGCAGGTGGGTGAGGGGCTCACCTGGAGCACGGGGAGTGCTGCCAACTGGAGCAGGGTCAGGCTGTGCCTCCCAGGGATCCATCCCTGCTGACATCTGGGGCAGGGCTGTGTCCCCAGGGACAGGCCGTGCAGGTGGCTCTGGCTCTATCCTCTCTGGCACAGCCCAGCCTTGGGCCCAGCTCTCCTGTGCTCTGGGAAGTCAGGAGTTGCTCTGCAGAGGGGCACTGAGGTGGGTTTGGAAATGGGCACAGGACAAGCAGTGTTGGGTGCTGAGGTGTCACATTTGGCTTTCTAGAGAGCCAGAGATGGAGGAATTTGTAAACACCTCATGTCGGGGTTTATTTGCTGCCTTCTGGCTTTCCAAGCTGTTCAGCACCCCATGGGAATGCTGGGATCAGGAGGCATTGCTGATTAAATACAGGACAGCAGGCTGGGGTGACCCCAGGAACTGGGCATGGGGACCCCACACTGAGGGTTCATGCACCAGAAAGTGCTGTGGGGAGCAATAACCTGAGCTCTGAGCTGCAGAAAATGTTTGGTAATTTCCTGTGGAGGTGCAAAGTGGCTGTGCAGAGTGTGGAGCGTGGCTGGAGAGAGGCTCCTGGCTGGCCTCAGGGGAGATGCTGTGCCATCCCGAGGCGTTTCTGGATGGACTTGGGGTGTGGGGGCGTTGCTGTGGTGCCCCAGAGGGGCTCCTGCACCCTTCGGTCTGAATTGCTCTGTGACAGAACAGCCCCTCTGCTTCACCCCTGCCCAGGCTGGGCAATCTGGAGGGGTCTCAAGGCCCAATAGCATCAGGCCAGGTACCCCCTCGCCTGTGCAGCAGTGGCCAGCTCAGCTTTGCAAACCAGAATTTGCAAGCCAAACAAAAATATAATTCTGCTGCTGTTTTCTTCCTTTCCTTTTTTCTGAAGGCCAGGGGGAAGGTGCTGTAACAACGGTGGGGACAGGAGGAGCAGGGGAGTTGCTGAGAGCAGGTGTGCCAGTGTAGGCTGGGGCTGTGAATCCTGGTTCTGAGACATTGTTGGAGGGATTTGAGGCACATCTGTTACAAATTTGGCGTGAAACGGCTTTGGTTGTTTATAACCTGCCTGTCCTGTGAGCAGTCAGTGTCTCAGGTGTGTCTCAGTCTGTGGGAGCTGTCCCTGTCCTGTTGGGGTGAGCCCAGGGCTGTTTCTGACCACCCTGTCCCATCCCTGGACCCAGTGGATATGTGCCTGTGGCTCTCCATTGTCACTCACTGGGCTTTGGGGCTGGCCTAGGGCCTCCCCCAACACCTGCCTTATGTTGTGGCTCGGGCAGAGCAGTGCCAGCCCTGCAGGCAGGTGTTTCCTGCCAGCAGAACCTTGGGACACTTCCCAGTGTTCGAGGAGGGACCCCAGCAGAGCTCTGACCCCCAGGCACAGGGGAGGATTTGCCTGAGTAGAGGAGGTTCCACAGGGAGCTCCTGAGGCCCTGGGAGCTGGGCATGGGTGCAGGGTGCCCACAGACATGCAGGGCAGCAGCATGCCAGGGAGCCCTTCTGCCACCTCAGCAGCATCCTGGGACTCAGAGTCACTGTGCCAGGACTGTGACAAGCACCCTGAGAGGAGAACCTCCCCCAGCTCCCGGGACAGGCTGGGGATGAGGGCTCACATGAGGGATGAGGGCTCACATGAATCCCATGTGATTTATGGAGCTGTGTGCATGCTGAGACAGCTGCATCCCTCCTGCTTCCCAAAGCCTGTACTCCCACCTGCACCTCAGCCCCGTCTGCCTCACCCAGGGCTGCAGAGAGTCCCTGTGGCTCTCTGCTGGGTTGCTGCTGGGTGCCCACCAGTGGCTGCCATCAGCCTGCCCTGGCTGCCAGGGCTGCATTCCCCAGGCTCTAGCAGGGTGTGAGCCTGCGGGCTGGGGCTGGGGCTGTGATGCTCATGCAGGCAGGCAGCAGTGGGAGCAGGTAACCCAGGGCACACAGCCTGCCCGCTCTTGTGCTCTGGAACAAGGAAAGCCATGGCCCAGAAAGAGCTGGTTGAGGCTCTGTGGCAGCTGTGTCACCTGTGGGCCTGCTGACGGGTTTGTGACATCTGCAGTGATGACTTCCCACAGGAGCTGCTCTGGCTCCAGCCAGAGTGGCTGTTTCCTGATCCCCAAACTGGAGCAGAGGGGCAGGCTGGAGCCACCTGGGCAACCCAGACCTCAGGAATGTGGTCTGCCGACCTGGGGATGGGGGCACCGATGCTCAACCCGTGTTCCCAAAGCATGGAGGGGTCTGCAGAGGCTGCTGATGTCCCCACGTATATTTTAAGACAGGAAGAAACTACCTCAAATTGTGCCAGGGAAGGTTTAGGTTGGATATTATGGAAAATTTCTTCATGGAAAGGGTGGTCAGGCAGTGGAATAGTCTGCCTAGGGCAGTGGTGCAGTCACCATTCCTGGATGTGGCACCTGGGGACATGGGTTAATGGTGGGCTTGGAGGAACAGTTGGACTTGATCTTAGAGAGCTTTTCCAGCCCTAGTGGTTTTGTGATTCTGTGACTCCATCCCCTCCCCAGATCACTCTCCTGGAGTAGGTAACTCAGATCTTTTTCAGCTGCAGAACCCTGGCTTTCCTTGGCCTCCCACCTTTGGCCTCAGCTCTGCTCCAGCATGAGCTGCAGACACTCCAGGGGCTCCACTGCTGGTGCACCCCACAGCTGCATTTTTCCCATTACCTGCCATATAAGAGACTGAAACAGAGACTTCTGTCATCCTGGGCTGGCAGGACAGAGGCACTGAGGCATCTGGGAAGCTGCACACCTGCATGCAGCACTGCAGACCTGTCTGGGTTTGCTGCCGTGCCTCAGTTTCCCCCTCCGTGGTGAGGGGACAGCTGTTCCCAGCTGTTTGCCGGAGGCATTGCTGCCACGCAGGCATCTGGAGCATCCAGGTGCTTAAAAACCATCCATGGGCACGGGCAGGGACACCTTCCACTACCCCAGGGTGCTCCAAGCCCCGTCCAACCCAGCCTTGGACAGGGATCCAGGGGCAGCCACAGCTTCTCTGGGCAGGTTGTGTAAGGGTAAAGGGGTGACTTTAGCACTCAAAAGTCCTTGATAGAGGCCCCATGACCACACTGGGAAAGGCTCTTATTTTCCTGTGTCCCCTCCCAGATGGGACAGGGCTGGTGTGGGAACAGAGGGGAGTCCCAGCACTGCTCTGCTGCTGAGCTCCAGCCTGGGCTGGGCTCTGCCCAGGTGACACAGAGGGGCTGTCCTGGCTCTGGCTGGTGCCTGGAGACTGTGGCTGCTGGATCTGGGTGTGCCTCGGGGCAGGAAATGGCAAGAATGGGATCAAGGTGCTAAAAAAATGTCCTGTCAGAGAGAAAGGAGAGCCACAGCTCCCTCAGAAGGGCCTCAGGTACTTGGAGCCTGTGTGCTGGGGATTTTCCTGCAGCCAGGGTCCCTTCCCAAGAGCTGGCTGTGGGACTGCTGGATGAAGGGCACACCCTATGGATCAGAGAGTGGGATCCTGGCACACAGGGAGCTCCAGGAGGGTTTAGGGATGGAGGCAAGGAAGCATAAATGCAGGATTCCAGAGAGGCCAATCGTGAGGGATCACAGGCAGGCTGCAAATCCCGGGGATGCCTGCCTTGTGTGAAAGGAAGGGGCTGCAGCAGCTGCCTATTGATGCATTCCTGAGTAAACACGGGGGTGGAGAAGAAAGAGCTCAGCTGAAGGACACAAGAACTGGTGCAGTGTTTGGGGATGTTCAGGCTGGAAACACACAGTTTGATTTTTCAGATCCTCTGGGGAACTCACCTGCCAAACTGACCAAGTCAAAATCCATTTTTTTTTAAGTCAAAGTGCTTTCTCTCTACTTCCCTCCAGGATGCCTCAGCAGCAGTGTCAGGGTTTCCTTCCATTTAAGCTAATTTCACAATACTTACAAAATTCCATCAAAGCTGGAATTGGAAACAGAATGTCTGTCTATCTGTCTGTGAGGACAACAGGGCTCATCTTCTTCCTCCCATTCTCATCTAGTTTTACTATCTCTCATATTTCTGCCACGGTCCCTGCTCTGTCCTGCCCCCCTCTCCTCCGTGGCTGTGCCCCCTCCATCCCAGAGCACAGGATGATTCCTGGCATGTCCCCTGCCTGCCAAGCCCTGCCAGGAGCAGCAGGAAGAGCAGAGGAACTCCTGTGACCTGCAGGTTTCACCTGTCTGGCATCTCTTCTAAGCACCTTTTGTGTTTATCAGGTGTCTAGAGCAGAGCCCTGTCGATGTCTCTTCCTCCCGAGAGTGTTGGGAGGATTAATTACTTGATGTTTGCATAGTGCTTTGAAGAGAAGAGCCAGGTGGGAGGGTGGTAGGAGCCGAACTGGATTCCTTCATCCCATCTCCTTCCTCCCCTCACTGATGGTGGCAGCCCCTGTGCCCTTCCTGTGCCAGATCACATTTGGGGGGCAGGGCTGCTCCAGGTGCAGGCCAGGGGAGGGGACAGCCTGTGAGGGAAATCACTGATAGAGAAGAGATGAAAGAGCAGAGAATCATGGAAACTTTGGACTGAAAGGGACATAAAGCTCATGCAGTTCCACCCCCTGCCAGGAGCAGGGACATCTCCCATTATCCCAGGCTGCTCCAAGCCCTGTCCAGCCTGGCCTTGGACACTTCCAGGGATTCAGGGGCAGCCACGGCTGCTCTGGGCACCCTGTGCCAGGGCCTGCCCACCCTCACAAGGAAGAATTTTTTCCCAATATCCCAATATTTCATCTAACCCTGTCCTCTGGCAGTGGGAAGCCATTCCCAGTGTCCTGTCCCTCCAGACTCTTGTCCAAAGTCCCTCTCCAGCTCTCCTGGAGCTCCTTTAGGCCCTGGAAGGGGTTCAGGTGTTCCCCTGGATCCTTCTGCCCTCCAGGCTGAACACCCCCAGCTCTCCCAGCCTTTCCTCATGGGTGAGGTTCCATCCCTCTAATCTAATGTTTCACCCACAGGACCTTCTTTTCTTCTTTATTCCAATCTATGCAAAAGGAAAACAAACTCCAGTTGTTTCACCAACTTTCTTTCAGTTGTCTGTGCCAGCTGCCCCCAAAGCAGCCAGTTCTGGGGAGACCCAGCAGGTCTCCCCATCCTGGAGCAGAGCTTTCCTGTTGGAGTAGGGCAAGTCCAGCATGTTGGACAGCAGGGCTGGAATTTCCAGCTGGAGAATTCCCACCAGCCATGGCCAGCCCTGGCTCCATCTCATTGTACATCAGTAGGGGCTGGGCCTGGGCTGGGCAGTACATGCTGGAGCTGGTGATGTTAATTAAGATGTAATGAGCCTGACGGAGATTTATTTTCAGGCTGTGTACTTGGAACTGATTATGCACAACTGGGAAATGGAAAATTGACCTCCTGCTCATTTTCCTGTCTTCTTCACAACAACAGTTAATTATTGTGGTGGGCAGCACTGCCCTGGACAGGCCTGGCAGGGAGCAGCTCTCCAGCCCAGCCCTGGAACCTGGTCCTCAGCTCCCTCCCTCCATCCCACGCCCTGATCCAGGCAATTCTTCTCCATCCTTGTCTCTTCCCCACTCCCAGCCTGTGCAGCCTCAGGGAGAGGGAGGCTGAGTGTGGATGTGGAGATCTTTAAGCCTGGAAAGAGAGGGCTGTGGTCAGCCTGGCAGGCAGGCTGGGCAGCTCTGGGCTCTGCTCTGGGCACTGGGTGTGCAGTGCTGCAACCCTGGGATGCATCCCTGCATCTCCTCCCCCAGCTGGGACCACGGGGGCAGGCCCTGGCAGAGTTCAGCAGGCTGGAGTTCTCTCTCTGTCTCCAGGCTGACCTGCCCCATCCTATGCCTCGATTTCCTCTCTGTGAGGCTGATTTTTTAAGTGGGGTGATAATTTGAAGGTGGTGGGTTTTGCATTTGCTAGAGTTCATCCCTCTGCTGCAGCACTCTCTCCAGAACCAGTGGCTCCAGTGGATACAGGGTGCTCTGGTTTTCCACATCTGTGCAATGTGAGCCAGTCCTTCTCTGGCCTCACACACAGCCTTGCTCCCCATCTCCCTGCCTTGTGCAGCAGCCTGGAGCCACTGGCTGCCTGCATGAAGCAAACTGGGCTGTGTTGGGAGCTGCCCTGGGCTGGGAGTCCCTGGGCTGGGAGCCCTCTGCACCCCACACTGCTCCCTGCAAGGAGACAGATGATGCCAGAGGGGTCCAGGCCCCAGAGGAAGCAGCAGCTGCCTGGACAAGCAGGGAGGGGCTCTCCAGCCTGGCTGGCAGTGCCTCGGGGCTCCATCTGTGCCCAGCTTCTGCCAGCAGCAGACTGGGGGGAGAACAGGCAGCACTGGGGGGGCAGCTTTAACCCTTGAGTTCCAGGTGATCTGCAAACACAGCCCACAGCCCCAGATAGCCCTCAGGTAGTGCCAGAGCCCAGCACAGCAGTCACCTGTAATGCTTTTATAATCTGCTTTCTTGTCCATGACTGTTCTCCCAGGAAAGGGAGGGGGAGGCATGATTAATTTTCATTAGCCTGGTAAATAATAAGCTTGTTTCCACTAGTCTTGCCCTGTAATTAGGGCTCTGGTGCCAGGGCCCTGAGAAGGAAACTGGGATTTGCTGGTGACTCATGGGAAGCTGGGCCAGTCTGGACATCCTATCCTGGGCAGGAAAAGGGAAGAGGCTGGGGCCCCTCCGAGAGACAGAGCTTCCCTCCCTCCAAAGGGCAAAGGAGCAAGGGACAAGGTCCTCTGAGGGCAGAGGGCAAAGGCCACCTTGGGAGACAGAAAAACCCACCCAGGGAGAGAGAAAAACACACCCAGGGAGAGGGAAAACCCATCCAAAAGTAGGCTATTGTTCAAGGGAAAATGGAAGCAAAGCTTTTGGCCCAAGAGCTGGATCCCGATACAGATGTAGGATGAGCTCAGGAGGAGTTTGGTGATGTGGAGTTGAGGAGGGGAAGGAGCACCAGAGTGTTTGCTCTGAATCTGGGGCTGGTTGACCCACAGCCAGCAGTGCCCAGGTGTGCAGAGCAGCAGGGAAACACCTGCACCATGAACAAACCTCTGCAGGTGAGGGCACCTCTGTGTCTGTTAGAGGGGCTGGAGCTGGGAAACAGAGCCTGCCCCACACAGGGAGCCGCTGCTCTGGGGACTCTGTTCCCTACCAGGAGACAAAGCATCCCAAGGGGATCAAGGTGGGATCCTCTTCCACAGGCAGAATTTCCCTGTGGAACTTGCTGCCTTGAGATACCAGAATCACAGAGCTAAGGAAGTTTCAAAGGAGAATTTGAAAGGCCAAAAGGGGCGTGGATGAGGAGGATGGACTTGCCTGCAGGAGGGCCTCTGGAAAAAGCAATGACCAGCATGCCATCAGCACAGGGCACCTCCAGGAATGCCTCCATCTCAGCAGCAAGGAGCTTCCCAAGGATGAGCAGAACCTGTGCCATGTTCTGCATGTGAGCCCAGTCCCAGAGCCTTCACAAGGAGGAAGCTCCTGCCAAAGAATGAACACACAGCCCCATCAGGGAGCAGTGTTTTCCCAAGCCAGCAGATGCAGCGAAAACCCTCATTGAAAGAGCTGTTTGCTAAGGAAAAAACAACTGGCACGCTAATTAAAAGCGACTGATTAAAGGACTGAAAGGGAATTACTCATCGTAATCGTTAAAGGCAGCACCTGCAGAGCTCTCCCTGCTCTCAGAACACGAGCATCCTCCGCACTGCTGAGGGGACAAGCCAGGGACACGGCAGCTCCGCGGTGACGGAGCTGGAGCAGCCCCGATGGGCACGGCACGTCCCCTCCTCTGGCAGGCACCAGCCCTACCCTGTGGCCATCAGCCCGGCGCTGTGGCCATCAGCCCCGTGCCTCCCGCGGAGCTGCTGTGAATTGATGCCCGGCAGTCAGTGACATCGCTGTGACAGAAGCCAGAGCAGAGAGCCCAGCCCCAGAGCACAGCCCAGCCCAGCGGAGGCGGGCCTGCCCTGCCTCTGCCGCAGAGCTTCTCCTCGGTCCATCCCTTGTGCCCAAGATGCAGCTGGTGGCCACCTCAGTGCGGGGCTCGGCCATCAGCACAGAGCAGGGACCTGCTCCAGGTGCAGCCGGGCGTTTGCAGCTCCGTGGCACCCCGTGAGTGGTGCAGGTTCTCCCAGGAGTTACACCAGGAGCTTCTTTGTCCCTTCCCTTCCAGAGCCAGAGAAGGAACACAGCTGAGGCTTCTCAGCAGGACTGCACGAGCTTGGGACTTTCTGACACTTGTGGTGGTGTGTCTGACCTGGCTTAGGGATTTTTAAATGAATTTGGTGTGGCCATGTCAGGTTGTGCCCAGCCTCAATGAGAGATGCTGCCCTTTGTCCCTTGTCAGCAGACAGGCAGTGTCAGGGACAGGGAGTGAGGACAGGGAGCAGGACAGATCCTTCAGGTGTTCCTGCCACAGGAGAGCAGGTCAGTTCCCAGCATGGTCAGGACATGGGCACTCTGCAGACCCGGGCAGGAGCAGGATCCAGGGTTCCCTGGGGGGGGGACAGACTGTGCCAGGCCTCAGGCTGGGGACAGGCTGGGCAGGACAGGAGGAGGCTCTGAGCCAGCACCTCTGGCCTTTTGTTCTCTCTGCAACCACACTGCAGCTCAGACTAGCTGTCCCAGTCCGGTGTGCCCGGGCTGTGCTGCTCAGCCCAGGGCTGCAGTAAGAGCCAGCAGCACCAGGGACAGTCCATGGCTGGGTGTAGGTGCAGCTGTAGGACTGGAAATAAGCCTTTCTTTGGCTTTAGGTCAATGTGCCTCCATTATTCTCCACAGTCACTCAGACTGGATATTAGGGGAAATTTCTTCACAGCGAGAGTGCTGAGGCACTGGCACAGCTGCCCAGGGCACTGGTGAAGTCACCATTCCTGGAAGTGTTAAAAAACTGTGTGGATGTGGCACTTGGGGATGTGGGTTAGTGGTGGACCTGGCAGTGCTGGGTTAAGGGTTCCACTTGGTGATCTCAGAGGGCTTTTCTGATTTTACTGACTCCCTGATTCTGTGACTATCCTCCCAGACACCAAGCTGCCATAAATGGACTCTCTTCTCCAGTAAGGCACTGTAGGTGCCACACACAGGCCCTGCTCCTCGTGCCTTCCCTGGCTGAGACAGGGTCTCACTTTAGCCATGATTCTGTACAGATGTGTCCAGCTGTTGAGCCACTATGCCCTGCACATCCCTCATGGGCTCACCCTGGGATGCAATGCTCTGCACAAGTCTCTCCCATAGCAAGGAAACCTGTTTCCCCTGCAGATCACAGTGCTGCTGGCAGAGCAGCTGCCAGGCTGGGGATGCATTCTTGCACCTTCTTCTGCCTCTGCTGGAGCAGATCTGAGAGCTTGGCAGGTGGGTATGACTCAAACTGCTGACCTTGCCTGCCGCAGTGATGTCCCTTTGCGCCCTCATTCCTCCCTGAAGCTGTTGTTTTTAACATTTGCTGGTTTTAACACTCCAAATACGTGATGCTCCCAGTCAGATTTCAGGAGGTCAGATCCTTATCCATATGTGAGCAGAGTGTTTTATCAGGCTCCCTGGCATTGGTGGGAAGGCACTTAGAGAATTTCTTCTCTCCAAGTCCCTTGAATTGACCAGTTTTATTCTCCACATCATGATGTTATTCAGGTGAAGGCTCCCAGTTCATCCTGTGTGTTCTTCTCCCTCACTTTCAGGTCCTGTTGGTCTGTCCCACACCCCCCTACCCTCAGAGGAAAGTCTTCCACCACAGGAAGCCTCTCCCGGGTCCCTGCAGTCCCGGCCAGTTCTACCTCAGCAGAGCTTAGGTGTGCCCTGCCCTCTCCTGGGAGCTCCTGTGCAGGGGTGTGGCACCAGTGCAGGATCCCTCCTCTCAATTCCAGGCTGCCCAGCTTTACAGACACCCTCTGATGGGCCCTGAGGAGGGGACATGCCACCCCACTGGGGTCCCTCCGCAGGAGCATGTGTCCTCCCTGCTGGGGGCACAGGTCTCTCACTGTCTGGAGGGAGAGGCTCAGCTCTGCTCCTTCCAGCTCCTTCCCCCATTCCTACACCAGGGATCTCAGGGCTGTTTGCTGCTGTTCCCATACCAAGAACAGATAACCCCCACCCACAGTGCCCTCCCCTGCCCTCCCAGGCTGCTGGCCTGGCCACGCTCCCATCTCACAGAATCCTCAAGCTTGGAAGAGACCTTCAAGATCACCAAGTCCAGCCATCAACCTAGTCCCACCATAGCCACCCCTAAACCACATCTCTGTGTGCCACATCCAGGTGGCTCTTGAACACTTCCACACCACCTCCCTGGGCAACTCATGCCTGTGCCTGACCACTCTTTCAGTGAAACTGTTTTGTCCAATATCTAATCTGAACCAGTTGAGTAGAGCAGAGGTTATCTCAGTGTTCATTTAGTAAATTGGTAACAGCAAATTTAATAGAAGATCTTAGCAGAGGGAGGGTGATGTTTCTTTCAAATGAAACATATTTCAGGCACTCAAAGTCACTCTCTGCAAAGTCTTTCTCCTTTAGGAAATGCCTCCAAGATCTGGCAGGTCCCCCTGTGCATAGAGTTAAAGGAGTGCTACTGTCAGGTCCCCACTCTGTCCCCAAGGTTCCTCTCAGTTGACAGTGGTGTGGGGTTTGACCTCTGGGAGTCATCAGGGTTGATCTTTTGCCTCAGCTTCTTGCTGACTTCAACTTCCATCTTCGGCAGGATCAGTGCATGTTGTCCTTGTGTTCTCCTGTCGGGAGAGCGGGGACAGGAACAGCCCACTCCATGTGCTGTAACCTCATTTCCCTGCTGCCCTGCCCCAACAGGACCCTGCTGACAAGGCATCTGTGTGGGAGCCTTCTGGGCTTGGGGAGGGGAGCACTTTCCTCACAGCTCAGCAGGACTTCCCACCCTTCCCACCTTTGCTCAATTGTTTCCCTGGTGTTTTCACACACATATTTTTCCTTTTGTGCCTCCTCAGAAGGATCTTAATCCTGTCTGCAAACCTCCTCCCTTATGCTCAGCCATACCTCACTTGTGCTCTCCCCTCTCTCCAAGCAGCTTTTTGTCCTTCCCTGGAGGTGCTGCTCCCAGCTCAGCCTCCAAACGTCCTCCAGGGTGATTCTTTCTGGGACACCCAAAGGAGCTCAATGCATTTGTTTTACACAGAGAAATGGCGCAGAGATTACAAGAGCACACATATATTTATTTTCACTAGTTCTCTTGCTGGATTTGCACAAAATGGTGTTATGGCCTGTTTCAGAAGGGTTGGCAATGTCTGTACCTGATCTTACAGTCTGTAAATCAAAGTGTTCAGTCTGGGGACGAGAGCAGGAGGGGACAACAGCAGGAGGCGTGACAGCAGGAGGAAGGGGCCCTTTTTCAGCAGCCCTTGCCAACACTGGGCACCTGCCTGTGGGGCTGTGCTCTGCTCCTCGCCCTTTCCCCTCTGCCCCTGTGCCAGGCCTGCTCATCCCCCCATCCCTGCAACATCCCTGCTGTGCTCGTGGGATCCCACGGGGACCCTCAGCCTTTTCACAAAGCTCTGAGTCCAGCGCTGGGCTGGCTGCCAGGTCACTGTGCTTGCACCCTGGAATGAGGGCTTCATCTCCTCTCAGGTTTACCAAAAGCAGCCATGGGTGGTTTGCTGAGGCTTGTCCAAACCTGGAGGAGAAGCAGGAAGGAGCAGGAGGTGACAGCCCAGCCTGGGAGGGACCTCTCTTCTCACAGAGACCATCCCAAGATGCTGCTGTTTGAGCCTGTAACATTCCTCTGGATTTTCCCTAGAATTAGATCCCAGCACACCTGCACCTGCCTGGCTCTGCTGGCCTTGCTCTGCTCTGGCTGTGACCACACCAGTGTGGCCCTGGGGTGGCAGAAGGGGAAGGACCACCCTGCCCTCCTCATCTGCTCACTGTGCTGAAACCTCATCGCCTTCCTCAGGAGGCCCCAGCAGACACTGATGCTTCATATTTCATCACCAACCTGCAGCCATCTCTGAGGCTGGACCAGGAGCACCAGATCTGTCCCTTCAAGGCCTTCTCCAGCCACATAGAATCGCCCAGGCTGCAGCAGGGCAGGCTGTGGCCTCCTACCTTAGACCAAGAGGACAATAATCACCAGCTGATTCTCCAGTGAGGCTTGGCTGTAGAGCATTTGACTCCCTGTTCACCAAAATTGTCTTGAAGGGGCTTCAGTTCATCAGCAAGACACCCCTGAGCAGAGAAGGGTCCTGGATGGACTCTTGACTGCTTCCTCTGGCATCCTCTGCCCTCACTGCCTGGAAAATCAGGGCCCCAGCTTGGCCCCTTCTCCCCCACCCTTCCACTGGTCTGCAGTCCCCTTCCCTGAGCTTACAGCCCCTCTCCTGTCCTTTATGCATGAGCTTCCATCCCACCCCTTGCACCCCAGCTGTGAGCACCTTGCTCCTGAGAATGGCAGGGAGAGGGGGACAATGGAGGCAGGAGGAAAGGGACAATGGAGGTGTCTGGATGGTTGGTAACATCAGGTGGTTGGGCTGGTGACACAACTGTTCATTTGCATTTCCTTGGGCGTTGATGCTGATATTAATTTAAAGCAATTATGGTGCCATTTTCTCTGTGCAAGAACAGCATGTGAAGGGGAAAAAAAGTGTTCCACACCAAAATGCTTCTTCCCCTGGAGCTTCAGTGACCTTGTTCAGTTGGAGGAACCTGCTGGGTGAAGGGAGGCCTGGCACCCAGTCCCTGCTTCTCCCAACCGTTGGATGTGCCAGAGGATGCCAGGACTGGCCTGTTCCTGGGGGCCTGAGGCACCCTGAGAGTGCTGGTGACACGCACTGACCTGACAGGTGCTGCCAGCTCTGGACAGGCACTTCCATCCCAACAGCCATCGCTGCTGTTACAGGTGCTGGGTGCTTGTGGTGATGCCTGTGCAGCCAGGAGGGTGCTGGGGGCGTTGCTAGAAGGTGCTGGTGGCTTCCATGGTGGCCATCAGTAGCTTCAGTGGTGCTGCCTTCCTTCCCAGCACTGGTGGCATTAGAGCAGGGCACTGTCACACAGTGGGTGACAGAGATAGGTAGGTGCTGAGGGTTTGTACCCAATTTAGGAGGCCAATATGCTGACCTTCCCAGGCTTTCCATTCTGTCTGTTAGGATATCCTCCTTGAGGGCCTTGGAGTGGACACAGTCCTCTTGTTCTCTGCCTGCACTCTGCCTCTCTATTCTGCAGGCTTTGCTTCCTCAGCGGGTTCTAGGAGGGCTGCTGGGCATGTCTGAGGAGAGCACGGTGCCTCTGCCACAGCCAGACACCCAGGATGTGTGTGACCCCAGGCTGGAAAAAGCCCCTCTGGCTGGTGGCAGGTGGCACAGCGGGGTCTCAGGAGCACTGCAGTGCCCATCTCTCCATTCTGGGGACAAAGAACTGCTGCCTCATCTCTGAGCACCAGTTTGGTCAGCTTCTGCATTACCAGGGTGGGAGTCAAGCCCAGCACCTGGATCTGGCTTTCCTAGAAAAATTGACGAGGTTTTTATCCTTCTCCCAGCCTTCCATCTGAGCCAAGAAACTGGGGTTCACCTATATTCACCTGTCTTTGAGCTCTCACAGACCTTCTCAAACCCATATGGCCTCCTCCATTCAAGTAGGAATGAAAAAGCTGTCCTAGGAAGGCTAACGCCTCTTCTGGTTCCCATGTCATTCCCAGCCCCTGCTTCCCTGCAGCAGGAGTTGCCCAGTTTGTCTCAGCAGCTCCCAGTGCAGGACAGGCTGTGTGTGCACACAAACTAGCCTGGGGTGTTCATCAATGCAAACCCCAACACCACTGATTACATAACTCAGGCTGTGTTCTCTGTGGGGTTGGTAGGGTTTTGGGGACACTAAGAAACATGGTGGGGGGGTTCCCCATATTTATTTAGCTGGCTTTTCACAGAGGGAGCATTTTTCCCATGGTTTGCAGCATGGTTGGGTGGCAGGGAAGGAGGAACCACCAGGCTTTAGCTGCAGCACAGTAGCACCTAGTGACCAGGTGGGAGAGGTTGAGTGGGAGCTGCCATGAGCAGTGCTGGAACTAACACTCAGAGCAAGTTCTGCAGGGGCAATGCTGGGACACAGCAAGGGGAACACCAGAGGTGCCATCTGCCAACCTGGGCAGGGGGATTGTCCCCAGGATTGTCCTTCCTGCCTCCCCGGGCTTGGCTCAAAGGGGCCAGCCCAGATGGTGAGGCACAGAGGGTGACAGGATCCCCCTGCCCAGGCCAGTGGCTCCTGGCATGGCCACGGAGTGCAGGGGGGTGAGTCCACAATAAACAAAGAAGGGAAGGAAAGACAAAGAGCACTTTCCCACAAAGGGGCTCTGCCCAGCCCTGAGCCCCCAGCAAGGAGCATTTTGGATGTTCTCCTCACCACCTGGCTGATCTCCAGCTCATCCTCTCAGTCCATGTGACACCCAGAGGGATAAGGGGCCCACTCCCACATCTTTCCCTGTCCTGTGGGCACTGCCTCTGCCTTACTCTTTGCCATTTGCCTTTGCTGGACACAGCCTGGGTATCAGGCAGAGCAGTCAAGTGTTTGCAGCATTGGGTTGTGGCCTGGGATGTTTGTCAGGAAGACAAACTCTGATCCCAGGGATCACAGACGCCTCTCTGATCCCTGTGAGGACACATCCCCTTTTCTCTCTGCCCCGCAGGTCTTCATGAGGGACAGCCTTGGAGCCCAGAGGGACATACGGTGCTCAGGATGCTGAATCTGGCCTAGTGCCCAAGCCCAGCAAGCTGAGAGGTATGGGATGGCCCCGGGGTGGCTTTGGGGATGGCCCTGGGGTGGCTTTGGGAGTCCCGAGGGGGCCAGGGGGCACAGCTCCAGCTCTGTGCTTGTGGCCAAAGGGCAGTGGAGCTCCTGCAGGAGCAGGCTGGGGAAGGGAAGCTGGGAGGGTGATTCAATGATAGCCCTCCCTCCATCTCCTGGCGAATCCTGCAACACGCTCCTCGCAAAATAAAGTTATGAAATCTCCTGCCCATTGCTATAGTAACGCCACGCCTCCACCTAACCCACTTTGAGACAAAGGAAGTGTTCCCGAGCTCTGAGCGCATGGAGCTGCGCACGGGCCCAGCCTGGGCTCTGAAGGGATGGCACAGGGAGCTGCTGACTTTTCCCACCTGCTCCTCTTTGCCCCGAGACCCTCAAGCTACAGGAGCTGCTTTGTTTGAGGCACTGAGCAAACTGAGTGCCAACTCCACCCTGCATCTTGAATGCAGGCAGGGCTCTGCCCCACTTCATGTGGACATTCAGGCAATGGGAACATCTGCCCTGGAGCACAGTAAGGTCCTTGCTGAGCTGGTGCTGCAGCAGTGACAGCCACAGCCTTTCAGAGCATCCTGTAACTACTCTGCCACAAACATTAAGGGCAAAGAGACAGAGAATCATGGAATGAGTTGAGTTGGAAAGGATCCACAAGAATCATCAATCCAACTCTGGCCCTGCACAGCCACCCCAACAGTCCCAGCCTGTGCCTGGCAGTGCTGTCCCAACACTCCTGGAGCTCTGGCAGCCTCAGGGCCATGCCCATCCCCTGGGGAGCCTGGGCAGTGCCCAGCACCCTCTGGATGAGGAACCTTTCCCTGATCTCCAGCTTGAGCCTGCCTTGGTCCAGCTCCAGACATTCCCCATCCTGTCACTGGACACACAGAGCAGAGCTCAGCACTTTCCCCCAGTGAAGACTCCAGTGAAGTTTGACCTCAGTCTCCTCCTCTCCAGGCTGAAGTTCCTCCTCCTCAGCGTGGTCTTTGTGCCCTGGGAGGGGCACTGGGGCCATGGTCCCAGGGCTGCTGATGGCTCTGGC
The DNA here is from genome assembly GCF_024509145.1 of Vidua macroura. Lineage (NCBI taxonomy): Eukaryota > Metazoa > Chordata > Aves > Passeriformes > Viduidae > Vidua > Vidua macroura. The sequence goes on from NC_071587.1 coordinate 695,090, forward strand.
AGCACAGAGAGGCAGGAGGACTCAGTTTGGGCAGGGTGGCAATACAGGAGGCCAAGCAGAGTCTCTGCCTTGTCTAGGTCCCAAGTTCTCAGTGCAAGGGTGGACACCTCCATCCCTGGGAGCCAGGACAGAGGCAGCTCAAGGTCAGCCATGTTCAGGGCTTTGCATCCAGGGCTTTGCATCCCACGCTCACTCCATAGGGGTTGTGCAGGCACTCCCTCACCCCCTCCAAGTCCCTTGAACACCACTGGCCAGAACAGGTCAGCTTTGGGCCAGAATGTTCTCATTAGCTGCTCTTCCAGCCAAACTGGAACATGCCCTGTGTGGTCACCAGCCTGTGCCCCAAGTGCTCTGCAAGGCAGCAGAGGCTGCAGGTGGGTTTCAAAGACAACAATCCAGCTCCCTGCCCTGGTCCTTCCATTCCAGCCACTTCATCAGCTGTCTTGCTCCCTTCCTGAAAATTCCCTTTCTTATTTGTCTCATTTGACCTACTTAATGCTTTGCAGTTCCTGATTCAGAGCAAATCCCATCTCATGGAGAACTTTGAGAAACTTCTATTTAGGGATAGACAAATAGGTTGCAGAATTTCTGGGGTTTTGCTCCCTGGAGAGTTGATTATATTACCAGTGACATCTGCATGGAAATAAGTTCTCTGTCTCTCTCAGGAGTTCATCTGCTCCTCCAGCTTAGACAACACCTGAAGTCAAAAATCTTTGTCATATCACAACCTTGGACTTTCACAGCATTTGGTTTTGCTGGTAGATAAAAAAAACAAAACAAAACAAAACAAAACAAAAAAACAAACAAACAAAAAAAATAGGTAGGATTTAAAGTTCTTAAGATAAATTACTCCTGGTCATTTTGGGATGGTGCCAGTCAGATCCCATCTCTCTCATAACCCCAGTGGGCACCAGTGGGCAGAGACACCCCTTGGCCTGAAGAACAAGCAAGAGACCACTGGTGTTCAGCTGTTATGAGGCCTCAGGAGCTGTGTGTAGATCCCACATTCAAAGGGCACCAGCCACGTTTTCCCACATGAGGAAGGATGTGGGGAAATCCTTCTCCAGGGACACAGCTGAGGGATCAGACTGTCGAGCTCAGGCTGGCACTGGGTACGTTTCACCTGGCGATGGCTGCCTGGCAGGGCAGTGAGGATGGGCTGGGTGAGCCCCTGCACACCCTTAGACAATGGACAGATCGGCCCTCTAGAGGACTCCCTGTCCCCTAAGCAAGGATCCCAAAAAGGTGACAGTGACACACTTGGCTTGCTGGAAGCCACTGTCCCCTCCATTGCTGTGCTTGGTTCTCCTGGTGGCACTGTCACAGTGGGTGGCATTAACTCTTCCTCAGGAGCCCCTGCCTTCATCCCAGGACAGGCAGTGCTTTCTGCTGCCCATCCCTGGAGACGGGTTCTGCCCCAGGACAGAGCTGTGGGGGCATCTTGGGAGCAGCGTGGCGGGAGGAGGCTCTGTTGTGTAATGAATTGTTCCGAGCAGCAGCCAGCTATTTTTGTCGGCCATGATCAGATTGTGAACTCTGAATCATCATTAATGCAGGGCTCTGGCAGGCAGCGGCCCCCAGCACCACATCCAGAGGTCCTGCTAATTCAGGGAACGCTGGGCTCCACGTGGGCAGGCAAACGTCACCTGCACCACAGCTCACAGATCCTTTCAGCTTCCTGCAGCAGGAGAGGGGAGGCATTTTCCCCCTGCAGGTGGCAAATCATCTCCTCGGATTCCAGTCCATTGTTATCGTGCTGCTGGTTCCGGGTACAAAAACCGCTTCTGTGTTTGCAGCCAGCCTGGATGGCTGGGACGGGGTTTGCCTGGGGGATGTGGAGCCCTGGAAGGGCTGATGGACAGAGGGCAGGACCAGCTGACCCCAGAGGGTGCCTTCAGCCCTGTCAGTCTGGGGCTTGCTTCCTCCTGGAGGATGTGTGCTCTGGGCAGTCCTGTTTTACAGGCTGCTGCTTCTCCTAATGTGCCACCAGCCTCTCCTGAGCATCACCCAAGTGGCTCCTGACCCTTTCTGGCCAGCCCTTCCTCAGTAGTACATGGAATCAGGGAACCAGAGAATTCTGGAATAGTTTGGGTGGGAAGGGACCTTGAAGACATCCAGTCCCACCTCCCACCAGGAGCAGGGACACCTCCCACTGTCCCAGGCTGCTCCAAGCCCCGTCCAACCTGGCCTTGGGCACTTCCAGGGATCCAGGGGCAGCCACAGATTCTTAGGGCACCCTGTGCTAGGGCCTCAGCACCATTTGGAAACCTCTTCAAGTGCCCTTTTCTGGGCCAAGGCATTGCTCAGCTGTGGCAGCCGTGGCTGCATCAGCAGAGCCAGGTGGCCAGGGAGGGGACAGGGAGTCCTTGCATGGCACGTGTGTGCCAAGGGCAGGGGCAAAGGCAGTAGGGAGGCAGCAAAGAGCTGCCTGTGGAGGGTGAAATGAGCCCCCAGCCCAGCACTCCCTGGTTCTTCAGGAGCCCTGTAACACCCAGGGCACCCCAGTCACAGGTGCACCCCACACAGCCCACACACCTGGGCAGCCACCATGTGCTGTGTCACACACAGCACTGTGTCACACACACCCCACAGCCACATGGAGCTGGATGTAGCCCCATGGAACCAGTGAGGTTGGAAAAGGCCTCCATGGAGTCCAACCATTGACCCAGCACTGCCACCTTCACCACTAAACCATGTCCCCAAGTGCCACATCCACATGCCTGCAGAACACTTCTGGCTACAGTCCCAATGCACACATACAAGAAGCAGAAATCTGGGTGAGTGTGGGGTGCTCTCAGAGCTCCCTGGGATCTGGCAGGCTTGGTGCAAAGGACTGAGCCCTGCCCAGGGCCTCTGCCATGGATTGGGCTGGCAAAGATCCTGGAACAGATGGGAGCACAGAGCAGTGAGGTGAGGCTGTGAGGCTCCTCCTGCTGTCCCCTCCTTGCTGAGAGAGGGCAGGGAGTCTGCCCTGTTCTCCGCCTTCTCTGTGCCCTCAGGATAAGCTGGTCCAAGGTGGATTTGCAACATTTAAGACAATAGAAATAGAGCAGCATCTCCTGAAAGTCATGTCCACTCCAGAAGTTGAAGAGGAGGGGGCATGGTGGGCAGTGGCATTGGTTTGCCCAATTCCCCTATGGTGCAGAGTTCCAGCACAGAAGCTGATCACAGCCAGTGGTCCCTGTGGTCCCTGACATGGCTGGTGACCCATCCCTGGAAGTGTACAAGGCCAGGTTGTTTGGGGCTTGGAGCAACCTTCCAGGTCTTTTGAAAAGTGTCCCTGCCCGTGGCAGGGGATGGGACTGGATGGGCTTTAAGGTCCCTCCACCCCAATCCACTCAGGAATTCTTTTCTGTGGTTCCAAGCCCTGCCTGGTGTCTGGAGCTGCTGGAGGTGCTGCTGAAGGTGGGTTAGGTGCAGCTCACCCAAACCTGCAGGCTGTGAACCAGGCCCAAGAAGCTGCCTCTGGCTGGGGTCTGGTACACACAAAAGTGCAATAAATCAGCTCAGGTCAGGTCAATTCATCCCCTCTGAGCATCAGCAAAGCCACTGGGAAGAGCAAGAGCAGTCCTGAGAAAACAGACTGAGGGGAACAGAGGTAATGGGGTGAAACCAGTCCCTTTCCATGGGCTCAGGGGTCCTGTCCTGGCTCTGGCAGCCCCTGCTGTGACCCTCTGCTGGACAGATCTTCTCCTGCAGTGACCCTGGTGCCCCCTCTGTGGTGCAGGCCTGACCACTCCTGCTGGGGTGTCTGGCTCAGGGCAGGGTGACACAGCAGGGACACTGGGCACCTGTCCCAGGAGACAGCCTTTGTCAGTCTGTGAGCTGCAGGATCATGGATTTGGGAGATTTAGTTTCAAGCTTTTTTCATCCTTCCAAATCTAAAAGATGGTGGGGAAGATCTTGCTGGACTCTTCCCTTCCCTGACTCCATGTCTCAACAAAGTGCCAAGGATTGCAGAGAGTAATTGAAATGTAAGAAAACAGTTTAATCCATCTGAGGGAAACCAGCTGACAGAGGAGGCAGCAAAGACAAAGTGGTGAGCACTAGCACGTGCCCAGCAGCAGGGATGCACCTCACACCTTCCTTGCTGCACACTAGACCTTCGCTGCATGCCATTGATCTACATTTCTTAATTCCATTTCATTTCCCTACTTCCTTTGATTCCTAAGGCAGTTTGAGTTTATCTGGAGCCCAGTGAGCACAAGGCAGTCATGGGCTGCCTTAGGAAGAGATTCCTGCTTCAAATATCACCTGCTCTCAGAAGGCAAAGATATATTTACTATCAATATCCAGAGACAACCTTTTGTGATCAAATCAGGGTGTGGAGTCTCCTCACGGAGCCTGGTTCCTGTGATGGTTCCTGTGAGCCTGGTCCCACAGCATCCCTTGGAGCCTGGATGGCCCTGGGCCCAAGGGAAGGATTTTACTGGGATTCCAGAGCTGGGGGAAGGAGGGGAGGGAGAGTGGCTGTGGCAGACAGAGCTGAGCCTGGGTGGTGTTCAAGGAGGATTTGAGCTTCTGCCTCCTGCAGGGCTTCCTCTCCAAGGTGTGCAGATGGAGCTTGGCCATCCAAAGCCATCTGGAATTCAATTTCCTACACCCCATCCTTCCCTTCTGCCTGGAGGGTTTCCTCTAGGAACATCACCTGGGGCTCTCTGTCACTGCTCTGAGCACTGTGGGTGCCAGCTGGCACATCCTGAACCTCCCTGCTGGCACCTCCCAGCCAGCGCCGCCCCAAATCCACCAGCAGGGGACTCCAGGGGGCTGATGCTGCTGGAGAGCACAGCGGGAATTAGGATCGCACCCACAGGGAAATTAGGATCGCACCTGCAGGGGAATTAGGGTTGCATCCACAGGGGAATTAGGATCACACCCACAGGGACCAGAAGCAGCTGAGCCCCAGTCAAGGCTAAGGCTGCATTTGGTGTCTGGGCACAAAGTTCCGGTTTGGTGTCAACACTTCCCAGCTCAGGCCATGTCCCCATCCCCAAAAGGCCTGGGCACTGTCTGTGTGGGGGAGAGGGGCCAATCTTCGCCCCCAGAGCAGCACAGCCGAACAGGGGCAGGGCACAGTTTGGAGGTGGAGGCAGCTGGAGCAGCTCAGAGGCAGGAGAGGAGGAGCTGCTCCCAGGGGCCGGCTCAGGACCGGACAAGCCCGATGAGGCCCCGGGATGCCTGGGAGCAGTGCTGGGAAGTTGCCATGGGTGCAGGGTGCCGTGGGCAGTGTCCCAGGGCAGGTGGGCTGAGGTCAGCCCAGGCAGGACCCTCGGAGCATGGCTCAGGGGAGGGGGACTAGGGTCTCCCTTGGAGCAGGATGGGAAGCCCAGGCTGTGCTCACTGCAGCTTTAGAAGGCCCAGCTTAGCTTTGCCAACCCACTGGGAGTGACAGAGTTCAATGGAGACTGCAAAGCCCATCAAGGTATGGAATAAATTCTGCTTCAGTTTGTTTTGTTTTGTTTTGTTTTGTTTTTGTTTGATTGGGGTTTTTTTTTGTTGTTGTTTTTGTTGGCTTTTTTATTGGGTTTTTGTTTGTTTGTTTGTTTGGGGTTTGTTTTGTTTTGTTTTGTTTTGTGGGTTTTTTGTTTTGGTTTGGTTTTTTTGGGAGGTTTTTTGGGGTTTGTTTTTTTTTTGTGCTTCCAAACAATTATGTAAAGCTCTGGCTGCTTTTCATTGTAATACATTTTTCCCTGAGTGAGGAAGACAAGCCTGTCGATTCCTGCCACCCTGCAGTGGTCACTGACTCCACTCCCACACCACTTTGGCCACACTGCACGTGGGGGACAAGTTCCTCGAGGAGACTGGAGACCAGTTCATGGCTAAAAGGGAGAAGCCAGGAGCACAGACTGCCAACCCTGCTCCCCACAGGGACATACCATCTGTATGTGTTAAAAATCACTCTCTCTGTTTTGAGTAACACTCAAACTAAACCAAAAAGGAGCTAAGAAACTAAACTAAAAGGTAACAGGAAATAAGAGTTCATCTATACACTCTGTGATTTTAAGTAGGTTTTGAGTATGGAAAATCAACTTATTGATTGACAGCTCAACTCATATAAATGTTCATTGATTTTTCTTTTAAGCAAACCCAAAAGGTTTGTCATTTTTCCGTGTATAACACAGTAAAGATGAGGATCCCTCTGAACTGAGCAGGATGAGGCAAGACCATGGGGAGATGCTCAGTGAGGATCCCTCAGGGGATCCCCCTGTCCCAGCTGCCTTTCCACCACGCACAGGGATCCCGTACCTGCTGAAAGGAAGGGACCAAGCCCAGCCCCTCACTGTGGCAGAGGGCACAGAGGGGCTGGGTGGGAGGGTGGCACAGGTGACACAGCTCCCCAGGAGTGGTGCAGCCCAGCAGGAATCATCATCTGAGCTGTCAACAGCTTCTCAGGTCAGGCTCTGAGTGCTCAGAAACACCTCAGCTCTTACAGAGCTACTGACACACTGTGCTTCGGGGCAGAACCTGCCAGGAAGGCAGCAACTGGCTGGAGAGGAGCTCTTTGCCATCATGTCACATTAGCACAGCTGTGGGAGCTGTGCCAGCCTCGGGATCCGTCACCTCAGTAACACCAGGCACCCTGCAAAGCTGGGGTGCTCAGCTCCAGACTGCTGGGCTCAGCAGGACCTGCTGGGCTTTGACAGCAGGCTTTCCTCCAGCTCCCCGAGCAGATGGGACAGAGCAGGGACCTGCTAGCAGTGCCTCTGTCGTGCTGTTCAATACCCACATGCAGCATCAGAACAGCAGCAGCAGTGTTGTTGAGCAGCCTGTGGCTGGGCACTGAGGCACATGAGCACTGCAGCTGCAGTGGGAATGTGAATCCTGCCCCTCCTCTGCTGGGCCTGCTCTCTCCAGCCTCTGGTGTCACACCCCTTCTCCTCCCCTCCTGCCTCTTCCATCCTGCTTCTCTCCTTTGTCCCTTAACTGTGGTGGCATTTGCTTTCAGAGGGGAACACAGATGTGCCCCCAGGGAGGAGTGGGCTGCCAGAGGGGCTCCCAGTGGACTCTCAGCATCCTATCTCTTCCTCCAGCTGCAGGGAGGTCTGCGAGGGCTCTGCCACACCGTCCCTGAGCCATGGTCTAGGAAGCACTGGGACCATGAAGGGCTTAGGAGACAACAGGAGCCGCCATCTCTCCGAAAACCTGGACTCCCCTCAAGACTCTCTTTATGCCCCCCAGGACAGGAACCCTTATCTCCTCAGCCCCACCGACTCCTTCACCATGGATCCCCGATTCCCAGCCCAGAACACCGTCCACAGCGACTGTCTCCTTCCGCTCAACAACCAGATCTCCAACAGCAGCACTTTCCCCCGCATCCATTACAACTCCCATTTCGAGGTCCCAGATGACAACCCCTTTCCGAGCCATGCCCAAGCCACAAAGATCAACCGCCTGCCTGCCAACCTCCTCGACCAGTTTGAGAAGCAGCTGCCCATCCACAGGGACGGCTTCAGCACCCTGCAGTTCCAGCGGAGCGACGCGAAGCACCGGAGTGAGAGCCCCGGGCGCATCCGGCACCTGGTGCACTCCGTGCAGAAGCTCTTTGCTAAGTCCCAGTCTCTGGAGGGCCCCACCAAGGGCAACGTCAATGGGAAGAAGGGGGCAGATGATGCCAAGCAAAACCGGAGAAGCAAGAGCAAGGACCGGGCGAAGACCTCCGAGCCCAAGCGCAGGACCAGGTCCAACATCTCCGGCTGGTGGAGCTCCGATGACAACCTGGACAGTGACACCTGCAGCTACCGCAACCCCATGGGGCTGATGACACTGGGCCGGCAGCCCGACCACAGCCAGCCAAAGTACTTCATGCACGCCTACAACACCATCAGCGAGCACATGCTGAAATCCTCCAAGAGCAATAACGACCTCAAGGTCACCCCCTGCACCAATATCCCCATCAACAACGATTCCAACTACATCAAGCGGGGCTCCTGGTCCACGCTGACGCTCAGCCATGCCCGGGAGGTGTGCCAAAAGGCCTCTGCCACCATCGACAAAGCCTTGCTCAAATCCAAGTCTTGCCACCAGGACCTGGCCTACCACTACCTGCAGGTGGGTGCCGCAGGGGAATACGGGATGCTCTGTGCAGGGAGAGTACAGGAGTTCAGGGACATCCTCTTGGTGGGCACCCGTGTGACCTTATCAAACATCTTCCGATGGTTCAGCTGCCAGCTCACGTCACACTGCCAGGAGAGGCCTGGGGAGGGCCCTGGGAACAGGCCCCTATTCCTCCTGTGGGGACACAGGTGCTGATGTGGTCCATCTCCCACAGCTGCAGCACAGTCCCAGCACCCCCAGTCCCTGTGGAGGGGACATGCCACTCCACCTCCTCCACTGGGTGTGACCCCATTTCCTGCAGGCCTCCCACATGTCCCCACTGCCTGCCCAGGCCCTGCGGATGCTGGGGGACACTCCTGGGCAGGTGGGGATGTAGCTGCGCCATGTGGCTGTTTCCCCTGAGTGCCCATACAGCCGGGAATGCTGAGGGGCTGTGAATGCTGTCCACATCTCACTGGACACAGCTCCCCAGGCCCCCACGGAGACCCCTGTGCCGTGGGCTGAAGGTCAGCAGCACTAACTAATGCTCCCCCCTTGTCTCCACGCATCGCAAGGATGTGCCAGCGTGCCCGGTCAGCCCCGCTCTGCCCAGCTTCCCCGGAGCACTGGTAGGACCCGCAACCACCTCGCTGCTCACCTGTGGGGCAGGGCTGGGGCAGCAGGGCAGTGCCAGCCCCGCTTGCATGGCTGCATGGCTGATGCTGGTTTGGAACCCTGGCACCCACAGCTCCCAGTCTGTGGCAGGCTCCAAAACAGCGCTGGAGCGGCATGAACCTGGTTGTGCCCTAGAGAGAGGAATGAAGACAAATAAGCCAGGCCTGGATGGGGGAAGAGGGGACCAGTCTGTGCATGTAAATCTCTAGCATCCTTTTAATGCAGAGGTGCCAGGGGCTTCCCTGGATGTGCCCAGCAGAGTTAGAGACTTTAAAAACTGATGAATTATTGAAGCAATACCTCACTGGCCACGGCTGCAAATCAAATTTCCAAGGGACCAAACTGACTTCATCAGGAACACCAGCAGGGAAAATGATCTTGGCCTTTTTCTTTACCCCTGCTCCTTCCCGTTAAGCATTTGAGGTTAAAGAGCTACAGCCAAGCTCTCCAAGGGCCCTGTTCCGTCAGGCTGCAGCACCGAGCCCAGCAGGCAGCCCCGACAGCCCCTGGGCTCTCGGGGGCAAGGCTGGCCTGCTCCTTCCCCCTATGTAATGAGCCTCCGTTTCTCGACAGCCTGACGCAGGGCTGTGGGCACAGCTGGGTGGCACGGGCCTGGCCAGCAGCTGGGCAGCCCCACCGCTCGGCTGGGAGGACACGGCTGCCCTGCGGAGCTGGGACCAGCCCCTCAGCCCCGGGCCGACCGACGCAGGCAGCGCCCAGGTAGGGATCTTGTTTTGAGGTGGAGCTTTTGCCCAGTTCCCTCCTGCTCTGATCCTCCTGGGACCACTGGCCAGGGGCTCAGCCTGCACCACCGGACTTGGAGCGGGCAAGGAGCAGCCAACAGCCATGACTGGCATGGCAGGAGGGGCACAGGGGGACACCGGGGTGTGACCAACATTCCCAGTGCCTGGGGCAAGCCTCGTGCTCGGTTCACTACCAGAACCAAGACCCCAGGCACCCAGTCCCAAAAACATGATGCCTGGTGCCCCCACAAGCTGACAGGTCACAGGTGCTTGAGCTCACCTTGTCCCCAGGTGTCCAATGTCAGCCTCAAAGATCAGGACACAGGGCTCAGGCAGCTCACAGGAGGACGGGGTCATTGTATCCCAGCCCCTCCTTAGCACAGGAGAGGCGATGGAGAAGTCACCTCTGGAGCCTATGTGTGGGGAATGTCCTTTTGCAAGGCCACATGTCCCCTTGTCACACCTGGGAACAGAGCAAGCCCACTCCCTCTGTGTGCCAGGGGGAGGAACAGCAAGGATTTGCTTTCCCAGCGCCTGAGGGACATGGGAGCCCTGCCCTGCTGCAGAGGGGGCTGCTGCCAGGCAGAAATGCCCAGTGGGTGCCAGAGGTGCAGGGACATGAGGGAGGGCGGAAGTGGGATGGGGACAAACAGGACACCCCAGCTTCCAAGGCCATTCACCTCTCCTGCCCCATTTGAAAGGTCTGAGTATGTTGGGGATTCATCAGCAACTGCTGGGGGTCCATGCGATGTTTCCAGGCCCTGGAAACATCCATACCCACATGTTGGAGATGGTGATCACCTAGCTCCAGGTCCAGCCCTGTCCCATCAGGGTAGGGGTCTCTTGGATCAGTCCCTAGGATGACACAGCTCCATCCTTAGAGCACAGTCTCCAAGGAGGGAGGCTGTGCTCCCCATCCCCTGTCCCCATGGGCCCCATATGCAGCTGAGAGCACAAGGAAAGAGACTGAGAAGCTCCTTGGAGTGGGAGATGCCCCAAGCAGGAGAGAGCAGGAGTTGTGGATCCGCAGACAGCACTGAAGGGACGGGCAGTGTGGTGGCTCAGAGGGGATAGTCACCATTAACCTGATGCATCATCCAAACCTCCCCAAGCCTCCACCAAGACCATGCCAGAGCTTCCTTAACCCCCAAGGAGCCCTGAAAATAATTCATCATCCAGAGTGGGTGGCCTGTTCAGTGCCAGCCACTCCACAATGCTGAGTGCCTCACACCAGCCCCACCGAGCTGCAATGGAGCAGGAACACAGATCAGGTCCTTCCCAGAGGGTGCCCTGCCAGAGGGACAGCCCAGCTCCAGCTTGCTTTCTCGAGGGCATGGCTGGGCCCGTGGCTGAGCCTGTGGGACAGCACAAGGGACACAGTTGCCGAGGGAGCAGCGCTGTGCCCGCAGCAGCGCAGCCTGTGCATGGCCCGTGCAGCCCTGCAGGGCTCAGCAGGGCATTCCTGTGCTGCATGTCTGTGTGTGGGGGGCTGGGCTGCATGGCAGAGCTGGCATTTGTGTGATGGAAACCCTGTTTGCTCCTCGAGTCTCTTCCCCCTGACCTGCCCCAAGTGGAGGGAGCGCTGCAGCTCCTGCCAGAGCCCAGCAGTGGAACTCCCCCCTTCCCCCCCTCCCTGTTCTATTAGATCTCCAGGGACTGGGGGATGCCCCCAGGGAAACCTCCCCCGTGGCCCCTTCCTTTTTCCCTCCATGCTTGGCTCATGGCAGGAGAGCAGCAGAGCCAGACGGTGCTGCTGGTTGGTGACTGTGCAGCACCTGGTGACAGCGCAGTGTGGTGGCAGCATGTAGTGACAGTGCAATGTGGTGGCAGCAGTGGAGCCCAGCTCCAGGGGTGGACATGTGCCTGGATCCTACATCGCTGCACCACATGGCACCACATGGCCCTCGACTGGGCACAAGGAAGGACCCACATCCTGCAGCCCCCAAGTCCCCATGAAGTCTCCAGACCTGGGCATTCTCTTACTCCCGCTCCTTCCATGGCATCCAAAGCACAATGAGCAGAGCCAAAGCTGCACTTCGGAGAGCAGCAGGAAGGGCAGCAGAGCCCCACCACCTGTGAGGAGCTGCTCTGTGCCTGGCAGGGGTGCACTGATGCCCATTTGGGCATGACACACAGTCTGTGCTCAGAGCCCCGGGTGTCACCTGCCAGGAGCTCTGCTGCCCAGGAGGGGCTGCACTGGCCACTGTCAGGTCTGTCCTTGATCACAGAAGCTGCTCTGGGCTCATCACCCCTGCCGCAGACCTGCGGACTGTGGAACAGGCTCTTCACATCCTCCTGCAGAGAAGGCAGAGAAGCACCCCAGAGGACCCCGAACAGCACCCAAAGGATCTGCACTGCTTTTGCAGGGCCCTGAGGGCACCTGCTTGTCTTTGCAGATGTGACACTTAGGAAACATTTGTCCTGCTCTCTGTCCCACGGGAGTGAGAGCTGTGGCAATCCCAGTGGACCCTGCACAGGCAGAGGTGGGACACACTCTGAAGTGGGGCAGTGGATTCAGGGGTGTCCTCCCAAGCACCTTCCTTCCCTTGACTGCGGAGCTGGAATGCAGAGCACCTTGAGAGCAGCTCTGTGTCCTGCTGCCTTGCCAAGGCACAAAGCAGAGGAGAAGCAGGGAAAGCAGGATTAAGGCAGCTTGGTGAGAGCCAGGTGTTGTCGTGACACCCCAGAGAGGCTCTTTCTGGGAGAGGGACAGGTCCCAGTGCGGCAGGTGGTGCTAGGGCTGCACCAGCAGAGAGACACACCCTGGAACTGTCTTTGTTCCTCTGTGCCCAATGAGCCCGAGGCCAGGGGGCAAATGCAGCAGCCATGGCAGAACTGAGCAGCCCCCAGCCCGTGCCCTCGAGCAGTGGCAGCAGAGCAGCTGCAGGATCCTGAGGTCTGAAAGTCCCCACTGTCCTGGGCTGGGCTCAGCACGCCTCACTGCCCCACACCATCCAGCACTGGTCCTGCACAGGGATAGCCAGGCAGTCCCTGTCCTGCAGTCCCTGTCCTGCATGGCACATTTGGCTGCTGACTGGCCCTGCCCTCCTCAGCCAGGGGCTGCAGCCAGCCCTTCCTGCCCCTCACTGAAATGAACAGAACTAATGCCTTTATTAATGTTCAGCTCTTTATTGAAAAGATCAGCCGGGCAGGGGACCTGACATGGAGTTCACCCCCACTGTTGTAGTTTTCCGAGGGAGCAGAAAAGGAAGGAGGCTTGCAGAGTCTGTTGCTGAAGTCCAGAGCAACAGCTGTTCTCTCTCCTTTCCTTGTGGCAGCCCCCAGAAGTTCTGGCTCTCTGGCTCCGCATCCCAAAGCCTAGCCTAGTCTAGTCTTTTTTAGGTGATGGTGATGGGCAAAAGTCGATTAGGGGATATGTTTCCCTCTTCTTAAGCTAGGGCATTTGTCTAGCCCCCCTCTTCTGGGTTTAATTCTTATTTAGGGGTGTCTTTATTCCCCAAAAACACTCCCATGATCCCAAGGTTTTTTTAATTTACATTTTAGTCCCAGAATGTCGGCATGGGTGGGAGAGGCAGGTTATCTCCAGGTAGTTTAGAGAAAACAAACAGAGCAATTAGCTAATTAACATTTCAATATCAGTACTCATCTAGAACCAGCAGCCGTTCCAGTGTTGCCATGGGAACTAGGAAGGCCCTGCCCGCGTTCCCAGGAACACCTGGGAACTTTGCTCATTACACTCACCAGCCCTTCCTGCCCCTCACCAGCCCTGCCTGTCCCTCACCAGCCCTGCCTGCCCACTCCAGCCCTATGCTGGTCGAGACCCCACAGGCAGGAGATGCAGCTCAGCCTGACGAGAAGGCAGGCAGCAAAATGCAGTTTGCAGTCAGAGCTGACACCAAGGTGATCGATATAAAAGTGATTCTCAGGGTCCTTTTCTCCTTTAGAAAGGGTGAGAGCCAGGCATCCCAGTGACCTATGGGATCCTCCCAGTGGCAGGACTGAGCTGGAGCCAGCAGGGTCCCTCCTGGTCCCAAGGCCACCAGTACAGACAGAGGCAGCACTCCCACCCAGCAGGGAAAGGGTTCTCAGATCTTGCATTTATCAGGACCTGGCAGATGACAGCCACAGCCCCTGAGCTGGACAGTGCTGTGAGCTTGGCCTGGGAGCCATGGCCAAGCATAAAGATGGCAGGAGCAGAGTGGAAAGAGCTGGGAGAATCCACACCAGCAGCAATGGGTCCAGGGAGGCCTGGCCAGTGTATGTACCTCACATGGGAGACTCGTTCCACTTGGGTCCCAGCTGGATCTCACACACCTGGATCAGCCCTGGCTCTGTTCACACCCCCAGGAATGTGGGTGTTGGGTTGTGGGTGCACTCCTGTCACCAAAGCAGCCCCAGGGGTGCTTTGAGGTGTGTTCCACAGAGTGGGCACACAGAGCAGGCTGGTGGGACATGGGCTGAGTCCCTGCTCCTTTGGGAAGGAGCAAGTCCTTGGCTGTGGGCCATGGATTGAGCCTGCACCTGGACACAGCCTGCAGCCTGCAGATCTGAGCCTCACCTGGAGGTGCTCCAACAACATCAGACACAGCCTCAGACTGGCTCTGGCTCCCACGGAAGCCCTGCTGGGAGCAGGGATGGGAACAGGCACCACAGGGCTGGCTCCTCACAGCTGCAGCACAGCCCTGCATCCCCAGAGCACTGTGTGAGCTATGGCTGCTCAGCCCCACGGCTCCCTGGGCAGCAGGGCAGGTCCAGCATCCAGCAGAGCCAAGGTGGAATCTCGTGTCAGCACAAGCTGTGCTCAGCACAAGAGCTGCCACTGCTCCCCATGACATCCCAGCTGCTGCCCCAGTCTGGGTGGCCCTGGGCTGCCCTGGCGTGGCATGGACATTGCTGCATCATCACATCTGACTTGGCTGCTCCTTGGCCATGTCCTCAAGGACAGGACAAAAGCCAGCAGCAATCCTAGTGAGCCACAAAGCCAAGGCTTGTTCCTGGAAACCTGGACTTCCTTTTCTCCTGACTTGTTCCACACCACATGTGGCTCATCCTGGTCAGTCCTGGGCACCTTGGCTCTTCCTCTGGTCCCCCCCACAAACCCTTCACAGGATGGCCAGGCAGGGTGGTGGCTACTGTGGCTGCTCAGTGCTTCAGGGCTCCCATGGGACCATCAGCTCACTCCTGTCTAGTGAGGGAACAAGAGACTGTGTCTGCCTTAAATTAATTGTGCACTTGTCTTCTTGGTGGAGTTAGAAGTGCTTTTCCTGCCCAAGGTGCTTCTCATCTCTTTGCAGAGGGGCCAGCACAAGGTCTGTGTGCCCAAGCTGCTCTAGAGGGCCTGACTTGGTTTCAGAAAGTAATTTCAGCCACTCAGAGTCACATTTAACTCAAAACCTTAAAGAGCCCATGAAGGTCCGGGCTCTGAGCCCCAAGCCCTGCTCTACAGCAGCACTTTTATGTTCAGTGATGTGGTCAGTGCAGTGAACACCCAGGTCCAGCCCTGCCCCAGTGCCCCACACAGGCCCAGTGAGACCATCCCCTTCTCCCCCCGTTACTCCTGGCATCATGCAGCTTGTCCTGGCTGTGTGAGCATGTCTGGGATGGAGGTGTTCAGCAGCAGGGAATGGCGGTGATGTGCTAAAAGAGAGGCCACCAAAGCAAGGGCTGCCTGGCATGAACTGGTAAGGGAGGGTGGTAAAGGAATTGTGTTGCTTATTCCCTACTACACTACAGCAGAAGTACAACAATCTCCCCAGTTCCCCACGATCCTGCTGGTCCCAGGATCGTGGGCATGTGCCCTCCCTCACATCTGCTCATGCTCCCATTCCTCCTGCAGGTGCCTCACGGGGAGTGGAACAACACGCTGTCCCGGGACAAGGACAGCGAGATCCCGTGCCGGCGCATGCGGAGTGGGAGTTACATCAAAGCCATGGGGGATGATGATAGCGAGGACTCAGAAACCAGCCCCAAACCATCCCCGAAAACTGCAGCTCGGAGGCAGAGTTACCTCAAGGCCACCCAACAGTCCCTGAGTGAGCAGAGCACCACACAAAGGTAACGCTGGAGCTCCTCTGGGAGCTCTGCACAGGTCCTCAGGGCCACCCCTGGAGCAGTCCTTGGGTTGCAGCACCCCACAGAGTGTGGCATCAGAGCCCAGCAGGGCTCCTGCACCCCAGATCTAACAGAGAGATGAGGAGACATGCAGAACAGGAGAAGATGTGGCACCCCATCCTGGTGATTCCCAATAGCCCTGGCATTAGGAGCTGCTTCAGGTCCTTGTCCCCTCAGCCATGGGGAGAGCACTCCTCTGATGGAGCTGTGGGAATTCCCTCTCTAAGCATCTTCTGCTCTGGGGGAATGCAGAGATCCCAACCCCAAGAGGCCCTTTGGCCATGGAAGCTGTTCACCAGGTATGGCTGAGATCACTCTGCCTGCTGGGGCTGTGCCTGGAGCTGCTCTGCTCCAGAGGTGTCCAGGTGTTCCACCTCTGGAACAGAAAGGTGGCACACTGGGCTGGAGGATATCCTGAAGAGCTGAGAGGTTTGGCACCAGATATTGAGGGAGGAAGACCCACAGTGGTTTGAGCCAGACAGACAAAGCCAAGGGAGCAGAGTAGGAGCTTTGCTGGGCCAGAGGCTGGTCCTGAAGGAGGGGCTCTGCATGACCCAGGCACTGATGCTGTGCAGTGTCCTAAGCACCTGCTCCACATCCCGGGACAAGGCACCTGGGGGCTGTCAGTGCTCTGGGCACAGCTCGGGCAGCTGTGGGTGGTACAGAGGGGCAGGGAGAAGCAGGAGCCGCTGGGGATGAATTGCTGAGGCTCAGCAGGCAGAGGGAAGTGGGGTGCAGGTAGTGTGGAGACACCTCACAGAGCCTTTGCATTGAGACCAGGTGCTGCTTTCTGCTGGGACATGGTGAAAAAATCAGCTATGAGGAGCCCTGGAAATGCCTGCTCTGGATCCATCCCTGTTCCAAGCCTACACATTCACCTCAGGGGAGCAGGGTGGGGTCCTGGAATCTCTGGTGAAAAATACCCACATAGAGAGGCTGGGGCTCCTTCTGCCCATCCAGCATGTCCATCGGGATGTGTCCTGCCCTGAGCCGGGCCAATGCTGGGGAAGATCTGGAGAGTGCGGCAGGTCAGGACAGCAGGGATGTGGCTGTGAGGGCTCCAAGCAGGGCTCGGCCCTAAAGGAGCTCTGCGGGGACAGGACCCTGCGGGACCCTGTCCGGGCCGGAGCCGGAGCTGAAGCTGGGTATAAAGCCGGGACTAGAGCCGGAACCGCGGATAGAGCCGGGCTGAAACCAGGGATAGAGCCGAGAATGTAGCCGGGACTGGGGCTGAAGCCGGCAATAGAGCCGAGGGAGCCGAGAATAAAACCGGGGACGAAGCCGAAGCCGGGCCGGAGTAGGGAATAAAACCGGGAACGGAGACGGAGCCGGAGCCCGGCCGGGGCCGGGAGCGGAGCGCGGCCGCCACCTGGTGCCCGGCCCTCGCCGCCCAGCGCAGCCCCGAGCCCCAGCAGGCGAGGGACCCCGGGCTGGGGCTGGGACGGGGGGCCGCAGGGCCATCCAGGGCAAGGCACAGAGCCGTCCCTCCGCGAGGGTCTCTGCCCCTCCAAGGCCTGCTGGCCGCTCTGTGACTCGGTTTCCCCGTGGGCAGGCGGGGTGAAGGCCGGTGGGGTGGCACAGGGATGCTGCCCACCTCAGGACGAGGCTGGCTTATGGAGTGAGCTCACGGACAAAACCCTCAGCGTGAGGGAAACCCGGCAGTCAGCAGAGAGCCCAAGGCTAGAGGTGTCACATGGCCCTTGGCCCCCAAGACCAAGGGGTGTCTCCTCCATCTCCCCTGGCAGAAGGGACAATTCCCCGCTCCCATCCCAGCCCAGGATGGACACTTCAGAGTCCCTGTTGGATGCCCACATGCTGCACAGGGCCTGCCATGCCCTCAGCTCTTGCTGTCCCCAGGCAGGTGACATTCAGAACTCTGTACCCACGGCCCTGGCAGACGTGGAGGAGGTGGCATCATGAGGGCTTGTGTTGGGATCACAGGCCATTCCAGAGGGAGAGGCCCCACAGCTGTCCTGGGCCACTGTGGCTGGCGATTCCCCCACTGTGTGCACCGTGTGCACCTCCTGGTGCTCCAGCCTGTGCCTAGGACTCCTTCACACAGGGTCTTGTGGTGGAACAGAGCCCCACGGGAGCCCCATCCTTCCCCATCCCTCCCTGCCCCCAGGTGCCTGGGTCTCAGCTGAGGTCTGGGCTGGCTCAGGTTCAGTGAGAGCCCTGCTCTCCTCCTGTGCACAGCCTCCTGCTGTGCCCCAGGACATAGTGGCATTTTCTCCAAGCAAAGCTGTACTGGAAATACTGATCCCCTGCTCATGCAGCATTCATTCCAGCTAGGTTCCCATTGGACTTCTTCCAGATAGTCTTTTGGGTTCCTATGTACAAATGTAAATATACACATCTTGCAGTTGTTTCCAATTGCAAAGTCCACAAAATACAAATTAAAAGTCATTTCTCACCTTGCCTCTCCCCCCTTTTCCAGCAATCCAGGCAGTGCTGTGACTGGAGGCTGGCACAGATCCCACATGTTCCCTGAGGCTCTGCTGGACTAACTTGGCATCTGCAGTACATTCCTGGGGGCAGCAGGACCCAAAACTTTGCCCCTCTCCTTCCACTGCACCCCACAACACTTTCCCTGTGTGCCATGCCCAGCCAGGGGCTGGCAGGGTGAGAAAGAGTTGCCTTCTGCAGGAGCCGAGCAGTGGGCACCATGCCCAGCATCACCTCAGTGCTGCCATGCGTGCCTGTGCCTGTGCCTGGCAGAGGGGCCATGGGCGGGGGGGTCTGGCCGTGGGCAGGGGGGTCTGACTCTGCTCCAGCACTGCCCCAGAGCTGCCCCTGCCATGGGGACACCCTCACACCCTCTCTCTGCTGGCAGGAGCCTGGACCGCCTGGACTCTGTTGAGATCCTCCTACCTCCGAAGTTCCCCACCTGGGAGGAAGAATACAACCAGATCTCTGACAGTGCCAATGAATCCAGCTGCATCAACCAGGTGAGGTGCTGAAGTGCTGACCCACTGTGCTGGCACAGGCAGCAAGGGAGGAGGGCAGCTCAGGGGGGAAGGAGCATCTTCTTCCCTCTTCAAAGCAAGGCACTGGCTGTGCTCCAGGAACTGCACAGGCTGTTCCCTGGCAGCTTTACCAGTGTCATGGCCAGCTCTTTAATCAGGATTCCTATTAGACCTCCTTCCTGCAGTTTTGCCTCCTCTCACACTGCTGGTGCAGCCAAAATCCCTCTGTCACAGGTGTGGTAACCCAGAGGATGCCCCACAGTGCTGGGGGAAGCTCAGGCCTGCTCCAGGTGCAGGGTCTCTCTATGTCACCCCCCAGAACCATCTGCAAGGCTGTTCAACCTTGCTGCAAGTCCCTCATGCCCACTGGGCTGGTCCAGAGCCAGGGCCAACCTCTCCTGCTGGTGTCCAGTCTGGGACCCTGCAGGGCCACCAGGGACAGTCACCCTGCCCAGCTCAGGACCTCACCCCTCATGCAGCAGACTGGACCCAGGAACAAGGAGCCCATAGCTGGGGAGGCTGTCCTGCCAGCCAGCTGGTGATGTCTCTTTTGGATATTCCTGGGCACCATGGCAAAGCCAAGGATGTCCATGAGATGCTGGCAGAGGGTGGCAAACCCCTTGCCACAAGGTGGGCTCATGCCCCAACTGCAACATTTGGGATGTAGTTGATGCAAAGTGCGTCTAACATCCCACACTATGGTTGTGGGATTGCTCTGGAGCTCCCTGGGGCTGGGATTGCTCTGGAGCTGCCTCCCAGGCTGGGAGATACCTGGTGCCAGGACAAGCCTTTGCAGACGTACCGTGTGCTCATCTCAGCCCTTCCACCGCAGGGCAGTGATGGCCCCACAGCCTTGCCCAGCAAGCCCTGTCACCCTAGGTCTCTGTACCATCTGATCGTGTGTGTCTGCATGAGGAGCACCCTCACAGCTGCTTTGTGTGTGCAGGGGGCCCAGAGCAGTGGGGTGGGCACCAGAAGCCCTGTGGGAGGGGGGGAAGGGCATGTCCTGTCTGTTCCCATCCAGGTGTGGGGAGCTCTGAGCCCCTTGGCAGGGGTCTCCTGCTGTCCCAGAGCGGTCGGAGCCCTTGCAGGGGAGCTGGGGTGAGCAGGGGCATTGCTGGGCATTCCTGTTCCCTGTGGCCAGTCCTGTCCCTTGTGCAGCAGCAGCAGCAGCAATGTGCTGGGTGTCTCAGTGCACAGCAGGGTCAGGACCGCCATGTCCTCATCCTTTGCGTGTCAGTCCGTGCTGAAGTCTCTGCAGAAGACCCTGGCTCTGTGCTCTATCCATGTCGAGAGCTGCTTCCAGGAGCTGAGTGCAGCACCCCCATGGAGACATCAGGATGGTCTTGGAGCTGTAGGGTCTGAGCAGCCCATGATGTGCCAGAAGCTGCACAGGCAGCCAGCCCAGAGCCAGGCTGGTGGCACTGGGATTGCTGGGGACACAGCGACTGCCACAGCACCCGCTCACACGGGGGCCTGCTGCCATCACGTGCACTCTGCCACTGTCCCCTCAAAACCAGAGAGCTCAGCTGCAGCTGGTCTGGATTGAGAGGCCTCCCACAAACTGCACGTCTGTTGATCCAGGATGGATCTGGTTCATCCACCAGTGCGTGCTGGTCTCATCCATCCCAGTGCCAGAGGCAGTTCCTGCCTTGCCCTCACTTCGGTGTGACCTCCACCACTTTCCTTGTGTGTCCAGCCAGTCACACAGTGTCTTCCCACATGGAAACACCTCCAGCTCTGACAGACAAGTCCCCTCTACTCGGTTTTGTCCCCACCCAGCTGCACTGTGCAGCCCTCTGGCAGTCCGGGGATCACCAGGTGTCAGCACCCCCTGTCACACCAAGGGGGACAGAGCTGGTGACCCCAACACTGCCGTGCCCCACCATGGGCTGTGCCCTGTGCAAGAGGGCCAGGCCCATTCCCAGAGCCAAGCCTCTTCCCTCAGGCACACTTTGAGCCTGGATTCTCCCCAGAGGGTCATCCCGGGCAGGTGGTGCCAGGCAGAGCCCCGAGGGTGGAGAGGAGGAGGAGGAGGAGGAGGCGGTAGCCATGCTCCCAGGCAGTGCAGTGTCTGTCGGGGCTCTGTTAGTACGCTGATTGTGTGCCGTGGCTTTGCCCTGCTGGGGAGACAGAACAGCTTCTGTGTGGCTTCTTCTGGCACGGGGAGACAGCAGCAAGGTGGCCAGGCCAGCCCTGCAGGCTGCAGGACAGCTCCCCCCACACGGAGCACTCAGGCTGCCCACGGCTCTGTGGGCTGTGAGGTGCTGGCCAGTGCTGGGGTCTACCCAGATATGCTCAGTGGGAGCCACCTTGTGCAGCTGCCCCTGTGTGCAGAGGGGTGTCCCAGCACGGTGTCCCCAGTGTCCCCTGTGGGTGTACACAGCAGGCTGAATGCTCAGCAGCTTCTCCCGTGGTTGAGGTGTCCTGTGGAGCTTTGCCGTGTCTGTGCCACTGTCTGAGGGGCCTGTGTGGCCTCGCTTGGCATCTTACAAGCTCTGCAGTTTGTACTGAAGTGTCAGCAGCAGTGGCCCAAGGGGACAGACCCCTGCTCCCCTTGTGCTCGGTCCCTGTGTAGTGACTGTCTGTGTGAGGGGCTCCCTGTTCTTGGCCTTTAACCTTCTCCAACTCTTTCTTCCAGATCTTTGGACCCCCCTCACTTATCCCTCAGATATTTACCCATGGAGAGCAGGTATTGTCCCACTGGTGTTTCTCTCATCCTTTCTCATGGAGCTTTGTAGGGCCAGCCTGGACACCCATGGCAGGGTGTGACACGGGCTCTGGGGTCAGCCCATGCCCAGGCCAGCAGCAGGAGAAGAAGGAAAAGAGGAGGAGAAGGAGACAGCACTCTTTACCCAGGCACTGCAAGGCAGCTGGAGAGCTTGAGTCCTGGGCTCAGCAGGGGCTTAGGGACTGTCAGTTTTAGGGGGAAAGCAGATGAACTTCTTGAGCCAAACCTCCTGGAGCTCAGATGCCAATGCTGGGCAGAAAATGCTGTGTCCTTGTGTGCCAGGAGAAAGAAAGGGCTAGGAGAGATGGATGTGAGCAACAGGGCCAGTCTCAGCATCTCTCACCTATATTTCAGAACGGTCTGCTCTGGGCTGGGTCTGGTTTGACCTGGCTGAGCCTCTCCCAAGACCAAGTTTGCCCAGCAGCTGCCACAGGAGAGCAATGCAGGGCTGTAGGCAGGAAGGAGGAAGGTGGGGCAGTGGGAGAGCTGCCCCTGCCCTACTTACCCCTGGCCACAGCCAAGCCCTCTCCTGGCACTCACCAGGGATGGGGCTGGGGTGGATTTTGAGACTCACCCTAGGCATGTGTGAGGACGTCTCCCCATGTTGGCCCCCGAGGGGCAAGCGTGCCCTGATGCACTCTCACATTGAGGCTGGGGCCCTGGCAGAGGCTGCACTGGGATTTTGGCCACACATGCTCTCTGCAGCAGGACTGGGGGTGTTTCACAGGCACTGCACTGGTAAGTGTCCACTGCTCCACAAGCTGGGACTCTCTCGCCTCCAAGGAGGGGCCCCTCTTCCCTCTCTCAGCAGAGAGCCCAGCAGCACTGGCTACTGACCACTGACCACTGTACCTCCCGTCCCCCCTGCCATGAGCGGGACCCTCCAGGAGTGGCCGGAGGGCGAAGAGCAGGACGAAAGGAAAGGGAAGGGAAAGGAAGGGCGGCTGCAGGCAGGGGCTGACTGGGGCTGCCCTGTCCCTGTGCAGGCACCCGAGCCAGAGCTGGGGGAGCAGTACGAGCCCGTCTGCGACTCCACCTACAGCGAGGCTGAGTCGGCGGCTGCAGAGGTGCTGGACCTGCCTCTGCCCAGCTACTTCCGATCCCGGAGCCACAGCTACCTCCGCGCCATCCAGGCGGGCTGCTCCCAGGAAGACGACACGGGCTCCGTCCGCTCCATCTCTCCGCCGCCCACGGGCAGCCTCAGCGGCAGCAGGACCCTGCCCACCAACAGCAGTGAGTGCAGCGGCGTGCGGGGACGGGGCGCGAGGTCGGCGGGGACAGGGGACACGGCTGTCACTGCCTAGGGGCGGTCGAGCATGCGAGGCGCTGGGCTGGGGTCCCTGCATCCCCAGCCGTGGTTGTCCATGACTTTGGAGGCGTGTGGGGGCTCGCTGTGTGCCCGAGAGGATGGGCAGCAGCTGGATGTGGGTGCTGGAATGGCAGACGGGCTCTGGGTGCTGGGTCAAAGGAGGTGTGACCATCAGGTCAAGGGAGGAGATTCCCCCTGATCTACTCTGCTCTCATGAGATCCCTCCTGCAGAGCTGACTCCAGCTCTGGGGCCCTCAGCACAAGAAAGATGTGGAGCTGCTGGAGCAACTCCAGAGGATGCCATGGAGATGATGCTCTGTCCTAGATTAGGGCAAATTTGGGAGAAGACCTCCAGAAGGAGCCCCCAGAAAGCAAACCCCCCACGGCCCCTCCCCCACCTGGTTTGGGAAGAATTTCCTCAGAGAGAAGTGGAAAAAAACCTGTTTATTTAACAAGCAAAACACTCCCCAATACAAAAAACAGATGACAAAACTCTTTCACCGTTCTGAAGAGATGACAAATTCAGAAAGTCTCTCCTGGGAGTGGTTGCCCAGCTATCAGTCTTCGGCGCTGGGGATGGCTGCTGCAGGTCACAAAAATGCAGACTCTCAGTGTTTCTTGATGTTTCCCAGGTCCAGGTCCAGAGCAGGTTCAGATGATATTCAGGAAAGGGAAAGGGAAGGGAAAAAGAAACAGTCCAGGGTAAAAATTGGACTGCCTAGCTAAACTAACTAATAAACAAAAGCAAAAGCAAAAGCAAAAGCAAAAGCAAAAGCAAAAGCAAGCAAGCAAGCCAGCAAGCAAGCAAGCAAGCCAAGCCAGCCAAGCCTCTCCTAGACACAGACCATGGGGGGAGGTGAGCTGGCTGATAACAAGACAAAACAATCCTTCACTTTTCAGAGTCAGTCCTGAAGGCACAGAACATAATATCAGGCATGAACAGAACACACGATTTGGGATACAAGCACCATACCGTCACCCTAGGACATGCTCCAAGGGCTGAAGCCCCTTTGCTCTGGAGATAGGCTGAGAGAGGTGGGAATGTTCAGCCCGGAAAAAAGGAGGTTCCAGGAAGATCTTAAAGGTTAGTGAGGTGCTTGCACAGGGTGCCCAGAGCAGCTGTGGCTGCCCCATCCCTGGAAGTGTCCAAGGCTCGGTTGGATAGGGCTTGGATCAACCTGGTCTAGTGAAAGGTGTTCCTGCCCAGGACAGGGGTGGATGAGCTTTAAGGTCCTTTCAACCCAAACCATTCTCTGACTCTGTGATGACACATAGAGAGAACCCAACATCCCTGGCTGTGGGGTACAAACAGGTCGTTCACGGAATTTCAAGGCACCAACAAGCTTTCCCAAGCCCCAGAGCCCAGCATCCCTGTGCTGAGCCATGGCAGCATTTCCGTGATGCTCCAGGTCACTTGATCTGCGTCACTTTGCATTATTTTCTCCAAGGCAACCTGTTCCCTTCCCGGCTCTGGCCAGCCCTGGTGCTCCAGGTGGGGCTTAGGTGTAGCACAAGATGTGAGGAGCTGACAGGCCCCATCCTGGGGATAATTTTGGGAACTGGTTAGCAAAGGTGATACCTTGGTGTTCCTGAACATGGTGGTGCCTGTTCATGGTGCAAGGCAGATGCCAGAGCAGGCAGGAGGAATGCAGAACCTCCCCAGGGCTGTCTGTGGAGGCAGCTTGTCCCATCCCCATGGGGCCAGGGTCAGGCCCAGCAGGACAGTGCCTCTCAGCACCAGCTCTGGCACCAAGCGGGGTTCAGAGCACCCTCAGCTCATCTGCTGTGGGCAAAGCTGCTACAGCACTGGGATGGGATGGGATGGGATGGGATGGGATGGGATGGGATGGGATGGGATGGGATGGGATAAGATGAGCTGTCAGTGGGAGACAGCACATCCCAGCTCAAGGTAGAGTGGGGAATAGGGAGGAGAAACTGCAGCCTTCCTGCCTGGCTGCAGGCCTTCCTCCCCAGGGATATGGGCATGGAACATCTCCCTTCAGTGGCCTGAGCTGCAGAGCCAGAGCTGCAGAGCTGTGGACCCAGTCATGGTCCACAGGATGAGGCAGGAACTGGAGGACATCCTTGGGAGGGATGGGCTGTTTGCTCAGCCCTGTCCCTCCTTCCTGCCACCCTGTCTCCTCTGTTCTGTCCCACACTCCTCCCACCTGGCTCCCCCTGTCCCACAGCCCTCTCCTTGCTGGCTCAGTGCTGCTGAGCTCAGTGCTGCCACAGGTCCAGGCTGACACTGGGCAGCAGCAGCAGGCACAGCACAGAGGGGGCTTCCAAAATGCCTGGGTGCCACCTCTCTCTGACATAACCCAGCACAGTTCTGCTGGTTCCCAGAGCATACCCCAGCCCTTCACATTGGCTGCTGGGCCTTGGGAGGGGAAGAGTTTTGGTGGAGGATTGAGGAGCAGAGAGGAGCATCTGTGGTTGTGCATGCACAGGATGTGGGAGGCAGGAGACACATCTGGACAGTACTCACACCTCTAATCAGCCATCTGGGCTCAGTTCCCTTGCAAATCGTGGAATTATTTTGATTGAAAAAGCCCTCTAGGATCATTGAGTCCTACCATTAACCCAGCACTGCCAAGCCCACCACTAACCCATGGCCCCAAGTGCCATATCTGAAATGAACAGGGCTAATGCCTTTATTAATGTTCAGCTCTTTATTAAAAAGATCAGCTGGGCAGGGGGCCCGACACAGAGCTCGCCCCCGCTGTTGTAGCTTTCCCAGGTGGCCGAAAGGAAGGAGGTGTGCAGAGTCTGTCACTGAAGTCCAGGGCAGCAGCTGTCCCTCCTTCTTTCCTTGTGGCACACCGGTGGCCAGTGGCCAGAGGGTGAGGAGGCATGGCGTGCAGAGTCTGTTGCTGAAGTCCAGAACAAAAGCTGTCCCCGCTCCTTCCCTGGTGGCAGCACCGGGAGTTCTCTCTGTCTTTCCATCTCCCTGCTTCCCAGCCTACTCTAGTCTAGTTTTTTTAGGCAATGGTGATGGGCAAAAGTCGATCAGGGGATGTGTTTCCCTCTTCCTCAGCTAGGGCATTTATCTAGGCCCCTCTACTGTGTTTGGTTTTTTATTTAGGGGTGTCTTTATCCCCTAAAAATACTCGCATGATCCCAAGAGTTTTTTATTTGCATTTTAGTCCCAGAATGGCAGCGTGGGGGGAGGCCGGTTATCTCCAGGTAGTTTAGAGAAAACAGAGCAATTAGCTAATTAACATTTCAATATCGGTACTCGGCTAGAGGTAGTAGTTGTTTCAGTGTTGCCATGGGAACTAGGAAGGCCCTGCCCGCATCTCTGGGGAACACCTGGAAACTGTTCATTACAAATCCCTCCTCTATTTTTTTGATCGGGCTTAAGCCCGCATCAACTTACAGTCTTTGGCTTTTGAGGGCTAACTTCTTTTGGCTTTTGTATGCTTTTACTTATGTCTGACGGTTATTCTCCTATTCTTTAGAAACTAAGACTTAATAAATTCTAATTAAAAATTTTTCAATTAACTCCTTTGGCTAAAGGACACTTATTCTTATTAAACAATTACAAAGTATTTAAACCTTTACTATGGTACTTTAACTCAGAAACAGTTATTAACACCTTACTGTATATCAGTCTCTAGCAAGTCTTCTTTAAAGTTAATTTTAAGTCCTCTGGTTTCTTAATTACTGTCCATGCACAAGAGGAGGCAGGTGACACTGTTGGGTCTGGTCTGGCACTGATCCTTTGACTCTGGTGACCTGGGTCCAGCCTTTTTCTTGGGTCCGTACCGCAGTGTGTGTGGTGAGTAGTACCTGGAAAGGTCCTTCGAATTTGGGGGTTAATGGAGTGGTAGTGTTCCAGGACTTTATCAACACCTAATCCCTGGGACTGATGTTGGGGACATTGGTGTCCAGAGGGGAAGTTTGGGGGAGATACCCCTTCTTTCGGAGGCCTTCTAGGGATTTTCCTATGACCTCTAAATATTTCTGAGTTGCTGCCTCCCCTTCCAGATAATCTGCTGTACTGAAAGGGGTGATTAAAAAAAGGGAGTCCAAATATCATTTCATAGGGAGAGACCCCTATATCGGACCGAGGTCTTGTTCTGATGCGCAAGAGAGCGAGAGGTAAACACCTGAGCCAATTCATCTTTGCCTCTTCAATTAATTTGGTTATCACATTTTTAAGAGTTCTATTAAACCTTTCCACTCTTCCAGAGCTTTGAGGATGCCATGGGGTGTGCAATCTCCACTTTATCCCCAGGGCTTTTGTTACTTGATGTAAAGTTTGAGTGACAAAATATGGACCTCAGTCCGAGTCAATGTTACTGACTAGCCCGTATCGAGGTATGATGTTTTCTAAGAATATTCTTGCAACTTCCTGCGCAGTTTCCTTTTTGGTTGGGAAAGCCTCCACCAAGTGAGTGAGGTGATCTACGATCACTAGTAAATGTTTGTACTTTAATTTTCCCTTGCAGGGTCAACTTTTGGGCTTCTTTTGTCAGGATAGCTGCTGCTGCGATTACTTGCATGCAAATTGGCCATCCTCTGGCTACTGGGTCTAGTAGTTTTGAGAGGTAGGCTGTTGGCTTTTTTGTCTTCCCCATTTAAATACACTCTTAGGGCTTCTTTGAGCAACTCATTCATGTTCTTTTCTTGCCAGTCCTCCATATTTTTTAGTTTTTGTCTAATATCAGGCCAGGATTTGGTGACAAACTGGACCTTCAAGAGGACTTGACCCTCTGGGCTGTGTCTATATTTGAATATAACTGGAAATTTTGTTTTAGTCGGTTAAGCCAAATTGCCACATTCTCATCCTTCTCCTGAGTACCATCAAAGGCCAATTTCGTGTTGCTTCCCCTAGGGATAGACTCTTTGATCCCTCTTATCATGAGGGACCTATAGTCTCTCATGTTTTGCCTTCCTTCTTCCTGGCTGGGACTCCAGTTGGGGTCCACCAAGGGCATCCCCTGGTTCCCTGGGGGCCCCAATCCACCCTCTCTTTCCCATATCTTCACCCCTGCCACTCGGATCATCTGGACCTCTCCCAGAGAGAACAGAATGCTTAGAATAGCTCAGCTCTCCCCAGGTACAAATACTCAGCCCTAGAAATTGGTCCAACTGGCTAGATATTCCAACGGGGTCTTCCACTAAATTTCTTAGCTCTTTCCCAAATCCCCAGACTTCGGAAGCTGCCAAAGGTGCATCCACAAACCTAACTCCCCCAGCTGCTCTACCCATAGGAACCCCTCTAAGGGGAAAGAGCCCCTCCACCCTTGGTGCTTTGGATCGGGTGCCACAATATGGCCCTTTTTCTAAGACACCAGGCAGGGAAATAGTAGTGGAGACAGACACTGGAGGCCAGGGGGCATGCCAGGTGGTGAACCAACACTGGGCAAAGGTGGCCTCAGCTCCCAAGTGGGAGGAGGCAAGGAAACTCCAGCCGGAGAAGGGGAAGAGGGAGTTGGGGAGATGGTTGAGGAAACTAGGGGAAGGGACGATGGAACAGAGGTGGGAAAATGGGGGAAAGGAATCAGGGACTCAATAGGAGGGGCTGAAGGACCAACTGGGGAAACTGTTGGGGAAGCAACAGGAGCAGAAGGGGGCAGGCAATTGAGGGGGTCCCATTCCTTTATTTTTCTAGTCTCCCCCTCTCTATTCTCTTTGTCTTCCTCTCTATTTCTTTGTAACTTGCATATTCTCACAGTCTCATTATTTATAAAATTCTCCAGCCAGGAAGCTGCATAAGATAGTTGTTCTATATCAAGGTCCTCTCGGGTTTTTTTAGGTGTTGGTTTAACTGATTACACATCCACTGATCTCGGGTTCCGTACCATGGCCATTCTCCCTGTAATTCTAACTTCGGCCATACTTCTATACTGTAATTTATCATCTTACTCTTGTCTAGACTCTTCGTGGTCTCCCGAGAATCCCATTGGTCTAACAGTTGCCCCAAGGGGCTGTTAGGGGGAATTATCTTTGTTTTCTCTTTGGAAGGATTTGCTCCTTTACTATAACCTCTTCCCATTTTCAGGCCTCAAAAAGAAAAGAAAAAAAATATATCTTAAATGGTGCTTCTATCTAAAATGGAATATACGGACAGGCAACTAAACCTTATCTGGCCCCTTCCCACAACTTAGTATTTTAAATCACTTGACTGAACTTAATCTCTTTTAACTAAACTCCCACTCTTGGTCCTACCCTCTTGGCACTTTACATTGTCTCTTGGCTAGGACAATCACTAGTCACACTCACATCCATTGTCTTCTGTTCTTTTGCCCTTCGGCCTAAGTTTTGGACTTCTTGATGGACTTTCTAGGCTTGTACCCCTGCTAAGTCTTACCCAAACTCTTACTTGGCCTTTTGCCCAACCTTCTTACTAGGCTTAGGAGGCTGGATCTCCCTGCCGAGGTAAGGTCGAATGTTCTCCCAAGCCTTACACTTTAACTCCGGCCAAGCCCCCTTGCCTGACCCTACTAGGCTTGGGAAGCTTGGTCTCCCTGCCGAGGTAAGGTCGAACGTCCTGCCGAGCCTTACACTCGAACTCTGGCCAAGCCCCCTTGCCTGACTCGCCTACTAGGCTTAGCTTGCTTGCCTTCCTGCCTTTCTGCTTACTCGGGTTCATGCTTGCTCTGCCAGGGACATCCTGCCCTGCCTTCCAGGGACATTCCCCTACCTGCTCTGCTGGGGACCTCTGGCCCCGCCTGCCAGTGACATCCCACCTGCCCTGTTATCCTGTCTTTCCTGCCCTCTGCCTGGCAGGACTTGCTGCTCCTGCCTGCTAGGACATCCTGCCCTACCTGTCAGGGACATCCCACCTGCCTTGTTATCCTGTCCTGCCTGGCTGGGACATGCCCTCTGCCTGGCGGAGACATGCTGCTCCTGCCTGCTAGGACATCCTGCCCTACCTGCCAGGGACATCCCACCTGCCCTGCTATCCCGTCCTGCCTGCCAGGGACATGCCCTCTGCCTAGCAGGACTTGTCGTTCCTGCCTACTAGGACATCCACATCCCACCTGCCCTGCTGGGGACATTCCCCTTGACCTGATTGACAGGGACTTACTTTGCCTGTAGGGGACCTCCACACACTCAGAGGGCCTGCATTACTTCTAAGGAGACACCTCAGTCACTCCTCTATTCCACTCGCTTCCCCCTGTTCCCAGCTGGCCCCTTCACAGGAGTGCGGAAACACGGTACTAGTGGGTCCCTCTCACTTTGGGGATCCAAGCTACCGGCCCCCGTCTCAGTCACTCACTCATTCACTCATCTCCCAGTTTTTCTTACCAATCCGATGCTCCTCCGCGTTGCTCGTCTCATGCTGGTCTTACGGTCCGAAGGTAGACAGCAACTCCCGAGGGTCCCTCAAAGCAGGTGGTCGAGCTGTCCAGAGGTCCTCTTTGGGCGTGGCTCTCCCAGACGAGCCCCCAACTGAAATGAACAGGGCTAATGCCTTTATTAATGTTCAGCTCTTTATTAAAAAGATCAGCTGGGCAGGGGGCCTGACACAGAGCTCGCCCCCGCTGTTGTAGCTTTCCCAGGTGGCCAAAAGGAAGGAGGCATGCAGAGTCTGTCACTGAAGTCCAGAGCAGCAGCTGTCCCTTCTTCTTTCCTTGTGGCACACCGGTGGCCAGAGGGTGAGGAGGTGTGGTGTGCAGAGTCTGTTGCTGAAGTCCAGAACAAAAGCTGTCCCCGCTCCTTCCCTGGTGGCAGCACCGGGAGTTCTCTCTGTCTTTCCATCTCCCTGCTTCCCAGCCTACTCTAGTCTAGTTTTTTTAGGCAATGGTGATGGGCAAAAGTCGATCAGGGGATGTGTTTCCCTCTTCCTCAGCAAGGGCATTTATCTAGGCCCCTCTACTGTGTTTGGTTTTTTATTTAGGGGTGTCTTTATCCCCTAAAAATACTCGCATGATCCCAAGGGTTTTTTATTTGCATTTTAGTCTCAGAATGGCAGCATGGGGGGGTGGGAGGCCAGTTATCTCCAGGTAGTTTAGAGAGAACAAACAGAGCAATTAGCTAATTAACATTTCAATATCGGTACTCGTTGTTTCAGTGTTGCCATGGGAACTAGGAAGGCCCTGCCCGTGTCTCTGGGGAACACCTGGGAACTGTTCATTATAATATCCACAAGTTTTTTGAACACTTCTATAGATGGTGACTCCACCGCAGCCCTAGGCTTCCTGTGCCAGTGCCTGAGCACACTTTCCATGAAGAGTTTTCCCTAATATCCTGTGGTGGCTACCTGCTACAACCTCAAGCAGTCGAGAATTACTAACTAGCACTGCCTGTGAGGCCGAATGGCCGCCACGTGAGTGCTGGCAGTCCAGGGGCTGGCCTCTGCCTCCCTGGTACTGCTTATTGCTGCGGCATGGGTAATGCAGCTTTGATGGCTTCAGACACAGACAGAGAGAGACGAAGGGACGAGAGGACACTTTGCTTGCAGAACGTTTATTCCCCCATGCATGAACGGAACAAATGCCCTCAGCATCATGCAAGGTAGGAGGGCAGCAGATTAAGTAGAGGGTGGGCGGACAGGGGTGGAAATCTGGCTCGCCCAATGGGGATAAACGTTAGAGGAGTGACATGGATTATAACAACCAATGGTGACATAACAGAGGTGGGTACAGAGTTTTGGGACAAATAGGAGGGTAAGGTGAGGTGATTGATGCAGAACTTTCCATGAAGAAGCTGGGAGTGGTTACAAGATTGACACCCTGACAAGGAGTGACAAACCTTGACTGACAGAACCAAATAAGGAGAAAACTGGGAGAAGTGAGAAGATTGACAGGTAACTGTGGATCTGAAAGGCAGGCACTTTCAGTGTAAACAACTTGGAGCAAACCATTGTGAGGGAATATTTGGGGTACAAGGAACAAACCTAACTAACATTAATAAAATCCTGACTAAATCAACCCTACCTACAACAATATCCAATCTAAACCCCTCCTGAGACCATTTCTTTTCATCCTGCCACTTGTTACTTGGGAGAAGAGCCTGATCCCCACCTGGCTGCACCCTCATCTCAGGGAGTTGTAGAGAGTGAGGTCCCCCTTGAGCCTCCTTTATTGCAGGCTGAGCCCCTCAGCTTCCTCTTGGTGCTCCAGCCTCTTCCCCAGCTCCGTTTCCTTCCCTAGACATGCTCCAGCCCCTCAATGTCTTTCTTGTCACAAGGGGCCCGAATGGACAGAGCACTTGAGGTGCCTCACCAGTGCCCAGCACAGGGCACAGTCACTGCCCTGGTCCTGCTGCCGCACCATGGCTGGTACAGGCCAGGTGTCATTGGCCTCTTGCCCACCTGGGCTCATGTTCAGCTGCTGTCAGCCAGCACCCCCAGGGCCTTTTTTGTGCATCCCCGAGGCTCTAAGTGGCTGGTGGTGTAGGAGAGGGGCCTCCTGAGCAGCAGGTGCCAGCTTGGTGGCAGCAGCCTGGACACATGGGGAGAAGTGGGTGCACTGTCACCTGCAGGTGTAATGGTCACTCACGGCCTCTGCTCCACACAGGGCTCTGGGATGACACCATTAAGAACCCTGACCCAGACACATCCCAGGGACATCTTTCTTCATCCATCATCCATGCACCAGCCCAGAGGAATGGGGACCATGATGCTTTTGTCTGTGTAGGGACACATCCTAAAGAGACACCAGCAGCAGCAGTTCTGGGGCCAGCACAGGCTTCTTGTTCCTTGAAGGCCATGTGGGGGTTGGGTGCTGAAGCAGAGGGACTCAGGCACCGTCAGAGGGCAGGAGGAGGGGCAGCGAGCTCCATGCGGGGTGTGTGGGGAGCATGGGGGAGCACCCTGACAGCTGTCACGCCCCTGCCAAGCCAGTTCCTCCCACTAATGCCTGTGTCACTGGCAGTTACAAGGCAATTAGCTCCCGTTTGACAGCCAGCGAGACAGATGATGAGCTGCCCTTGATCAGCCTTAAACAAAGCTTTGTTCCTTGCACAGCCGGAGACTCAAAAGCCCCAGTGGAACCTATTCCTCTAATTGCCAGGCGTGCAGTGACAGCCGCGCCCGCTCCCAGCACCACAAAGGGCTCGCCAAGCCCCGGCTCCTGCTTATTACAGGCAGCTCTGGGAATTACTTGTTTAATAGACTGCTTGCAATGCAGAGCAGAGTATTTGATGTCCAGGGGAAACAGGAAAGCAGAGGTGAGCAAGCAAATGCAGCAGGGAAAGCTCACACCAAGCCAGTTCTACTCGAGCTCTTCCCAGTCCTCCTTTTGCCATCTGGCAACACCACCCTTGCTCAGAGCATCCTGCCCTGGGATTCAGCAGCCTGTTCCCGAAAAGCTCAGGTGTCCAGCTTCTTATCCTGTGTCCAGATCTCTTGCAGGGAGGCCAGGGCTGCACACACCTTGTGCCCTCCATATACCAGAAGTTTTCCAAGCCCAGGCTGGGCAGGAGAGCACTACCTGCGAGAGATACTCCCAAAGGTCAGGATAGAACTGCCCTCTCTGTCCCACCTACTTCCTGTCTTCTTTGTATTGCTTTTGTTTCCCTGTTTATGACTAAATTAGAGAGCTGGCTTCTGGGCCCATGGCTGTGCTAGGGGAAGGCACAAAGTCCCCTGGCATTGATGCTCTTGCAGGGACTGCAGGGCTGTGCTTAGGAGGAAGGACAAAGTGCCTGCACCACCAAGGGCTGGCTCATTGTGGGATGAATTTCCACGGCTTCTGGGAAAGTCGTGTATCTTCCTCCTCCTTCTCCTCCTCTGTGTGCCGTGATCCCGGTCTCTGTGTAGGCAGGCCATTTCTGTTGCACTCCTCTTGGCTGTCATGGCCTTCTCTCCTGTGTGGGGAAGCAGCAGCGATGGGAAGGCACAGGGAACTCACACCGGGCCAGGAGCCATCACTGAGCCGGGGGTGAAGCACCACTGCGGCCCCTCGCTAATACCATCAGCCTGAGCTGACCCCACACACACTTTGGGAGGGACTGCTATCATTGCCTTCAGATTTTCTCCTTCTTTTTGACCTAGATTTCACGTTCCAGAAATAGCTTTCTCTGACATACAAGCAGGAAAGGGATTAGAGGGAGAGCATGTGTGTATGTGTGTGTGTGTGCCAGGGAAAGATTTCTGTTTCATGCTCCATCAGTGTTTGCGGAGGAAAAAAGGGCACGTACACACGTTCTGTGATGTATTCACATGTCTGTGGGACAAAAAGAAATTCATGACAGCTGTTTCTGTCCACATTTGCCAATTCATTTTTCACCTCCGAACTTCCCCTTGTTATTACGGAAACTCCACCACCGCCCTGTGCCCAGCCAGCGCTCCCTTTTCCCCCAGAAGCCGTGCCATGGCCACAGCCCTGCTCTCTGCTCCACCCCCAAACCCATACCATCCCTGTCTTTATGTGCCTGGTGCTCTTGGCTGCCAGATTTCAGCACTCCCACAGGCAGCACCTGGCTGTGAGCTTGCTGCCTGCTGCAGGGACGTGGCTGGCACGCAGAACCAGTTGCAATGGGTTTGAGCCCACAGAAATGCCCAGGTCCCCGGGAAGGGGGGAGCTGCAACCACACTGTGGGATGCTGTGCTGACACAGACACGGGAGGTGAGCACAGCTCCAAGGTCCTGGCCCAGCCTGCCTTCTCCCAGTAGGGACCATCTACAAAGAAGTAGAAACAAAGGCAGCTGCCAGCATTTCCCTTTGCTGACATGGTCAGAAAGACAAGTCCTTCTTGTTGCTTGCTTTTTTCAGCTTTGATAGCAGGAAAGGGAGTTGGTGCTGTCATCGTGGGAGTGAAGAAGCCAAAGCACTAAGGGGTGCCTCAGCTCACTCAGAGCCTCTGGGAGGGTGGCACTGGGAGTCCGTGCACAGTGCTGTGCTCTGCCCGTGAAGAGAGCTGGCTGGAGGGCAGTGTGCCAGGTACACAGACTCCTGAGGTCTCTCCTCAAGCCAAGGAGCCTGGTGGCATCCCCACGTGCTGGCTGTCCTTGTGACCCAGGTGGACACAGAGCTGCCCTGACACCAGACAGTCACAGATGCCCCTTTGTGTCCCCTCTGTTGGTGATGCTCAGCCCCTCTGTGGCTCCCCATGGCCACAGGGCTTGTGCCATCATCACTGGGGAAGTCCCCACAGCAACCAAGGGCAGCCTTAGCTGAGACAGACACACATGTGCCAGGAGAGCAGGGCTGGGTGGGGTTGAGTGAGGCTCTGAAAACAGCCTGGAGCAATTTCAGGATGTCAGACAGTGCAGGCAAGTGAGGGTTTCTCTGTGTATGTCTTAGTTTGGGTTGCTTTTCTTCTCCTTCATGCTTTCCCATTATCTTTTCCATCTACTGAGCCATAACCTGGGTATTTCTAAGGGTTCAGGAAGAGATTGGCAGTTCAGAGCTACCTGGGAGACCCTGAACTGAAAACAAGTTTCCTTTTTTCCTTGGTAAGCAGTGGAGTGGGGAGGCCCTAGGCTGAGGGTCCCAAGGCTCAAAACTGACTCTGTGACCAAATTCTCCTTCAGCCCCATTGTGCTGCTGCTTCCAAGAGCAGAAGCAGCAAATCCGCAGCGATTCTTTTGCTGAATGCCGAGGGCGGCGGCGGCTCGGTCCTGCCTGCGGAGCCGGCAGCACTTGAGCTCAGTGCGCTGTTTCCCACAGCACTTTGATCGCTCCTTGCTGGAGACCAGCCCTTCTCCGAGTGCTGGGAGCCCAGCGAGCCGTCAATAAATCCCAGCACCAAGGAGCGATGGTAGCAGCGAGGGGCAGCGGCAGCACACGTTCTGCTGGCAGGGGCCACGCGGCAGCACCGGGGCTTGCACGGCCACGGTCCTTCCCAGGGCCCAGCACCACCAGTGCCCGCACCACGCTGGGCTGGCGGGCACCCGCTGCCCGTCTCGGTCAGACGCCACACAGAGCGATTCCGGCCTCGCAGAGCTGACCTCAGCCCCAGTCCAGGGGTGCCTTTTGCTCATCAGCTCCGTGTGTCAGTGCAGGATCTGAGGGATAGAGCTGGATGCTCCTGCAGCACCCGGCGTGGCTGTGCCCAGGGCGCAGACCCTGGGGTGGCTCTGCCCAGCAGGTTTTTCCCACAGCCCGCACGCTGTGCCAGCCCTGCTCCTCTTCACACCTCTATCCTCCATCAGCCCTGCTCTGGCAGCCCTAGGGGAGGCACAAAACACAGCCCCAACACACCACCTGCACCCACTGAGCTTCCGCTCCCTCTCCCCATGCCCAGCGGGGCAGAACTCCACCAGCAAATCTGGGACCGGGGAAAACACCCACAAGGGAAACCTCCTCGTCCCACTTGTTCCTTTTCCATGTATTTCCCTCTGCCCCGGAGGTTCCTCTCGGCAATGCTGCAGGAGGTGCGTGGCGGCAGCGCTGCGCCCCTGCACCCGCCGCCCACGGGGGTCCTACCGTGCCCGCTCGGGGGCTGGAGCGGCTGGAGCGAGCGGGGAGAAACGGGAGGGCTCTTTCAGCCAAACTCGCGTTTGCGCGTGGGTGGGACCGCGGCCGCGCTGGGAAAGATGTCATCGCGGCTGCCGCGACAAGGAGACAAAGCTCCCGCGTGGGGTGGGAGCGGCGCCCGCTTTGTTCAGCAGCGCTTGGCTCCCCCGCGGCAGCGGCGCTGAGGCAGCGGCCGCTGCCGCCCGTGTCCCTACTCGGTAGTGCCGGGGGTCCCGAGGGTCCCACCGCGTGTCCGGCAGGGCGGAGGGACCCGCGCGGCCGTAGGAGCGCGGGGGGGGGGCGGGCTCGGGGCGGTGCCGGTGCCCGGGCGCGGGGCGGTCCCGGGGCGGGGCGGCCGTTTAACGCCCGGCCCCGCCCGAGCGCGCGGCCAGAGCGGCGGGCGGGCGCGGTGAGTGCGGTGGCGGATCCGCGCGTCTCCTCCCTTCTCCAGCGGCGGCCGCACGAGCAGCCGGAGCGGCCCCGCCGGCGGTTCGTCCTCCTCTTCCTCCCCTCCGCGGGACCCAGGCCGGGCCGAGCGCCCTCGCCGCGCGCCCCCCCCGTCTCTCCGGTCCCCTCCGCCCCTCTTTGTGTCTCCCATGGCTTTGTGTCTGGAGCTCCTCAGGCAATGTGAGTGACCGCGCGAGCGGGGCGCCGAGCCGGGCCCTGCATGGCTGCGGGCGGGGGTGCCGCCCCCTCCTTCCCTCCTTCCCTCGCTGCTGCCGCTGCTCCGCCGCTTGCCGGGCCCGCCGCCCCTTCCGCTCCCACGCGCGTCTCGGGCCTTCGTGGGAGCGCCGGGGCCGCCCCGCTCGGCTCCGGGCTGGGCTGGGCTGGGCTGTGGGAGCCGCTCCATCCTCCTCCCCCGCATGCCGCCTGCGCCGCGGGGAGCCGGGCCCGGGCGGGGGTGGGCGCTGCCCGGTGCCAGCCCCGCTGTACCCGTCCCCGGGGGCCGCGCGGGGTCAGGCCGGTGCCCGGCCCGGTGCTTCAGGCTGTTACGGAGTCTCTGGGTGCCGCAGGGAGGGAAGCGGCGCCTCACGAAATGCGTTCCCCGCCGGAGGACACGGGCCCTGTCTTTGGAGAGGCGTTCGGATTCTTCCTCCCCTGGAGAAGAAATGGGAATTGTCTGGGCGAGGCACGGAGCTGAAGGCTGACATTTTGCAGCGCAGCGAACTGGCACCTCCCGGCCAGAGCTGGCTCTGAAAAGTCTCTTTTTTTAGCCTGGGAGAACAGGTCCTGGCTGAAGGTGCCTCGTGTGGCAGCCCAGCATCGAGCCGCCCGCTGTGTGCAGGAGTTGAGGCTGAACCCCTCGAGATTTAACTGCAGGTGCAGCCCGGCTTTAGTGTGCTTTGGAGGACATTGAGGATGTTGCGGTTGGTTGTGAGCAGTCAGTAGATGTAGCTCTAAATTTCTACTCCAGTCTTGATTAAGAGGCTCAAAAAGGAGGATTGTTTGCAGGATGTTGTTGGTAGGACTAATATTACTTATTCTTCAAAGACCTTGACCCCAGGGTGTGCAGGAAATGTCTTTGAGATGAGAATGGAATTAGGACCTCTGAATCCTAGGCTGTAGCTTGTCACTTGGGGGAGGAAAAGAAGAAAAGGGAGGAAGAAAAAACCCTACAGCATGTGGCATTGAATCTTAAAATAAATTCCAGTCATGTGGGATGATAACAAGCCAGATTGCCAAGTCGTGTAAATTGGCAGACTTGATTCCAGAGGGTCCAAATTACTTTGCTGGTAATTGCTCTTCCAACAGGCATTTGGTGCTATGAAGTTACATGTTCTTGAAGGCATGTAAAATCGTAATTATTGATCAAATTCAGTCTGTTTGGCTTTCAGATAAGTATTGCTGTGTGTCTGCACCCAGATACTTGGAGGAGGGTTATCTGCAGAATTTGTCTGTTGTTGGCAGGCGTGGAAAACCTAAAAATTCATCTTTAAGGTGCAAACACCGAACTGCCACATGATAGTTTTGCATCTAGCTTGCTGCTTCATCCCACTTCTGTTGTGGCAATGTAACTTTGGGGTGCAGCTGAGGGCCCCAGGATCTGTAGTGTGGCCCTGGAAGTGCTGGAGTGTAACTGCTGTGCACTGTGCCAGCTTGGAAAGGACAAGGAGACCCTGGGCAGCAAAGGTGATAAGGGAAGAACTTGGTTTCTGTGGAGTGTGGGTTATCTGTCTGTACAGTCCAGTGGGATCTGGCAAAGGACAGTTACTGGGAGCCCCACAGGTCCCTGTGTGGAGATGTAGCCGGTGTCCCAGCACACGCTGTCAGCTTGTTTTGCTCCCAGCTCTGTGTGTCAGTGGTTGGGTGCTTGATCTGTGTGTGCAGTTTGGATTTGTGGACACTTCTGACTGCTGAGCTCAAGGTTATTCTGCTGCTCCAGCCTGATGCACGGGAGACCTGCTGCTCTGTGAGCATGTTCCTGGCTGTGCATGCTGCCAGAGCAAGAGAACGGTGAAAGCTTTTAATGGGTAACTAATGATGGCCCGGCATTTACAAACAGCTGTGTGTCAGTTTTTGTCTCCTGTATGGATTTTCTTGTTGTTTGAGCCCAGACTGGGATGGTCTGGAATGAGCCAGTCACTGGACTGCATGAAAGTCACTGTGGCACTTTAATTTTTCTCATAACCCACTTCATGCACGCCTGCAGAGCCACAGTACAGCAGGGCCTGGTTGTGCCTCTTCAGCTGATACTCTTGCTCTGTGCAACCTGCACAACAGCCTCAAATATTTTTTAATGGATTGAGGAGGCATAATTGGATTCAGAGCAGTGCAAGTTACAGGGACATATGTGAGTTGGAAGGATTAAGGCTGTGCAGGCGGGTGGCCTTGTTCAAGAAAAATCCCCTGTAATTTGTGCAGTGAAAAGTTGTCAGTGTGTTTTCTATCAGAGCAGATTTAAAAGGGAGGGGAGCAGTACTAAGTATGATTGCTGTTTGCTGTGAAAGGCGATTAGAGTTCAGGCGCTGGATAAAGTTCTGTGAGGGCTGGAGTTGGGAATGGTGAATTCAGGTCTCTCCAGAAGAGGTCATGGAAAAATGAATTTCTTTCCCTTCTCTCCTGGTCTCCCGCCTGGAGAGAAGAAGTGTGGTGCAGAATGACACCAGGGTTTAACATAAGCTGCCTTTAAGCAGGCAAAAGTTAACCTATTTGCAGATGGGCCAGTTTAGGAGAGGAGAAAATATTTAGGAATTCTGTCCACTTCAATTTGTCTTGCAGAATTAATTAATTGCTGGCCCTTTGGTGCAGATTGGTACATTAAGTAACAAACTTCTGTCCCCTGGAGAAGCAAGAGGAAACAACGTTTGCTCTGCCAGGGTCTGCCTGGTGAATGCAAAAGGCACCATTGCAAAAGTATTTGTGATTTTCACTGAAAACAGTGAGATAAGTGCTCAGATCCATCTGCCCACATGAGTCTAGTCTCTAATTAAATGGGCAGCATTAGGTAGGGCAGTCCCAGTGTTTACATAGCTCAATGTGGCTGCTAGTCTGCTGTCACAGAAGGTGACAAGCATTGCTGGGGGAGTTATTGGTCCCTCAGGACTGGAGACTGCTCCATTTCTGTAGAGGACAGGGCTGTGGGTTATGCACTGCCAGGCCTCTTCCCAAATTTCTGTACATCTAGAAAGACAGCTGAGTTCTGGTTCTCTCCTCCTCCCCTTCTTGGTGCTGAGCTTAATCTTGCAGTGTGAATTGCCAGTAAAGGCAGAGGGGCACATGCACCTGCTGGGACACAGGCAGGGTGCTTGATGCCCACACAGGTGCTGCAGCAACACCTGAGCAGACAATGCATACAGAACTGGGTTATCCCCACAGCTCTGCTGGGTCTCGGGGAGGAGTGAAGTTTGTCAGTTTCTCTGGGAACACCAAGAACATGAAACCAATCTCTAAGGGGACTCACCCGAGCCAGGCTGTAGTTTGGTGCATCAAACAGCAGTACTTGAAAAGGAAACAGTGAACAGTATGTTAACAGGAAACAGTATGTTTGAAACCTTAGAACTAGTATTTACATCAAGGGTGTGTTGATAGTCAGTCTTGTGTATCCCATTTAGTGCTCTTCATTAAGACATCCAGGTTTCACTGCAATGAAAATCTTCACTGCGGTGGAATCTTTTCTGAACCTACTTCCAAGAGATCAAAGCTTAAGTTGCTGTTTTGTGTCTCCAGTTTGAAGTTTGACCAAGAAACTTGAGTGGTGAAAGTTTCAAAGGTAAATTCTTACCTGTGGTGCTGGTCTGTCAGAGCTGGAATTAAAGTGGAGATCCGAAGTTGCTTATGCCTTTCTGCTGATGTGCTGTCATAGTGCAAGGTGATGTTTGATGAAAGCTATTTAAGAGTTCATAAAAGGGAATTTTTATTACAAGTTGTTTTCATAAGATTAGTCAAACTTCTAAGTATTATTTGTCTTGTTTTGTTTCTATTCTGGGAGTGGTTGAGATCTACCTGAACAGGGCCCAGCCAGGCATCTGCTGTGTGCAGAAGGGATCTCCAAACCTAAACTTCTTAACCAGAATGGGCATATCTACAGCTGCATTGAATTAGAAGCTAAAATTGAGAAGTTAAAGCGTGGATGCTGCATCCCTCTTAGGCCTTACACATAAGCCAGCTGCCTGCATCTGAAGCCAGAGAAGGTGTCCCAAAGGCTGCTGTGGGGTTGTCCCTGAGGGAGTGCCTGGGCCCTCCTGGAGGCCCTCATTAGGAGCTGTGTCCGTGCTTGGCTGCCAGCCTGGTCAGTGCTGCTCTGTGGAGAACAGCATGTGCAGGACAGGTCATGGGGCCATGGCAGGGCTCTCAGGTCACTGGAGTGGCTGCTTTGTTGGGAGCCCTCCTTTCCCTTGTTTGAATCCTGAGGCTTTACAGTCCCTTAGCATGCCCCAAACATGGGGTCCTGAGTTACAGCATTTCTGTGCAGGAACTCTTCCAGGCTTTGGTGTGCTTCATTGAGCAGCTGCCAGTGCTGCCAGTCCGAGCTGCCACTCCAGCAGCAGGCCCAGACTGGGAATTCTGGTCTCTCAGCACCGCTGCAAGCTCCCTGGCAGTGCAGAGCTACTGTAATGCCTGGCCTTGTACAGCCTGGGCTGGAACTTTCCTGGGGAGGAGGTGGCTTTGGGAAGATGGATACGGGTGGAATTGAGCTGGAAAACTTCTCCCTATGCCTGAAACAGTGTTTAGTCTGATCTCTTGGAAGTACAAGGTTGTTGAGCAGTGCTTGCACCTCCTGAGCTGCTGGCTCTGGGCAAAGCAACTACTTTATTTCCAAAGTATTGGATTTCAGTGATGCTCAGGTTTGCAGCGTGCCAAGCGCCAGGCCTTGAGCAGGGAATCCTGGATGCTGGGAAGCAGAGCCCTGCTCACCAGCAGCCTGTTGCCTTGGCCACAGTGCTGCTGCTGTTGGTCTTTGTTCTTGGCACAGGTTCAGTGTTGGCATTGCAGTCACCCTGCAATCTCCTCGCTGCTGCCCTACCAGCAGTGTGGTGCCACACATTAACTTTTATCGCTGCTCTTTGAGGGCCCTGCTGGAGATGAGTGCTGCAGAGCACCCAGGTGCTGAGGGGACGCTGCCAGAGCAGCCCTCCAAGGCCTGCTCCCTGCCAGGAGCTGTTCTCACACGAGTCAAACACTGAACCAGGCTGACTGGGGGGATCAGGGCTTTGGGCATGGCAGACAAAAGGCCTGATGGAGCTGTGGCTGCTGTCACCATGCCCAGGTGGCTGCTGCTGTCAATGCTGCTTGCTGTGACAGCCATGTGAGGGGTTGCTGAACACACAGCTCTGACAGTCACATGTTCCCTCAGACCCACCCTGTGTGTGCCCCAGCCAGAAGGGATCCCTGCGTTTTGGGTGTTCATATCTGTGATGCTTTAATTCCTCTTCGTAGTGCATCAGGACTGATGAAATGTGCAGGCTTAAGCAATAAAAGGGAGAATGTCTTGAGTGGCATCCTCAGGGCAGCAGGGCAAGGACCGAGGACCAGCTTCTGCTCCCAGGCAACCAGCAACAGGGTGAGAGGACACTGTCCTTAAGCTGTTTATGTTGGACATTAGGAGGATTTTCTTCACAGAAAGGGTGGTCAGGCACTGGAAGGGCTGCCCTGGAGATGTCCAGGGAAGGACTGGATGTGGCACTCAGTGCTCTGGGACAGTGACAAGGTGAGGATATGTCACAGATTGTATTCGGCGGTCTCAGAGGTGTTTTGCAGCCCAAGTGATTCAGTGACAGCAGGAGCTAGCTGGGCCCCGGGAGCCGTGAGCTGGAGCTGGGAGATGCCCAGTGCCTGCCTGCGAGAGGGGCCTAGAGCAGGTTTCCCACGAGTGCACGAACAGCACAGGGAGTGGTGTAGCTGCTCCGGGGGCCGCAGCGGGAGCGGACGGGGCGGCCCCGGGCGCTGCAGGCCGGCGACAGGGGGGGTGTCCCGGGGACGGGGGTGGCTCCCGCTCGGCTCCGCGGCCCCGAGCGCTGCCTGCCCGCCGCCGGGCGCGCTTTGCGGCCGCCGCGCTTTGCAGCAGGGCCGTAGGGCGAGGTGAGCGCCGGCCGGGCCGGGCCGCTGCTGGCGGGCCCCGGAGAGCCGCGCAGGGCCCGGGGCACAGCGGGGCCGGGGCCGGGTGAGCTCCGACTGCCGCTCCGAGAGCGCCCTGTGCTGTGTCAGTGTGCAGGGACACAGCCCCAGGCTGTCACCCCCATTGTCCAGGGAAGGGAATGGGGCACCAGGAGCAGCTGGGGGGCTCAGCCGTGGTTTACTCGACAGGATGATGTTCGGTCACAGGTCCAGTCTCATTGCTTCTGTACAACAATGTGCTCTCCAAGGGAGATGGAGGCACTGTCCTTTCCCTCGTCCAGGCTCTGCTCAGACCCAGAGGTTGCCGTGCCCGGCTGGCACCATCTGCAGTGGCCAGCACGCATGGGTTGGGTGCCCTGAGCTCACTGTG
This sequence comes from Vidua macroura, assembly GCF_024509145.1. Lineage (NCBI taxonomy): Eukaryota > Metazoa > Chordata > Aves > Passeriformes > Viduidae > Vidua > Vidua macroura. The sequence goes on from NC_071587.1 coordinate 737,903, forward strand.
GCACAGCAAAGCAGAGCCCAGGCTAAGGAGGCTGCCTGAAGGAGCAGAACCAGGCCGGCCATTGCTGCTGGTGGCAGCAGTTACTTTGAAGCAGTGTTTGCCTTCTCCTGGCAGTGCTATCTGGCTGCTTACCTTTGATTTGTATTTTTTCTTGAACGGCTCCAAATATCTTGGGTGTTGGGGGAGGCAGCTCTAAAAATAACTGTAGAAGCTGATTATTTCCAAAGCCATTTTTCTGCCTCTGCCTGTTTCTTTCCCTTCTGCAGCTGATGGCTTTTTTTACTGCTGCAATGCCTGGTTCACACAGAAAATCATGTTTTCTGCTCTGTGCTAGTTCTTGCTCTTTTAGCAAACATGCTCTGGTGTGGGTGATGATGTGTGCAGGCAGCAGGTGCATGTGATTGCAGATCTGGGTGAAGGAGCTGGTAAAACAGGAGCACAGGGTCCAGAATGTACTAAAACATGAACACAAACCTTTTGAAGGGTCTCCACCATTTGGAAATTGGAGCCATTCAGGTGCAGTTCTGCAGAAGCCGTGTGCCAAAAGGTGTCTCCTCTTTGAACCAGCTGTATTCAGAGGTGACAGTGGCTCAAGGAAGTCCCATTGTCCCACTTCTCAGGCGTTTGCCACAGGATGGCTCATTTTTAATGGTGAATCCCAAGTCACTGTTAGTGCCTTACCGCAGGTTCTGCTGCTGCATGTGAAATAACCTCACCTGACGGATGCAGGGGCCGGTACAAGGGTTGTGTACAAAACTCTCACTTGAATGGATTATGACCGAAAAATGCAGAGGTTGTTGAGGGCACCTGTTAAATCTAATTTATCCTAATTCTTATGGTGTGATGCTTTTCAGCATCTTTTTTTTTTTTTTTTTCCCTAAGGTGACTCAGTTTTGGGCCGCTGTGCCTCTTACCACAAAGCAACTGCCAAGCAGATTGCTGCCCTGCCTCCACATGCTATGAGTGTGCCAGTACCAGGGACCTGTGTGCTCCGCCTGCCCTGGCAGCAATGAATGCCTTGCTTTCCCATGGAATTGCAGGAGAGGAGTACAGCAGGGCTGCTCCCAGGAGCTGTGGGAGGCAGCATTACCCGAGGAGGTTTAACTTCCAGTGTGTGCAGAGTTGCTGTGCTCCAGTGGCTTTGTTGGCTACTGCTCTCCTTACTCCAGCTGCCCTGACTTTGTCCTGTACCTCACACCTTCAAGCTTCCTTTCTTGGGGAGTTTGTGCTCAGCTTGTTCCCGCCTGCTGCAGCTTTTAGGCTCGATTGAGAAGATAAAAATATGGTGAGTGTATGGCATGTCACTGGTGTTAAATGGGCTGAGTGCATGACCACAGTGGAGGTGCCTCAGGCTGAGAGCCTGACTGTGGAGCACTCCAAGCAGCTGCTCTCCCTGGGGAATTCCTAGAGCTGTGTGTTGCTTCTGGCCACTCTGGAGCAGTCTCTGGGACTGTAGCAAGTGCTTCCTGATCAACCTGTGCTGTAGGATGGGAAGTGTGGATCAGCTGGAGTCAGACTTGCCACTGTCATGGTTCTACTGGCTCTGGATGAGGTTGCTCCTGTGTGTCTCTCAATTGGAGGTTGAAAACAAATCAGAGTAGATATTTAGAGGGTCCACATCTTGTTCATGTCATCCATTCTAAACCCCGAGTGTGCTTCATCCCTGAGGGTGGAGCCTTAGCTGCTGTGAGTCACTGTGCATTGCCGGCCTGGGATTGGATTCTTTTGTGTGTGCCCCCGCACAAGTGTGTGTGCTAATTGTGGCAGCCTGAAAGGCACCTGAGCTTGGGTGCTCTGCTCAAGCTCAAGGGCTGAGCAGCCTCCTGAGCCTGTGAGCAGGCTCCTGTGGAGAGGAGAACTCAACACGAGGGGAGATGAAAAGTGATCTCTTGGATCCAGGCTGTGCTCAGCATTCTCTGGACCTGGGAATGCAGATAGTGATACCATGGGTTTCCTGGTCTAGAGGGGATTTTACATGTAGGTATGGTTTGGGGCTCAACTAGCAAGCTAAAAGCAAGTTTTTTATTGTTACAGCCATGTATTTTTTATAATGGCTTCCCTTATTTCTGCTAATTACTATGGTTCCAGCCACAAAAGAGCTTTCTTGTTCTAATTGGCCTCCTCCTGTTTCAATTCAGTTGTGTTGCTGTGTCACCATGGAGACAGTCGTGATGTCACAAGATGTGGCATCACTGAAAAGTGGCTGGGAGGCAGTTGCTCATGTTTCCCCTCACCCCATCCACCCCAGTAATCAATAGCTGGAGCAGAAAGCAGAACAGCTCAATAGACTTCAGGTAAGATACAGAGCTTTGAAATGAGCCTGAAATACAGCTGTGATTTTAAGGCTGTTACAAGAGTCGTGGTGGCAGAAAAGATCTCATATACCCTCCTTCTCAAAACTGTCTCCATCTCCTCATGTGTTGTTGAGCTTGCTTAAATTAATGCCAGGAAGCCCCAGATGTCCAGCAGTTTCTGTGCTGCTGCACTTGGGTCCTGTTGTCAAATGCTTGTGGTGCTAAAAACCCAGGTACCCACTGGGTCACATCCTGGGCACAGCACCACGCTTGGTGCTTCTGGGCTGGGGGACAGGTACACCAAGCTGTGTCAGCTCTGACATCAGTCAGAAAAGCTGGTGTTTCACCACTGTGTGACTTGGAAGAGCTTTTTTTAGGGCCTCCTGCCTTTCCAGCACTCCTGAGACAGCTGTTTCCTCTGTGGAAAGCACCCAGTGGGGTGAGCTGGGTGATGAGACCAGGAGAGCCAACACAGTCTGTGTGAGCTCAGCAGAGGCAGGGACTTAGCAGAGAACTGGGCTTATTTAATGGCTTAATTCTACTCTGCCAAAACGATGGGAACTTCCTGTTTCCTGAAATACCATGATTTGTCACCAAAACACTGTACGGTCTTTGCAGTGCATTTGTCTTCAGCTTTATCTTGTTTTGTAAGGAGTCTAGTTGAGAGCATGGCACAGTGTACTCGATCCTCTGCCTTGAGCTGTAATAGCCTACTCAAATATTAACTAACTTCCTCCTGATTAATGGGAGGCAGGATGGTGTCAGTACCTGGCCTGGCAAGCAGGGAGCTGATGCTTTCCAGTTATTTCTTCTTTTTGATAGAGGGCTTTGTCATACCCATCACAGAAGCTTGTTACCTGTAACTATTCTGTTTGTAATGTTTGATATTGAGGGATGGACAAGCAGATTCCCCCTGTTTGTGGGGTGTCTCTGGGTGAGACTGGGGTGCTCTCCTAGTGCTATGTGCTGGTCCCACTGCTCAGCAGGGACCTGTGCATGGCACCTGCACAGTTTGCCTGTGGCTGCTCCATGTTGTCATCTCTCAGGGTTCACACTTCCTTGGCAAGTGTATCAGCTCTCTTGAGCTTTGCTTGCTTTAAGCAACCTTGTATTCAGGCAAAAAGGACAAAACTTTGTGTAATGTGGAAGCTCAAACAAATTGACTTTTTCAATGTGAGAGAATTTTTTGTCTGTTTTCCTCAAAAGATCAGAACTGGGTTTTTTTGGTTTTGTTTTTGGTTTTTTTGGGTTTTTTTTTACTAATTTTTCTTCTGGGTTGCTGGGTCTTCAGGATGAAAGGCTACAACAGCTCTTAGCATGAAGACAAAGGTTTTTTCACCTTCTCTGTTCCCTTTAAATATTTAATATGTGTCCTGTTTAGAGGAAAAATGACTGAAAGGCCAGTTGCATTTGAATCATACTAATTTATAGTGCTGCTATTTTTAAAGTATCTGCTGTCTGGCTAAAGATGCTAAAATCTGCTTTTTAACCAGCATTGCTTAAAAAAAAAAACAGAGGTAGGAGATGTTTTCATTCTCTCCTGACATCTGTCCTGGTGGCTGCAAGGCCATTCCAAGGCTACTTGACTCTGACTTCAGCACTCAGGTTACTGTAGAGGAGAAAATAACTGCATGAAGGTCTGGGTTTGACACTGTTTATGGCTACAGTGGGCAGACAGAGGCTGTTCAGGAAAGGAGTTAAAACCTCACCTACAAACTGTGCATGGTTTGTAGGTTTAGCTATATTGTAGCATGTTTTCCAATTTCAGTGTGTGTAGAGATCTACATTCATGGGGGAAGGATGAGGAGTTTCCCTTAATACAGCAAAACAACTAATTCCCAAGTATTTGGAGATTTCCATGAAAGGCTATGAGTAGGTTGCTTCCTGGGAAGAAACTAGTCCTTCTGTCCTTACTCACGGACTTGTCTAAACAGTTAACCTCATCAAATTCCTGTATTACACGAACAAGTCACTGTGAAATGGTTTATTCTCTCAGAATAGGGCTGCGTGGAGTTCCTTATCCCCCAGATTTGAGCCCTACAGGATTAGCTGTTACCTGCTTTTCCTTGCAGGGCTGCACAGACCCCCCTGGGCTGCAGTGCAAGTGTTTTACCCTTGCAAATGCATTGGGTGATGTCCTTTCCCCCATGCCAGACCCCTTCCCTCAGGACCTGCACATTCCTCAGACCCCTCAGGTGAGTTGGCCTCTGAAAAAGGAAAAGAAGGAAAACCTGAGGTGCCAACCAAGGTAGGCTGAGTGCTTGAGGATGGGAACAGAATCATAAAACCTAATATTTTGCAAATTAATGTGGTGTTCTGCTGAGTTCTCTGAACTTCAGACCTGTATTCAAACAATTTTAAAATATGTCTTTGTAGAAGAGGGTCACCTACAGGGTGATAAACAGTGTCCAGACTTAAAAGGGAAGAGTAAGTGGAAATTGACAGTGTTTACAGAATAACTGCAAAAATATACAAGATGCAGGGAAATTGTGTTCTTGCCTGAAAGATAAAGTGGTGAAAATTGCTACAAGTCTCTCTGGGCATCTTCCCAGTACTGAAGTATCCAGCATTCTTGCAGCAGGAGCTGGTTCAGGGTTGTGACACCGAGTGCTTGTTCAGATTGCAAGTCAAGAGATTGCTTGTCTCCAGGTCCTGGCTTGCAGCAGACATCAAATTGTTGTGTGTGATCTCTGATAAAGGCTGTGAAACCAGAGCTGCCTGATCCTGTTGCAGCCATGGCCTTGTGTACTCATATACAGGTGATGGCTCCTGCAAGCATCACCCAGAGATGTGATGGAGGTTAACAAATATGGATTTGTGCTCAAAGCAAACAGAAGGACAGGCTGCAGAACTGGCAGATAAGTAGAAAAGTGAAGTTACTGAATGTGTGGAAGCCTCAGGTTCCCATCTGAGCAAGCTGCCACACGGAGCAGGACTTTTCCCTTGGTGTCTCTTTACCTCTTGGTAACTGGTCAATGAGTGGTAAAAGACAAGAGAGTCCTTCCTGCTGCTTTGGAGAGAAATGCATTTGCTCTTTGCATTGTCTGTGCTTCTCTAAGCCTTCAGCAGAAGGAAGGTAGTTCAGTGAGCCATGGTACCTGTGCCTGAGCTCTTTATACTGTAGTGTGTACTGATGTGAGGCAAGTGCAAAGTGGGCGAGGGTGGCACTTGGTTGCTTTTCAGTCTTAAAGATCTCCTTGTCCAGCCAGTGACAAACTTCAGGCTGTGAATCACTTGTGTGTCAGTAATATTTGCATATTTTAAGCAGACTTGCTGCACTATGTGTTGTGCAACACTGTGAGAAACTTTGGAGCTCGGAGGGAAACACAGCTGGCAGTGCTGTCAGACACCTCTGTGCTCCTGGTGCTGGAAGCTGAGCTGACAGTTTAACTTTCTTTGGGCTGATTGGTGCTTAATCCTCTTGGTAGGATTGCCAGAAACTTGGGAATGGCTGGTAAACTGGAAAGCCTGCACACCTGGCCACAGAGGCAGAGCAGCCTGGGCTAGTGGAAGATGTCCCTACCTGTGACAGGGGAGTGGGACTGGATGATCTTTTTGGTTCCTTCCAGCCAGATCTTTCTGGGATTCAGAGTAACCTCCAGAAGCCATAAACTATGCTTACCCCGTGCCCAGGTTTTCCAAGTGCTTTGAGGTTTTCCTGGAGTGGGAATGTATTCAGGAGGAGGCTGGTCTGTGCTGGTTTGGGAATACCTGTGTGTGCTGTGCTGCACCATGGGCACACCTGAGCTCAGCTGTTTTGCACGTTCTCTCTGTGCACTTGGCTTCAGGTTACCAGCACATTTACTTATTTAAAGGGGTGGTTGCTGCTGTTCAATTGGCTTCTTGTGCTGAGGTTCTCTGAGCCATCCATCTGTACCACAGCTGATTCCTGCCAGACCTGGCCCTGCTCTTGGACCATGGTACTTATGGCTGCCTAGATTTGGAGTTGGCCTTGTGGTAACGCGTTGAGGTCCAGTGCAGAGTCTTGGAAGGCTGCCAGTGGAGTTCTCTTGCTGGGAAGCACTGACTGCAGTTCTGAACTCTTGGTTGCTGTTTTCCTCCATCTCTAAGTGGAAAAGGTCAGAGTTGGGGTTTTCAAGTCACTACAGTCAGAATTGTAGCAAGGAAATAGTCCAGCAGGAAGCTGCTGAAGGGGGAACTCTGCATGTTCTGCAGTGGAACTTGTGCATATGGGGACTCTGGTCTCTGCACAGTTTCTGCATGTTCCAGGAACTAAAAACTGAAGGTAGAACTCCTTTCTCCTCTTGCAGATGAGATCTATGAATAAACTTCTTAGCTGGCTTAATGGTGAACTCTCACTGATAAGACAAGCAGGTGAATTTCCTTAGTAAGGGGTTTCTGACTGGGAGGTCTGATTTTTCTAGTATTGATAAAACATAGTGCTTAACACCTCTGAACTGCTACCTGGTATCCTGTTAGGCACCAAGGCATGAAAATCTGGGCCCATGTTCTCCTATGGGAAGTGACTCTTCATGTGGTGTGATTCTAGCTCCTCAGAGTGCAGCTGCTTTACGGTGTGTGCAGGTGCTTGTTGCTCACCTTGGTGGGCTGCACAGAGATCCCCACAGTACTCACGGGCTGGAAGGGGAACAGGGATGGGTCCTTCTAATGGAGAGAAACCTACACTTAGTAGTGGTTCTGGAATTTTTGAGGTGAGCTCTCTCTCCAGAGTTTCAGGTTGCGCCTTCTTGTTTGCTCAGTTTGTCTTCTTGTTCCCTGGTACCTTCAGGGAGCCAGCAGGTCAACATCCCTCATCCAGGGGGATGCCAGTGGAACATGGCAGGACAAAGTCTGACTGAAACATGCCACAGCCAGACTGAGGACTTTCACACTGCAGAAGCAATTGTTCCTTGGCATGGCTCTATGCACTTTATTGCTCTTACACCTAACAGTAACTAAGGATTGTTCTGACCCTTACAGAGAATATACGATGTATGGGGAAATCTAAATGTCAAATAACTTGAGGGTTTTGAAACTCCTGACATCTGTTGTGCAAGAATCAAAGCCTAAAGCACAGGTTTAGGCTGGCAGAGGCTGCTGAATTTAAGCCATAAAGCAGTTCTCTGCTTAGATTCCTGGGAGCATTATTCCTCTGATAACAGCCTGGATAAGGAAGTGAAGGATCATTTGCTCATAGGAAGCCCCCTCTAGCTTTAGGAAGTGCTGTTGTGCCTTCCTTTGTGTCCAGGTTGCTAAATGTATCGAGGAGGTGGGGCGCAGGCATCCTGGGATGGAACTGAAGGAAGAAAAGGCAGCCTGCTAAGGCAAGGCTTACAGCGATTCTGTGAATTCATACCCTGTTAAAATTTCCCCTAAATCATGATCGTGCTACAAAATCACAACAGAAGTGAGCAAAGAGAAATCTCAGACTGAAGTCTGTAAGACAAATTCCAGAGTGCTTTTCATTTAGAAGGGGGCACTCAGGTCCATTCTTGACCACTCCCTGAAATGCTGTGTGCATATCTGTGCCCGTAGAACTGGCGTGCACTGGTGCTCCTGTGGAAAATTTACCAGCTTAGCCAAAACTCACAGCAGAGTTGTATCAAGATGTTTCCTTCAGCACTGCCATAGCATTGAACTCTGTCCCTGAATTATGAACAGGGAGCACTTCTGAAACACTCCAGCTGAACAGTCCTGGGGGAGACACTGTTGTGCCAGGCATGTGTCCTGCCAGACAGCAGCCTGAGAGGGTGTGCTGGATTTGAGATGCTGTCCTGGCTTTCAGGACAGCTGGTACTTAACCTGACACAGTACTGATATTTGTACTGTAAATTGGAACATGCTTGGTTGGGTTCCAGACCTAGAGAAACCAAAAGTTACCTGGATCTTCTGTCTTTCATGAGTGGAATGTTAACAGAGCTCAGACCCTGCAGTGGGGTGGGGCTGTGTGTCCCATTTGGCACCTGGGCATGAGTAGTGGCTGCTCAGCCCTGTGGGGAGTCAGGTGCAGGTGGGAGGAAAAGGTCCTTGGCTCTGCTGTTCCCATCTCTGCTGCTGTCCCTGTGGCTGTGACACTGGTGTGGCAGTGCAGAGTGCAAGCACAGTTTTATGTTCTGGATTGTGCCACCCTAATCTTGGGCTAGTCTTTCCATTTTTTCCTTTGAGCTCAGCAGTTCTGACTGCACTCCTCTGTCCATGGATGCCATCACAGGAATGCTGGCTGTGTTACCTTTTGCAGAACACCCCTGTTGGTGCTGATGCCCTGCCAGCACTGCCTGCCTGCTGGGAGCTGCCAGGGCAGACACATCCTCCTGCAGTCAGGATGCTGTGCTGGCACCAGTTCTGGTGGCCTGCTGTGGCTGTGAGGTGACTGACTGCTGTTACACCCTCTCCCCACGGATAAGGCATTCCTGCTACAGAGAGAAGGAGACCCAGCTTCTACCAGGCTCTAGAGCAGCTGAGTCAGATGTCTTGTCAATTAATGTAATTAGCAATTAGCTGAGGAAATACCTCCTGTAACTGTCTCCTTGGTTGTGTCTGTAAGTGGCCAGAGTAGGAGGGGACAATCCTGTGGTACCCAAGGGAGGTGGCACCTCACAGATTCTCCCAGGTGTGTTGCAGCAAAGTTGTTGACATTGCAGTGCATGGAAATTTCCTGATGGAGATGATGCAAACTGCTGTGAGCTTGCAGTGAAATAACCCTGCAAGTGCTCTGCTGCTCCCTCCAAACCTACTCATGTCCATGTTCCCACAATTAGGTAACTGGCCACGCATCTGTTTACAAAGCAGTATCCAAAACAATGTATTGCTGTTCTGTTTCCTCTGCTGAGCTGTGTGTCATAGTTACAGCTAAAGAATAGAATCTAATCTCTTGATAAAATGGGGTTGTTGGTGTTGTTTTTTTTTTCCTATGGCTGCTTTAATGCAAAGCTGTCTTCCCCATCTCAAGCCTTGGGCTTGTAGGTATGAAGCTTGTCTGCTGTCATCTCATAGGCATCCTGTGTCTGCTGCATGTCTGGGACAGGAATAGAAACACCCCTGAGAACAGGATTTGTTAGTGTGATGGTGCTGCTGGAGGCACCAGCCATAGCATCTGGAGAATGGCCACTGTGGGAAGGGCTGGCCAAGCTGCTCTGCCTCCCTGAAAGGCCACAAGAGGCTAATCCTAGAGCAGCTGGCACCTCCAGTGGGTTTGGGAGGCTCCTGGAGCAGGTGGAGCCCCACCCAGCAGCAGTGTGGAGGCCCTGTGGGGCGGTGGCTGCCAGGCAGCAGGGCTTTGGGCCCCCTATGTTTCTGGGGCGCACCAGCCCCCTCAGACTGGGGTCCAGGATCTGCCAGCTCTTCACCAGCTCTGTGCCATTGGAAACAAGAGAACTCAGACATGAAAATTAATGCTCTTATTCGTTGATGGCCGACCTCTTTGCCTCCTGCAGTTTACCATTAATTTATCTTCAAAAGCATTTGTGGCTGCTTTTGGTCTTGGAAATGATGTTGGAGGATAAAGGATTTTTTTTCTTTTGCTATCATATAGTGACGGAGCTGAGAGTGGACTCTTTTGGGTGTATTGAGGACAGTTATTCCTGCAGTGTGTGCTCCAGGTCTCCAGTAACCTGGGTTGCAATGGGAGTTTAAGCCCTCCCTCTTTCCAGCACTGGACTGGACTTCTCCTTGCTGGATCAGTCTCTTGCTGACAGCAAGTTCACAGTATTGGTCCTACCTGGCTGGCACAGCCCTACAGAGGAGTTGTCTGGTGGAGTCATCCTGTTCCACTGACCTTCATCTTCAGTCAGTATCTACTGTGTCTGTCTTGAGGCTTCTGACACGGCCCAGATCCAAGAAACTTGACTGGGCAGCTCTTCCTCTGAAACTGGGCCTCTGCTACGTAAACAACCCCAATGTTTCCTTGAAAATGCTTTCCATGAAAATGTAGCAGCAGGGATTGGGTGGGTTTTTTCCCAAGGTGGTGTCCCAGACATCAGAAGTGACCCCAAGTACACAGTGACACTGGGACCACTATATGTGCTGAGGTATGTACAGGTGACACTGGGACCACTGTATGTGCTGAGGATATGCTCTGTGCTTCCCCCTGTAGTGGCAAGGGCAGAGCAGTGTCCTTCTGTCCTTCCCAGCCACGTGCCCCCGCAGTGGCACCGTGTCCTGCTGTATTTTGCCATAGTCTGATGGAGGATTCCTTCTGGCAAACAAACCCCTTGAGCCAGGTAGTTGGAGAGCTGCTCCTTGATGCCACCCTTGTATCCCACAAGCTCAGTGCTGCTCAGGGGCTATGTTAGTGCTTACTGTTGGGTTATTTTTGGCTGGTGGTTCTTATTTCACGAGGCCACTTCAGGTGAAAGCACTCGCTGGACTCACCCCAAGTAGCTGACATAGTCAGTCTGTCCTGGGAGGCCACAGGAGCTGTTCTCAGCAATACCTTGGAGCTGAACACAGCAGAGGCCAAGCTGGTGACTGCCCTGGAAAACCCTGCATCCAAAGATTGGCATTTCTCTGTTCCTAGGAATTTCATCCTCCAGCTGGTCTGGGGGTTGGACAACTGCATGACAAGGAGTGGCTGCTTGAATGCAGTAATGCATTCCAAGTCTAAAATTGTTCCCAGGCCAAGTGTGGGGAGATGGCCAAGTGGAGGAATAACTCCAGCCTTGGGCAATCTTTGCAGTTTGGCTGGGATTTTCAGAGAAGTGTGGAGATGGGATTTTTCCTGGAGAACTGATGGCACCATCTTTTCCTTGGTGTGTCAGCTCTTGGTAGGCAGGTTTTAGAAATCTTGAGCTGGTTCTTTCCAAAGCCATTTTGGCCTTGGTTGGGTGAGGAGGTGTCTGCAAGGAGCAGTTTGCTTTGTTACCTCCATCTGCCCTTGCAGGAAGAACACAGCTCCTGTGTGCTTTGGAGCTGTAGCAGCTGCCAGAGCCCTGGGACCTGGGCTGGGAGCAAGGGAGAGGATGGGTATGGACATGGTTAAAACATCACCAGCCTGCTGAACCTCTCAGCTCTTAGGCAGGGTTGTAACTCTGAAGATCTGTAACCAAAGCCCCATAAATTCCAATCTGGAACGTCCCTTGGACTGATGCTTTCTGTTAGACTGAGTCCAGCAGATCCCACATTTTTGCTGTGGCCCCACTGTGCTTCCTGGTTAGATCACTTTAGAACTGACAAAGTTACTTGTTTGGAGCAGGGGCTTTGCATTCCTGAGAACTCCAGTGCTCCTTGTGGTGCCTGCTGTGGGTGCAGATGCCTGAGAGCACCTGGAACATGATGAGAGGGGGAGCTGAAGATGAGCAGGAAGAGGGAGCATTGTGGATAGGCTTCTTTCAAGGCTGCTCTTGATCTCTTTAGAGCTCCTTGGACTATGGAAATAGCTGGGCTGGTGTGTTTTCCAGCAGGCTCAGGAGGCCCTTCAGGCTCTGGGAGACCAAGTGAGCACTGTTTTGTAGGAAGGTCCCATTGCTGTGCTTGAGCAAGGAGTGGCTTCTTCCGAAGACACCTCTGGTAAACTGTCTTTTTCAGGAACACTTTCAAAGCAGTCTGCCTGGATCATTCTCATCACCTTTCTTAAGCCACTCTAAATCACTTGTTACCTGTTCCCTATCCTGCCATTCACCCTCTACCATCCAGTGCTGAGCCACTGATCAGGAAAAGCCAAAATGTCTCTGCTTCACCTGCTGGTTGGTACTTGGTGTTTACAGGTGAAGTCCTGGGAAGAAGCTTTTTAGAATATCCTGCAGAACCCTTAGATTTCTGAATTTGGTGTGGATGGTTTTTATTTTGTAGCTGGAATTACACAACTGCCAAGTTGAAAAGAGTGGAGGGAGAGGAGATCACTCATTTGGAAACAGGAATAAATATAAGCAAGATGGGAAATGAAGCCAAGAAGGCTTTTGGCACAAAACTTCCAAGGCAGGAGAATGGTCTGTTCCACAGTGAGCAGGTTGCTGAAAGCAGCAGGGAATGCTCTGGTGACATTTAATGCTGTTGCTGGAGGCTGGGTTTTACTGATAACCCTCCTTGGAAGGCCAGGGAGTCATTGTCACATCCTGAACTCCAGACAGCAGGACAGAAGGGAGTAGGTCTCAGTGCCGTGGGTACGGCATGACTAAGCCAGTGGCTTCAGCTCTGTAGCCTAGAACTGAGTCTCTTCACTAGTGGTGAACAGAGCTGTGCTCTGGCCTCTCCCTTGTGTCCCTTTCCTAGCCTAAGTCTCAGATCCTTGGCATACCTTCATGGCAGGTTCTGCAGGCTGGAGGGGCCGGGTGTGTGGGCAAACAGGTCCTCCTGCACCCCTGAATCCAGACCTGCTACCCATACTTGTGGCTAAGTGCTGGTGTGGGCTCTGAGCTTGAAAGCTTATGGGAACTCTTCAGGCCTGTGAACCAGGAATGTGGTGTTTTGGAGCCTGCAGGAAAAGCAGAGCAAGCTGTGAAGATGAAGACTTGGTGGTGGCTGGAAGCTTTGTGCTCTCTAATTTCAGAGCTGGGGTTGCACAGTGGCTCTTTTGTCAATGCCTGCTCAATTCCTGAAATTAAGTATTCCAGAAAGTGCCAGGTTTGCTCCAGATGCCCCCTCCCTTGGGGCATCCATTGTTCAGGGACTGCTTGTGATACTTGAAATTCTTAGGTACTCAGAGCTGGGGACTCTTGGCCTCTGGGAGAACAGTGTGAGCAGTGGCACTGGGGACACATGGCTCTGCTCCTCTGTGTGCCTCTGTCACCAGGGAGGACAGCTCTGTGCTCTGCAGGGTCTGTGGTTAGTTCAGGTGGGAGCCCCTGGCAATCCAAGCAATGAACACAGCTTTCCAAAGCTTCCTAGCACCCTACCCAAAGGAAATAAAAGGTTGGAATATTTGCTTAATTGCCTGCTCTGAGTCTGAGGACTTCCCTTCCTCTCCAGATCACACCAGACTGTGCTGCAACAGCTGAACCACTATCAAATTTAATGCTAATGGAGAGGGAGCAGTCTGCTACATTTTTCTGTGTTTGTTCATGTGATTTTTTTTTTAATCTTATGATAATGCCATGTTAAACAATGAAATAGAATATGGAGTAGCTTTCGCTAACATGCAAAGCTTGTCCTGTGCCCCAGCCAACAGAAGTTTCCCAGCAATTTTGACTTTGATTCTTCAGTATTAGCATAATGTTGCCACATCTTGGTTTGTACATACCCAAGGAAGGAAATAGCTTCAACTGAATCTGGCTATTAAAACCTCTTGATGATTGTAGCTTTGAAGATGTAAATCTTGGATGCTTGCAGCCTGACAGCCACTGTCCAAGTGGAAAGAGTGTTGACTAAAGGCTGGAATTTTTCACTGTGAGATCAGTCCAGCCTAATGCCTTCCCATCTCCTGGGTGCAGAGACTGTTCAGTGCTGTCTCCTCAGCTGCTGACATGTGTGCTTTCCCTGGCCCTATGGCTACAGGGTGGGGTTTGTTTTCAGCTTGCAAAGAATCCTTCGTCATCTGGGTGTGGAGAGGATTTTTCATAATGTCCTGGGAAAACCACTTCTGCTGCTCCTGGTGGCATCACTAAATGCTTGTCCTTGCCTAAAACAGCAGAATATCTTCCCGTGAGCAAGGGAGAGTAGCAGATTTCCTGCATCAGGTAAAATTTGGGATACAGTAACTGAAAACTGTGATAAAAATCTTGATGCTGAACAAAGTGATGGAGAAATTAATTCTTGCCTTGAGGGGGGTTTTGTTGGCAGTGATGGTGGCAGTTTCTCAAAATTTTAGGTAGGCTGCAGAATTGTTGGTTGCTTGTGTTCTCGAGGATGCAGCAATTCCCTGGGAGCCCATTTGTGCTGGGGAGCTCAGTGACTGCTGCCATCAGCATAGGCCTGTTCTTGTTTCACGCTCTGTGCTGACAAGCTGCTGGCTACCATCAGTGTTTTCAGCACCCTCTTGGCCTGCTCTTCTGTGAACAGTGTTTAGTGGCACACTTAAAATCATGGTGACCTCTCCACCCTGCTTCCAGGATTGTCCATAAGTGGGAATGTGCCAATAATGCCTCAGCAACTGGGTAGTGTTTGCAAAACCGTCCGTGGACCACGCTGTGGGCTTGGTTGTCCCAAAGCTTTGGGGGTGATTCTGCTGTAGGGGAGCAAGCAACTCCTTTTCCTGGAGCTGTTAAAAAGTCCTGGGCAAAGTGGTTCCTGGTGGGCTGGGGGAGGTCCCTGGGCTGAGAGGGAGATGTGTGGGGAGTCTCAGTGCTGTTTTGCCATGCTGGACTGACACACTCACCCTTCTGAGATGGCAACACTTGGGATATTGCACTTACTGTTGTGCTCAAGGTGCATCTTGCTGCCTGTGCATGGAGAACTTGAGATGTGTCTCCTGTGACACGTGAGCAGATGCTTGGGAGTGACTGGATTTGGGACTTCAGCAATCAGCATAACCTAAAATAGCTTGTTTTAACTGCTGAGCTCTGACACAGATAAGAAGAGATTCAGTTTGCCATGGTTTCCAGCCATTTCTGGCCATATGAATTTTGACTGGCTGTGACTTTGAGGAGGTGTGTTGAGATTCCCTGGACTTCTCCAGTGGTAGGGAAGCGAATTAAAAGCATCCACATATGCCATCCTCCAAGTGATGTGGCAGTGCATGAAGTGAAGTGATGGTGAAGGGAGAGGATATTTCATGCAGTGCATCATTGGCTGGTGGAACTTTCTTCTGCAGGAGATTCTAGAAACTGCTAGCTTGGATAAAAACTAAAAAGACCTCCCTAATTACACTAGGATGATTAATGCTAATACCCTCAGTGCACTTAGAAGTGGCTGCAGTTTTGGGTGTATGGAGGATTTGCCATCATTACTTATGTGTCTCCTCCCAAAGCATCCCCTCCTCCCTGCAGTTTGCTGCTTTGCAGAGCAGCTGGAAACAATCCCACATGGAGGAGGGATAGGAGAGAGCCTGTGACCTGGTGGCACTGGCTAATTCCTGTCTGGTTCACGTTTATGCCCTGATTCCATGTCTGTGCTGGATAACCCTGAGCAAACCTTGCAGAAAAGGCAGCATTTAACAGGGAGAGGGACACAGGAACTGGTCACTGCTGTGTGACAGGAATCCTGTGGCATCCAGTTCCCTTCCACTCTGCCTGTTTTCCATGGTCTGGCATGTCCTAGAGACACTTGGGGCTGCAGAGCTTAAACAAGCCCAGACACAGAGCTGCAGAGTGCAGTTGGCAGAACAGACCCTGCAGTGGTCCCAGAGTGACAGAATCGACATTTTGGGACTGCCACTCAGTGTTTAAAAAGTGTTTAAAAGCAAGGAAGGATGGGGCCTGCTTGTAGTACGTGCCCCTCCTGGGAGATACTCTCTGGAATGCAAATCTCTACATATCTTCAGTTGTGTTTTCCCTCTCATGTTGTGCTAGCAGGTCCCTCTTGTCTCTGACCTGCTGACTGATGGTGTTAGAGCTGCCCTAGACACTGTATGGTTGTGCTGCTGCACTGACCACCTGTGTGTGTGGTCGAGTCCAGTGGACACTTCCTTGTGCTGCTGCTGAGCTTTATTTGCCACATCTGGATGAAATGCTGCAGGCACAGGACCCTGCATCAGGCAGATGAAGTGGATGATGCTTCAGTGCATCAGCAGAAAGGGTTGCTGCTCTTGTGGCAGCGCCTTTCAGCACAGCTTTTCTCACTGTCTGAGGAGCTTTTGGCTGATACGTGGTCACTAAGCTGTGGTCCATGTAGTTCTGAAGTGGTCCTGGTATCTCCTAGGAGTGGTGGGTGCTGAGCTGCTGGGCAGGCTCTGTGAGGTGCTGTGTGCTCCAGTCTGTCCAGTCTTGTGTTCTCTTACCTGCCCCTGGCTGCAGGAAGGTCCACATGACCTGTTCCAATGCCAGGGGCTGATGGAAGTGCCTGCTCTCTCTAGAAATTCTCTGTGGCATGGATGGTTCAGGGCTGACCCCCTTCCTCATGGTCCTCTGAAGAGGACTGGCTACTCTGTGCAGATGTGTAGGCACGGTATCTGCAGGGCTTCCTTTTCTTCTGCAGAGGCAGGAAAAGCAGCAGTGTGGCTTCTCTGTGTTCCCTAGTCCCATGTTCCAGTTGTGTGCACAGAAAGGTTCCAACCCTTCTGCGACAATGCGTTATTTTTCTCGGCCCCGGTCAGCTCCCAAGTGCCCGGCTTGGGCGCCTCTGCTTCTCGGCGAGGCCGGCGCTTGTCACTGTTCCCGGGTGCTTCTCCTGCCACGCACCGGGGTGGGCTGGCTGCGCTTTGCCGTTGGCACGAGGGAGGAAATAAAGAGGCGAGGAAATTGTCCAAATTCGTCCATGTGGCGGCTGGAACGCTTTAATGGCCGCGGGAGCCGCGATGGAGAAGCCACAAACCGCTCCCAACTTTGCGTGGACAAAAATGGCTCCGAATTCCGGGGATGTGGGGTTTTATTGGGGGTGGGGCGAGGAGAGCAATGGGGGCAGGCTACGGGGGAGTGACGTGGATCGCAGTAACCAACGGGGACGCGGCAGGGGCGGACACGGGGATCCGGGGTGAATGGGGTTGCGGGAATGGGGTGACGAGCACAGAAGTCTCCGGACAGGATGGCAGAGTGGTTACGGGAGCGGCGTGGGCTAGCTACAATAGTAAGAGACCCGGAGCCGACCACCCCGGGGGGGGGAACACAGGGGATGCACGGGGGTACACAGAACTTGGCTAGCTAACACAGATCAGAACCCCTAATCTGAACCCAAACCTGGGATGCAACATCTCCTCACTTTAAAAAATATAAAAAAGACAGTTGCTTTGACTTTGTCTCTTGCGTGGTGGCCTCTTCTCCCAGCTTCTTCTGCTGCTGTGACGGCGTTGACTGGCTCGCAGGTGGAGAGGGCCTGGAGATGATGCTGGAGCTGGTTTTTCCCTGGGTGTTTGAGGATAGGGGAACTGGGACAACAACTTTATTACAAACATGTGGACTGGGGACATACACGGACTGAGGTAGCTGTAAGGAAAATGTTATTTAGGGTGATGTTGAGTCCCTTCCCTCCTTGCAGCGCCTGCAATTGGATGCAACCCCTTGATTGGTGGGATCATTGGTTGCATCCACAGGCACTGTATCACTCCGATCCACTAACTGTCCTGGAATATAGGGTTTCACATGTCTCCTGGGGATCCAGTTGACTCCTGAGGGCGTGGATATGCAGGCATATCCCCATCCCCAAGTCAAAAGTGGAAATGGACCCTGGATTTCTTTAGAGTCCGGATCCCTCACTAGCACTGGAGGCTGCTCCTCTGGCTGGAGCTCCTGATGCTATTTGAAATGTCTCAGAGCTGGCGGTTCCAGTCTGTCAAAACAACAGTTTAGAAAGTTGATGGTAAATAATGCTTTGCAAAGCCTCTCATACGGTGACAGCACTCGCACATCTCCCCGCTGCTTCCGGAGGACCTGCTTCAGCGTCTGGTGAGTCCTTTCTATTATGGCCTGGCCGGTGGGAGAGTGAGGAATCCTGGTTTTGTGTTGGACCCCCCCATTCCTGCATGAAGCTGCTGAACACTCTGGAAGTATACACTGGACCGTTGTCAGTTTTAATTGTGGCTGGGACCCCTAAGGTGGCAAAGGCGTGTATGAGGTGTTTTCTCATGTCTGTGGCCCTTTCCTCTATGTGGGATGAGGCAAAAACTGCTCCCGAGAAGGTGTCCACAGTTACATGGACATTTCTGAGTTTCCCGAATTCAGGGACCTTGGTAACATCCATCTGTCATACCTCACAACTGCGGAGACCTCTTGGATTCACACCTGCTGCCAGTGTTGGTAAAGATGCCTCCTGACAGTTGGGGCATGAGGCCACAATTTCCATGGCTTGGTCACACCGCAGATTGAACTGGCATACCAGACCTGGGGCATTCTGATGGAACTGCTGATGGCTGAGCCTGGCCTGCTCGACTATATTCGGCCAGCCTCCCAGCTGTACTGGGACTGCCAAGGCATCTGCTCTGTGGTTCCCCTTGGCAATAAAGCCTGGGAGATCCGTGTGTGATCTCACATGTACCGCATAAAAGGGATGCTCACGGTTAGAAACCAGGTGTACTAATTTTGTGAGCAACCCGAAGATGACTTGATTTGGGACCTCCTTTATGACTGCATGTTTAGCTTTAGACAGTGCTCCTGGTACATACGCCGAATCTGTTACCAGATTAAATGGTTGATCAGATTTCTCAACAGCCCTCACGGCAGCATCCAACTCAGCCACCTGTGGGGAACCTTCCACTACCTTGACATCAGATTCCCACAACGGAGTCTCTGAGTGGTTTTTTGCTTTGCAATTCTTTTGGTAACAATTTGAATTCGGCATTGAACAAATAATGGCCAGGATGTCCGATCTTAATTTGGCCTGAGAAGCTGTCTAGAGCGAAGTGCAAATTTTCATTTTGTCTTAAAAAGTGTTCAAAGGTCTCTTTGGTCATCTTCCCCATGGATGTTTTGATGGAAAGGTGGATACATGTGAAGTCACATCCTGCTAGTACCTGCAGACGAGCCCTGGCCTGTATTATGAGCTGTGCCATCAGCTCTTGTGGCCTGGTGATACTCTTGGACTGTCTGTGGTCAAGGAACACCCACTCTATTATCAACAGGGCGTCCTGTTGGCCCTTGCCCCACTGGAATATCATCCCGTACAAACGGGGTAACTCACCTAGGATGATGAAGTGGAAAGGCAGCCCTGGTTGACAACGATGGGCTTGCCTGCTCACAGTGGTGTTCTGGACCTTCTTGAGTGCAGCTCTGGCCTCCCGGGTCGGGACTCTCGGGGAACCTAAGCCCTCATCCCCCTCTCTTTCTGCTAACAAGTCAAAAAGAGGGGATAGTTCCCTCGTGGTGAGTAGCAGCCATAGCCTGATCCAATTTAACGAGCCACACAGGTGCTGGAGGTCATTCAGCATCTTGGGGTTGTTATTTATCTGAATTTGTTGAGGCCTAATTGTTCTGTTGTTAATTTCTAGGCCCAGATACTTCCAAGGTGGCAGCAACTGTACCTTCTCCTTTTGTAACTCAAATCCAGCCACTGACAAGGCCCTAACAGTGTCTTCAGTGCTACTTGTAGGACCTCACTGTCAGGGGCACAAATCAGCACATCATCCATGTAATGATAGAAAATACAGGATGTCCACTTGGCACACATTGGGGACAGAACCCTGGTGACATACCACTGGCATATAGTGGGGGAACATTTAAGCCCCTGAGGTAGTACCGTCCACTGGTAGTGCTTCATTGGGGCTTCTCTGTTGATGGAGGGTACAGAGAAAGCAAAATGGGGAGCATCATCCGGATGGAGTGGGATTTGAAAGAAGCAATCCTTCATATCAATTACAGCCAAATTATAATTTTGAGGTAGCATAGATGGAGATGGCATACCCGGTTGGAGAGAGCCCATGTCTTCCACGGTTTCATTGATTTTTCTTAAATCGTGGAGGAGTCGCCACTTGTCCTTCCCGCTTTTTTAATTACAAACACTGGAGAGTTCCAGGGGCTGTTAGTTTCTACTATGTGTCCTTTCGCCAATTCCTCCTCCACTTATTTTGTGAGTGCCAGCAGTTTCTGCTTTCTCAGTGCCCACTGCTCCACCCAGATGGGCTTATCTTTGAGCCATGTCAATTTCTGTGTGGGGCGCTCCTCAGTGGCTGCACCTAAAAATGCCGGGGGGCCGGAAATTCCAATTTGGCTCCCCACTGGGACATGGCGTCTCTCCCCCACAATGTAAATTTACAGTCAATCACGAACGGACATACTGAGGCCAGCAGCCCATTCGGACCCTTAATTTGGATAATATTCTTGGATTGTCTTGCTGGCTGTGGCCTGCCTAGTCCTAAGACTGGTGTGGCCACACTTTGCAGCTCCCAGTGTGACGGCCACTTGTGTGGTGGGATGACCGTTACGTCTGCCCCTGTGTCCATCATCCTCTGAAGATGTACAGATCGCCCCTTGCACTTGAGTTTACACCATACGAGAGGTTTTTCCTCTCCCAACTTCCCAGCATAAAACACTGAGAGTTCCAGGTCATTGCACAGGGCACGAGGAATAGGAATTGCCTATGCAATGACTTGGCCTTTAGGTAGGAAGAGGCAGGGTGGACACAGCGTGCCGTGAGATAGAAGAGCCTTGGATTAAGGGTGTAAATTACCGGAGGAACCTCTGTCTGTAGTGGAGTGCTTTTTGTGTCCCCGACAATGAGGTACCTGCAGTTCAGAAGGTCTTCTTTCCTCCTGGTTTCACAGCAGCAGATGTGTGACAGAAGCTCTGCGTCTGCTATGAAGAACTGCCAGTCCTGGGAACGAAAGTGGACAGAATTAGTGAGTCGGAGCCAATAAGGCTCCCTGTTGTCAGTAGTTGAGAGGCAGCCACTTATAGATGGGACTAGATGGTGCATTGCGGCTCCTCTTGTGGCACCGCTACTTGCCTAATTTTTATCAGCACGTGAGGCAAGTGCGCACTCCCTCCCTAGTTTTTTGAAATTGTGAGGTTCCCATGCCCCCTCCCGCAGCCCCGGGCAGTGTAGTCTTTAGAAGTGGGCAGCAATCCTGAAAATGTCCCTCCTGGTGGCGGTGGAAGCACCGGTGTGTAGATGGGAATCACCTCGGTGCTGAGTTCCTTGGAGGAGCAGCAGCTGAAGTGACTAGTTTGTCTTCGGGCTTCTTTGGAGCCTCCTCCTCCATCAGATGTGACTTCAGGGTGCGTTCCTCAATGATCTGGTCGAGGGTTGGCAGTGGTAAGGCTGGCAGTGACAGGATGATTCTCTTGCACATTGCATTGGCATTCATGTGCACCACTTCTAGGACTAATCCATCTCGGTGCTCAGGCCTCTCCACCCATCTCTCGACCACTGCCCGGACCCGCTCCACAAAATCTACAAAAGGCTCAGCAACACCTTGTTTAACTGCCATGTAGGGCACCATTGGGTCCTTGGTGGGCATGCCCAGGAACGCACGCTCTGCTGCACCCCTGGACATGTCCAGCACAGCCGTTGGAATCCCCTGAGCCTGAAGTTGCCCCTCACTCCATTCTCCCTCACCCACAAGATGGTCTGAGGTGATTGGTTCTTACACGAAATCCAGGCTGTATGGCCCCTCTCGGATTTCGGGAAGCAGGTCTGCTGCCAGTTCCTTCCACCTCCTCTCCCACAGGTTGTATTCTGACAGGAGAAGCAGGCAGCTAAACAGATGCTTAAGGTCTGCTGGCACTATGGTTTTAGATGTTAAAGTTGCTTTTAGAATGCCCTTAAAGAAAGGACTTGCCCTGCCGAAATTGCAAAACGTTTCACAGACCTCTTTTACCAATTCATAGGGAAGGGATGTCCATGTAGGGTTCTCCCCTCCCCTGGCATAGGAGGCTGGAGTGTGGAGTGACTGCTTGACTTCATAAACTGGGCCCCATTCCTCCCCCTCCCCCCACCCAGGTATCCAAGGAGCGGGAGGACGTGAGGGCGGGGTGCGAGGGACAGAGCGGGGAGAATCTTCTCCCTGGGACAGCGGGATGGAGGCAACAGAGCCTCCCTGTCGGGAGAGGGTGGGGCTGATGATGCAGCAGGCAGGACGTGGAAGGAGGGAATGCCCACCCGAGGGGGAACAGGGGGAGGGGTGGCAACCCAATGCCTTGAGGGGGCATTGCCCATGCCCACAGGGAAGCAGGAGGGGGTGGAGTCAAAGGCAGGGACAAAGGGAACAAAGGGGAGAAAAGGATTGTGGGAAGAAGAAGCCCTTCCACGTGGCCATCCTCCATCTTGTGAAGACAAAGACCCCAACCACGTGGCCGCGCCCTCCTCAGGGGAACAAAGGAAAGGGTTCAAAGAAACAGAACTGCGCAGGGTAGCACCAGAACTGGGATTTCTGACTGGGAAAAAAGGATTGGAAAAAGGGTTTGGGATCAGTTCCTCAGCGAAGTAGCTAATTTCGCGAAGGCAAGGACGCCAGGGGGGCTCGGGGGAGCCAGGAGCATGGTGGAGCTGCCCTGTGCCTTAGAACGGTGGAGTACTTCCCCCTGCCTACCTGGGTTAGGGGAAGAAGGGGTGGGAGAGGAAGATGGGGAAACGGGTTCAGGAGAAACAACAGTTTTTCCCGATGGCTCTTGTCTTACCCGGCTTGCGTCCCTCGCGGACTCTGCTTTTACAACTGATGGAGCTTGGGGAAGCAATCTTTCACAGAGGGATCCCTGTTAATTCCCTCCACTAACCTAGCCCCTACCCGCTCCCAGAACTCCGTTTTACGAGCGTCCCCCGTGGTTACGCGTGGGAAGGAAAAGTACAGCCACCATACAAACTTTTAAACAGAACTTTTGGGGTAGGGGCCCTTTACTGATAGAATATCCTTAACTTGGGTATAAAATTCCCTCTGGTGGGTAGTTAGCACAGTCCCCATGCTACTTCTACTCACAGCACCTCACCCCTGGTGCAGAAAAAGAAAAAAAAAAACCACGAGAGACCCCAGTGGTCGTCGCTCACACTGCGCGCTGCATATTCCGTACCCTTGGAAATGCGGCAAAGTCCACCCACGTGAAGGGGAGTATTAGTCAGGTACCCCCCCCCTCCACTAAATATTCACCAAACTGGAATCTTCACAAATAAAAACTGCTACAAAGGTTTTTGCTCCCAGGAAGCGTCTGTTCTTTGGCTTTCCGTGGCCATGAAAAGTTGCGCTTCCAATCCCACGCAGGGAAAGCACTGCATGCTTCCCTGGGGCTGGCGGAGAGTTCACTGACTTACTTCGGGGAGTTTGCGGTCCCATTTTCAGTCTGGCATGAAGCACTGTTCCAGCACGGACTGCGGTGGCTCTCTGCGCGGACCGCACTCGCTTGGCTTGGCAGCAGCGCTCGCTGGTCGGCGGTGCGGCTCCCGGTGCTTCGCAATAAGTCTCTGCCTGCTCTGACAGCTCTGTGCTGACCGTGGCCCTACATTGGGCGCCACTTGTGACAATGCATTATTTTTCTCGGCCCCGGTCAGCTCCCAAGTGCCCGGCTTGG
The DNA here is from genome assembly GCF_024509145.1 of Vidua macroura. Classification (NCBI taxonomy): domain Eukaryota; kingdom Metazoa; phylum Chordata; class Aves; order Passeriformes; family Viduidae; genus Vidua; species Vidua macroura. Next base: position 761,112 of record NC_071587.1, read on the forward strand.
GCGCCTCTGCTTCTCAGCGAGGCCGGTGCTTGTTGCTGTTCCCAGGCGCTTCTGCTGCCGCGCACCGGGGTGGGCTGGCTGCGCTTTGCCGTTGGTGCGAGGGAGGAAATAAAGAGGCGAGGAAATTGTCCAAATTTGTCCACGTGGCGTCTGGAACGTTTTAATGGCCACGGGAGCTGCGATGGAGAAGCCGCAAACCGCTCCCAACTTTGCGTGGACAAAAATGGCTCCGAATTCCGGGGGATGTGGGGTTTTATTGGGGGTGGGGCGAGGAGAGCAGACGCCCTCCTCACCCAATGGGGGCAGGCTACGGGGGAGTGACGTGGATTGTGGTAACCAACAGGGACACAGCAGGGGTGGACACGGGGCTCCGGGGCGAATGGGGTTGTGGGAACAGGGTGACGGGCACAGAAGTCTCCGGACGGGACGGGGGAGTGGTTACGGGAGTGGTGTGGGCGAGCTGCAATAGTAAGAGACCCAGAGCCAAGCACCGCAGGGGGTGGGAAATATGGGGGGGTGCACGGGGGTACACAGAACTTGGCTAGCTAACACAGATCAGAACCCCTAATCTGAACCCAAACCTGGGATGCAACACCCCTCCATCCTGGCATCCCCACTGCTGTAGCCAGGGTCCTGCTTCCTCCCCCTGTGCCTGCATGGCTCAGGCTGGGGTCAGAGCCCTCTGGAGCTGTAAGTGAGGAGGGCCTGAAGTGAGGAGGAGGAGTCTGTAGCAAACAGGCTGCTAGGTGATGCAGCAAGTCCTGGGTCTCACAACTTGGTGGCTCCTTAGTACTGTGGGACCCCATTTCTGCAGCCTCAACACAAAGGCCAGCAGGGAGGAATGGTGTGGCCTTAAAGCCCAGCTGGGCTCCTGTTGCCTGGAGCTTTCTAGTCCTACAAAACTTGCCATGAGATCAGAATTCCACTGGCCCTGCTTCCATGGCCTCTGCTCACCATGCTGTGCTGCAGGGTGCCCATGTGCAGGGGTCTGCCTGGGGAAGGGCTGTGCCTGGCCACCAGGACTGAGGTCCAGGCCTGCCTGGCTGGGCTCTCAGCTCCTCTGGCAGCCCTGACTGTGCTGGAGGAGCCAGGCAGGATCTGGCAGCAGGAGGAGTCACTGGTGACTCTCTTGTGCCCAGCTGGCAGGACAGTCCGGGTGCTGCGCACTGCTGCTGCAGGGTGCTGGGCTGGGTGCACACCAGGAGTGCGGCTGTTGATCAGAGCTGCCTGGGCTCCCACTGTCTGTGCTGCTTCACCTCTTCAGTGTGAAAAGTCTCAGCCCTCATTAGTGAGAGGTTTTGAGGGGATAAGCCCATCCTGAGGCCCAGCACAGAGCAGAGGAGCACTGAACTGATGGAACATCCCTTCAGCCCAGCCCTTCTGTGGAGGAAGTGTGTACCAGCACTAAGTGGGCACTGAGCTGACAAGGCACCCCATCCCTGGGGATCAGGCACCCCCACCCAGAGATGCAGTTCTGCTCCTCCTGGGACTGGGCTCATGGCTTTTCTCCTCCCAGCTGGTGACTTCTTGAGGCAGAATGGTTGGGCTTGGGACCTTGGTGGTTGTTGATGAATTAACTCCTGGGGCAGGGAATGCTCCATTGGGCTGCTGCCCTGTGCTGGCTGGGTTGGAGACCTGCCTGAGCCCCAGGACAGAAGGGACACCTGCTGGATGTATGGCTGGAGCAGGGTGGAGCTGCTCACCATGGCTTCAACTTGTTTAAAAACCCCTGACAATCATTTTGGGGAGGGTGGAGAGAAATCACAGTGTCTCCTGTAGCACACACAGCAGCCCCAGTGTCAGCTGCTGCAGCTGGGTTTGGGAGTGCCTGTGGCTGGTATCCCCTGCAGCATCTGCTGTGTCCCTGCTGACTCTGCAGCAGGCTCTGCTGAAAGGAGGGATGGCCAGATTGGTCAGGAGCCAGCAGTGTGAGGTACCCTATTTTTAACCCCCAGCATTTTTGGGGGGTGTCTTCTGTTGCTTCATGCCTCTCGTAAATTGGTGACCTTCTACAAGTGGCTTTTTTTAAAAAAAGCAACCTGCCTTGCCTTCCCAGTGTAATAGTTCTCAGTGTAACAGTGCTTATTATCATTTCTGTGCTCAGGAATTCCAAATTGGATCATCTCCATGATGGTTAAATATTGAAAAATCAGAAGTCCCTCACGTAAAGAGTTCACAGCCCTCAGCCTTTCCTTCTCTGGTTAAATGTTCCCTCCCAAAGTACAGGGACTGGATCTGTGATTGGAGCTGGCTGCTGGGGCTCATGCAGCCCTGGGTGCCCCTGTGGCTGCCCCAGGCACCCCTGGCCACCTTGCATGGTTGCTCTGAGGTGAGCAGGGCTGCAGCTCTCACTGAGGGCATCTCGGTCACAGCTGGTCAGAGAACACAAATGGTTGTACAGAGCATTTTGTGGTGCATTTCTGGATGGGAGCTCTACTGTTAGACTATAAACACACAGCTGATGTTCAGAGGGAGCCTTTGCTTCTGCATTTGTTTCTGACTGCAACATTTGAGAGATGCTCCCTTGAGTTTGAAGTCCTTTTTCTGCAGATAGGTCCAGTTCTTTCATTCCGGTGATATGCAGGAACGTGCTGTACTTGGGAGTGGTCGGGCAAGTGCAGGGCAGTCCCTTTTTTCCTGACACCAAGTACCAGATGGATACATGCGTGATAAAATACTGTCAGCAGAGCCCTTGGGGTGTGCAGGAGTGCTGTGGCCAGGGTGAACTGGACAAGAACAGGAGCAAGGGGTAGCAGACCTCTCCCAGCTGTGGCTGTGTGCTCACTGCAGCAGGACATTGAGGTATCTCCCTGCTGGGCAGCAAAGACCTATTGGCACAGGTCTGTTAATGCTGGGACAGCCTCTCTGGCTGCTCAGGGAGGGCTCGGAGGGGAGGGCATTTGCTTAAAACTAAGAAGTTACTTCTTTGTGTAACAAAATGCCAGCTTGCTGAAAGGCAGTGTGCAACCCCGGTACCGGCTGTGCCAGGGGGAGCTGCAGCAAGGGGCTGGGTGGAGGCTGCTCCCAGAGGAGCCTCTGTGGGAGCAGGGGTACTCAGGAAGGGCATCTCCCCTCTCTGTGCTATTCTCACCAGTGAATTGATGCTGTTCAGGGGGAAATAGCCACTTCCCATGGGTCAGGAAAAGTGTCTGGGGTGTCATTCTGAGTGAGGGCTGCTCATCTTCTGTAGCTGCTGGTGAGAACAACTGCAGTGGTTGCAGTGACACTCCTGCCTTGGAGGGTCAGGGTGTGACCCCAGCCTTCTGCCCCTCAACTCTCCTCAGTCCCTGCATCATCCCTCCTGCCCTCTGCTGTGCTCTCTGACACTGCTGGGATTCTCCTGCCTCTACCTGCAGTCCCTGTGGGGTGAGGGTGTCCCATGGCAGAGCCCAGGACCTGGCTCTTTGTCCTGGGAACAGGACAAAAGAGGATTATATGGTGGGAGAAGTGACCAGCCTGCAGTGGTCCCCTTGTCCCAGCTGCCATTCCAGCCATGGAAGCCAAGCACTGCTGCTCTGCCTGAGCCGTGCTGGTGCTGAAAGCTGAGGATGAGGAATGTTGAATTTCTTTGCTGACCTCCTTCAGAAGTACTCAAGGTGATTTGGGTGTCTGGGCTGAGTTTCTGCAGGGCTGTCACAACAGGTGAGAGGGCTCTTCCCTGGTGCTGCTGCCTGGGAGGAGCTCCTGGGGAATTCTCTGTCCATTCTCTGTCCTCTGACTCACAAGCACAGCCTGGTTTATGTGTGGGCTCTGTGACAAGCAGAAACAGCTGGTGAAGTGTTCATGGTGTTCCTCAGGATCATCTGAGAGTTAAAGGGCTCTGCTGGGCTGGTCACTCTGCAGGACTCCATGGGTACAACCACAGAGGTGGCACGTGGGGAGCTGCTTGTGCCAGGATGCTGCTGCTCTTGGGAGTGAGGGCTGGCAGGAGAGCCCACAGCCCTTCCCTGGCTCCCACAGGCCACTCGTGTGTGTCTCTTACCTCAGTGTAGTATCAAGGTGAGATTTTTAGTTTTTCAAAGATCACTGCTACTGAGATTTACAAAGGGAAAGCACTGAGGTAGGAGGTATTTATAGCATTTCCATAAACTGCCTCTCTGAACAAATGCCGTCACTTGACTTCATTTTCTGGGAGTTGTTTTGTTTAATCACTATAAAACTTCTTTTAAATCTCCTCCAGCTCTCTAAAGACAGTCATTCTGTCAGAGCAAGAGGTGGCACCTTCACAGGAATTTCCCATCATGCCTAGATGGAAAAATATATGAGCACCATATGACTTTTCACATGGGCAGATAGCAATAGAACAAGCAGAAATTGTTTTGAAGTGAGATTTATATTAGATATTAGGGAAAAAAGTCATCCTTATGAGGGTGCTGAGGCCCTGGCACAGGGTGCCCAGAGAAACTGTGGCTGTCCCATCCCTGGAAGTGTCCAAGGCCAGGTTGGATGGGGCTTGGAGCACCCTGGGACAGTGGAAGGTGTCCCTGCCATGGCAGGGGTAGGAAAAAGATGAACTTTAAGATCCCTCCAACCCAAGCCTCTATGATTTCTGACTTGTATGATTTTCCTCTTGACTAACAAAATGTGGGTAGGTTTCTCAGCAGTGCCTCTAACTGCTGCAGGTATCTTGACCTTCAGTGTGCAGAAGGAGAAAAGTCAGGTATGAAGTGATTCTTGTGAACCATAAAATCAGTGTGTCCATATAATCTTCGGTATGAATTGTCACTGGGGCTCATTTTCACTAGGACTCTCTACAAATAAAACATTCTACAGTTCATTACAGCTCCAGTCTTGAAGTGTTCCTCGAGATGATGAAAATCAGAGGTCAAGTCACTTGGAATGCAGCTGTTCCAGTTCCCTTTGCTGTTGGAAACTGCCTCCCAAAGCAGCTCCTTCCAGCCAGGATACCCTGTGGCAAAGGCCAGCCCAAAGCCCTGCAGCTGGGATCTCAAAGGGGATAATGCCACTGATGCCATTTGCTGCAAGATTATTCTATGGCTGTTTTATTTAAAAGGCAAATGAGCTTGCCTTGTAGGAGAGATTATTTCAGAGTGTTCTGCTTTCTGTGTGAGGAAATTAGGTCATTCCTCCAGCCCTTCCTGAGGGGAAAGGGGGATGCATGGGGCAGAACAGGGATAGCAGCCAGCCCTGATGTTTGAGGGCAGGGGAACTTGCCTCCACAGCTGACTGTGATTTAACAAAAATAAGGATGGCCTGAGTAGGTCTTTGAAGTTCCTGGAATGATTGGAAATGTCATCAGGCTGTATTGAATCAGCAATAGCAGCAGAACACTGGCACTTGAGGCCAGACACACTTGAGGGCAATTGTGGTGCTTAAATCTGACCCCAAATACCTTGGCTGTGATCCTGGTGGTGCTGCCAGGTACTGAGCAGGTACCAGCCTGGTGAGGGAGAACAGGGGCTGGGTTTCACATTCTCTTGTGACTCTACTTTTAGTCTTCCAAGAAGCAAAGGCCTCTGGAATGAGAGGGAGAGGATCCAGCATGCCCAGCTGGATTTTGAGAATCCAGAGGACTCTACAGTATAAGACTCTGCAAACAGGTCCTGTGCCCAGGGCTGCATCCATGGGGATTGCCCAAACTCCTGAGGGCGAGTGCAAGGTGCTAATTTGGAAACATACTGCTTTCTAAAAATAATTACAGGAGAAAAATTATAAATAAACATCCTCCTACTCAAAATCAATCATCCACAGCATGCTGTGAATTCCAACTGCTTGCTGAAATAAGCCTTAGAAGATCCTGTGAGCAGGAAGAGCCTAGTGCTGCAAAACTGGAAGCTTAAGCATGACTTCCATGTTCTCCTGTTGTTCCATACCTTTTTGGAGCAGGGATGATGTTCCCAAGCAAACTGAGCTGATGGTCCTGCTTCAGTGCCCACAGGAATTGTAGTTCTACATTGCAGCACAAGCTGATTTTAAAATATCAAAGGCTCAGCAAATCCAGAGCAGATCATGCCTGCTGAGCTGTAGCCCTTTGGAGGGGTAAGTCAGCAACTGGAATGCTCCTGACTGGTGGGATTGGCCTCAGAGGCAGGAGGGAATGCTGCCTGCTTCTCCTGTGGAAACACTGGGATGTTCTTGTCTTCCTCAAGATTCTTCTCCTTCCACAGATGCAGGAAGCACTGACCCTTAGTTCAGTGTGGTGCTGAGGGCCAAGGACAGACTCTTCTGGATGGGCTTGCTCTGACTTTGGTTTTTGAAGCCCATTCTAAGAAGGTGTGGTTTCTGAGATTGCTGGGCAGCCAGAAGTCCTGTTTTATGTTTGCAGAGGACTTCAGTGGGGTTAATTTGCAGTTGCACTAACTAATGCATCCTCAGTTCTTCAAAGCTCCTGATCCTTTTGTGCTTGTCATTTGCAATATTTCTTAGAGCCTTAGACTTAGTTTTATAGCTCAGGCAGTGAACCCTTTGAGCACAGATACATGAAAAGGGATGTGTTTTGTTGGTTGTGGGTCTTTCTCTTCCAGCAAAGCCTGTGCTGCCCTTCAGCCAAGCCAGGTGGCACGAAGGTATCCCAGGACCATGCCAAAGGGGATACTGTGGTTTCCCCCTTTACCAGAGCAGCACAAACAGTTTTCATGCTGTTGGTAAGTGGACAATGACTTTGGGTCTGGCTTACTGGCCTGGACACCACTGATCTGCCCCAGAAGCTCTGTGCTGCTGTGCCCTCCCCTTGTTCTGCCTGGCCAGGCTGTTTGATGTCAAATAGCCATCAGTGTCCTTTCCCCAGTCCCAGTCTGGCAGTGCCCACTGCAGCTGGGGAGCTGGGCTGGGCTCATGGTGGCTGTGCTAGCCAAGCCACCAAGGGCTGTGGCCAGTCCAGCTCCAAGCAGGACGGTGTCACAGGGGCTGTGGGTAGCAGGGCACCCTGGGCACTGTCCCTGGAGAAGAACAGGGGCCATTGGAGGGATTTAACTGAAAGGACATGTGACATGCTTTCACCTCTGCCAGGTGGGGTGGCTCTGGTTGCCCTGGCCATTGGCTGCTGTAGCCCTGGTGCAGTAACAGGAGTAACCTGTTGTTTTGGGGTGTAGGCAGAGCTGATCCAGGGGTGCCTCTGCCATGGCTCTGGTCAGGCTGCTCCTACACTGCTCCATTGAGATGGGCTGTGTGAGTCAGGCCATGAGGCTGGGCCAAGGAATTGCTGTTGGAGATGATGTTCCATGTCATGCAGCTCTGGCAGGGGGCCTGTGGTCACCCCTCACCCCTGTGAGGCAGAGTGATGGGTCCTGCTCTCCTGCCATCAGGACACTGCTCAGTTTCTACTGGACTTGGTGTAGTGGCTTGAGGGAACTGGGATGCATTTGGTGTTTTCTGAGCTCCAGAAAGCTCTGCTTTCTGAGGTCCAGGCTGGAGGCAGCTGGGTTAGCAGCCCTGCGCAGGCCTCTCACGTCTCCTCTGCCAGCAGCACCATTATGGTGCTGCTTAGCATCTCTGGGCACAGAAATACTGCTGGAAACACAGATCTCCTCCTCTGTAATTCCTCCCTTTTAGTTCCTCCTTTGAAGTGGAGTTTTAGCTCTTAATATGGTAAATAGTGGGATGTGTAAATGTAGGCACGTCCACATACTGTTAGTAAGGTTCCTGGGGCAGCTCTGTGATTGCCCCACAGGGAATGTGCCTCCCAGGGATGCTCAGAACTGGCTCTGGCTGCATTGGAAATGGTGAAGCAGGTGTGGTGAAGCAGGGGAGTGACTGCAGGTCTCTGGGACTAAGGAGGCTGCTAGCAAGGGCTGGGATGTGTTGTGGGGTGCAGGGGAAAAGCAGTTTGGGATTGCACAGGACTTAATGGCAGGAACCAGAGGTAGGATAAGAAAGAGAGTCTAGTGACTTGGGGAGGACCAAGAGTACAGGGGTAGGAGGGGAAAGGGGGTCAGGTGACTGCTCAGTGTGTTTGGCCATTCCCTGCCTAGTGCAGCCTGTCCTGGCTGCACAGCAGCTGGAGTGGGACTGTGGCCTCAGGGGCTTTTATATCCTGGGCAGACTGAGAGCCTAACATGGCTGCTGCAGCATCCACATGGATTTTACTTGTACTTTACATGTATTTGCACTGGTGGACTTCCATCCTGTCTAGCCAGAGACAGGAGCAGGTTGGGGCTGTAGTTACTGTCCTGGTTCATGTGGCTAGCCATGTTTCTGTCCCTACGAGTGGGATATGTGTATTCTGTGTCTGCTGGGCACACATCTCCAGCCTTGCTGCCTCTTGGATCTGGGGCCATGGAGTAGCAGCCTCACCACTCTTGGGCTGTTGCATCCAGACAATGTCTTCTGGCATGCAACAGCTGGGCTTGTCAGGGGCTTCACATGTGTGTACCTGCCATCAACATCTAACAAATTTTATGGCTTCTTTCCATTTTTATAGGCAAAACCATCACCCTGATCCAGACATTGGAACTCGTCAACTGATGGGACAAAGAGCTGAGACACTTGGCTGTACTAGGACACTAAAACATAGGGTTTAGCCAAAGAATATTTCCCCACCGTGGAGGCTTATACCTGCCAAACCCTGTAGCATTCTTGGGGGGCTTTTCTATCCCTCTTCTCCATTTCCAGATTTCCACACATCATGGTATTCCTTTTGACTTCTTTTGCAAGCTAGCTCTGGCTCTGCCTTCCCTTCCCCTATGCTTTGGTGTGGGTCCCCAGCGTGAGCTGCTGCCTGTGGGCTGGTTCTGCACCTCTGCCTCTAGCTCCTGCTTGGAGGCTCCTCTTAGAAGTTGTGACTGACCTGCTTTTTCTCTCTTTTCCACTGTATCTCTTTCCCTCCAACCTGTCTCCTGTGTTCTCCGTTCTCCCCCTCCATCCCTGCAGGTTCATCATGCCTAGTGGCATATAAAAAGACGCCACCTCCCGTCCCACCTCGGACCACGTCCAAGCCGTTCATCTCTGTCACTGTGCAGAGCAGCACTGAGTCAGCCCAGGACACCTACCTGGACAGCCAGGACCACAAGAGTGAGGTCACCAGCCAGTCGGGGCTCAGCAATTCCTCAGACAGCTTGGACAGCACCAGGACACCCAGTGTCACCAGGGGCAGCATCGTGACTCCAGCCAGAGACACTCCAGAGTTACCTCAGAAAAATGCAACTTTGAAAAGTGACAAAGGGACTCTGACTAACGAAGAGCCTAAAGTGGAGAATATCCCCAAAAGAAAGCTATCATCTATAGGAATACAAGTATGGAATACTTTGTTCTTCTTTGTCCCAAGGAATGTCCTTTCCCCATCCATTTAGCATGTGCCTTTTCTGTGACCAGGTGTGCATCTGAGCTCACTGAGAATAGCAAGAGACACTCACTGCCTTGCCTATGTTCCCAGACAGTAGCACATTCCCTTAACAGCCCAGAAAGGATTAAGCTCTTTTAGTACAAATTTAAAATGTTTTCTAGAGCAGAGGGACCATGTTAAGTGGGTGACTCCCTCTGAAGACGCCTTTTGCTGCTGGTCTGCCTGTGCCCTGTACTCTGTATTGCTTCCAGTCAGTCTGCTCCTTGTCCATCATGGTTGTAGGGACAATTCTCCCCTGAGAGGTGGGCCCTTCTGCTTGATGTCCATGCAGGAATGGCTGCTGCACTGCCAAATGGTCCCAGGGCTGCAGGCAGGAGGGCGCAATTCCTTGATACCCAGTGTTCCCAGCAGGTTAGTGCTTCCCTTGCTGGAAGCATTTAACTGTGGGAATCAATGGAAATGAGCTGTGGATAACACAGTGAAATGAGAACCCAGTGAGTAGTGTAAATCCAAGATTTAGTCAGCAAAATGCATCCTCTGGGGCTGTACCCCCCTCTGGGACAGGTTTCTCAGTTACAGGTGGCTGGGAGCTCTGGTTCTGTCCCAGGTGCAGGGGAACTTGAGCAGCTCCAAGTGCAGGATCTGAGCTTTGAGCTGCTTTGTGTGTGCTGAATGAGTTCTCCATCAGCTTTACAGCAAGGCCAGCTCAGTACAGATGACAGTGAAGGACTCTCTGCAAGGCTGGTGGGACAGAACACCTGAAAGGGCAGCGAGGGGAGAGAAACACACTGGAGAGACTGACTGCCTTCCACTGCTTTTCCTTTTCTGAGCTGGTTCTTAAGTCACCTGGATTTCTTTCCTAAAACCTTCTAACCCTCTTATCCAGAGCCATGGAGGATGTCAATCCCTGGGAGAGAGGCTTTGCTGTCAGTCTCAATCACCTCGCTGTTCTCCCTTGAATGCCATGGTCCCTGACTGTGTGGGATGCCACAGGCATGGGGATGCAGCCCCAGCCCTGCAGAGCCCAGGGCTCCTGGCACAGGTGGTGGCAGCAGCCTGGCAGGACACAGCCCTGCTCCTAACGTGAGAGCACAGCTGAGCAGTAGCCTTGTGCCTGTCCTTAGCCAGCCCTCCTGTGTGGTGTCAGCATGCTCTGTGTGTGCACACTCCTGGTCTACTAACGTGGATTCCAGCCACAAGTTCTTCTGTCTGTTTTTGTCTGTATTTTTCTTTTGTTCAATAAGGTTGACTGCCTTCAGCCAGTGGCAAAAGAGGAGCCTCCTCCACCAGCCACCAAATTCCAGTCTATCGGGGTACAGGTAGAGGACGAGTGGCGGTAAGTGAGACGCAACTTGTACAGTTTCCTTTTATTTTAGATTGTGCCTCCCCCACTTGTGCTTAGACCTTCCCTGCTTTGTGCCAGTGAGTGGTGTTGAATGGGGCCCACGGAGAACTCCTCCTCCACAGTGCACACCTGATGCAAAAAGCATTTGTTCTCTAACAGCCAAATCAATGGGAACTTGAAATTAAATCAAAAATTTAAAAATTCCAAGCTGTAATTATAGTCATGTGTCAGCCCTCTTGTCTGAATGGCCAGCTGCAGTAAGCAGGCAACCTTGTAATTCTGTCTGAGTGCGTGATGTGTCTGTGTGTGTGAGGAGGGGCAGGGAGAGGCTCTGCTGTGGCCATGGATTTTACTGTCAGTGTGGAAGGCCAGCCAGGCTGAGCTCTGCTATTGAACAATGGCTTTTGATCCCTGCAGAAACAGCCACTCTCGCAGCATGTCCTCCAAACAGGACACAGACTCTGACACACAGGAGCCAAATAACTCCAGCTGTAAATCATCTGAGAGAAGCCTCGCTGAGTGCCCCCAGCACAACAGCTCTGTTGGTGTTGATGCCTCCACCACGCAACCAGCCAAGCCCTCACAGATTAAGAGAAACCTCTCCTATGGAGAAAACAACGACCCAGCCCTGGAGCCTTCTTCTCTTCCTCCTCCTGACCCCTGGCTCGAGAGCTCCTCCACGTCGCCATCGGAGCCGGCGCAGCCGGGGCCCTGCCGGCAGGATGGTTTCTGGTTCCTGAAGCTGCTGCAGGCAGAGACCGAGCGCCTGGAGGGCTGGTGCTGCCAGATGGACCAGGAGACCAAAAAGAACAATCTCTCTGAGGAAGGTGGGTGTGGGCAGCAGCCCAGCAGCTCCTCTCTCAAGAAGGAGTTGGAGCTGAGTATTGGGTCACTTAAATTGTGGCTGCCTCATCTCTGAAAGTGTCCAAGGCCAGGTTGGACAGGGCTTGGAGCAGCTTGGTCTAGTGAAAGGTGTCCCTGCCCATGGAATGAGATGAGCTCTAAGGTCCCTTCCCTCCCAAACCATTCTGGGGTTCTGTGAAACTGCTGACAGCCCACGGAGCCAGAGCATGAGGATGGGATAAGGAATGCTTTTTCCTTGGAAAGGGTAATGTAGCTTCCTGTAGCAAATGGAGTACAACATAATGCTGTGATGCAGCATGAAAGATGTACAGAGCATGGTGTGGCTTCTGACCATTCAAAACTGCTAAAAGCTTAAATGGATTTAATCTTAAAAAAGGTTAAATGGGAAAAGCTTTCAGGGAGGCTGTGGGATCTCTCCCTGCCTCACCCATTGTTCTCAAACAGGCAGGAGAAACCTTAGCTGGCAGTGGGACAGAAGGAACACAACTTTGGAGCTTGTTTGCTCAGTTCAGTTGATGAGCTGTCTTTATAGCAAAGAAGAGGTTTCTTCACATGAGAGAGCCCCACTGAATTCATGCTGGTTACACCAAAAGCATGAAACAAAGAACATAAGGCGAGTTGATTTTATGGGGTTCAGTCCCAGCTGGGCTTGTTCCTCTATTTTCAAATGCCTTGGCAAAACCTGGGCTTTTTGCAGGGAATCATGTCTCTGGTGCATACAGAGTGATGGAAGTGGGTGTTGAGGCTGCAAAGGGCAGGATCTTTGTGTGGAGCCTGGTTTTGATGGTTTTAAAACCTGAGAAAGGTGAAACAAAGGTGAGGCTCAGTTTTAGCTCACTGTCACTGCTGAGTCTCCAGGAGCTAATCCCTAATCTGATTCCCTGAAGTGCTGCCTGGCAAGGAATCTCCCTGCCACGGGGCTGGCCTGTCTTGACCTGTGGCAAGGAAAGATGACAAGACCTACATGGCATTGTTCTGTGTGCCAGGAACAGGCTGCTTGATTGTGTAACCACAGCCTCAGTGGGTGGGAGAGCCCAGGGTGTGCCCATCCAGCCAGGATCTCCTGAATAGCCTCAGGGGCAGCAGCAGAGCAGGGGCAGGACTCAGGTGGTCCCTGTTGGTGATGCAGCTTGCAGGCACGTGGGGCTCTGAATCTGCGTCTGGGAGGAAAAAGCCCAGACTGTATTATCTCTAATGAGCAGAGGAACATGTCCATGCCTAGAGGCTGCTTGGAAAACCCATTAAGAGCAGCATAAAGTCCTGGGTGTTAAAAACCCTGGCCTGGGTGTTAATCCCTGCTGGTACAGGGAGGCTGGAGAGTGGTCCCTGTGTCACCTTTCCCCTGGGCAGGGCTGGGAGAGCAGGCTGGGATCTCTAAGCAGGTGCCAGCAGACATCTCTGAGGTGGTGCTGGTGGCTTCTCTGAGCGGCTGGGGGCAGTTTGAGGAGCTCTCTGCCATCTTGGATCTTGTAATGTCCTCAGCCAGGTCTGTGTTTGGCCTGCCAAAAGGAACAATGGCAGACAAATGTAGTTTCAAAACATCTTGTTCCTGAGAGCAATTGTTGCTTTGAGGATCTCTGAAATTCCTTTTCTGACAATGCAGGTGTTTCTTTGCTCCAGAAATGTGGGAGCTCATTGCTACAATTAATAGTCTGCTCAACTCGGGTCTTTTTCTTTCCTCTTTTTTTTTTTTTGTTTTGTTTTGTTTGTTTGTTTGTTTGTTTGTTTGTTGTTGTTGTCTCCCACAGTCTTAGGAAAAGTGCTGAGTGCAGTGGGCAGTGCACAGCTACTAATGTCACAGAAGTTCCAGCAATTCCGCGGCCTCTGTGAACAAAACTTGGTGAGTCTGGATCTCTTTCTTTTTCCTGGTTTCTGAGAGGATGCCTCTCTTTCAACAGCACTACAAGGACTTGGTCAGGTGTTAACAGGCTGCAGTGTCCTTTGTGAAAACGAAGCCAGTGCAGGCACAGCCTGCAGTGCCAGCCAGGGGAAGGCTGGGTTAGCACAGAGGTGCCTGCTGCTTCTGAAGGGCTTTTTGAGGCAAAACCCTGAGGCTGGGCCGGATAGGGGAAACTGTTTGAAAAGTCTGCCCTTGACCACACATGCTCCCTTTGCCTGTGTGGCTGGTGGCACTGTCCCCAGGTCACTGGGAATTGATCTCTGAAAGGTAATGCAGGGTTTGCCCTTGCTCAGACCTGACCTGGCCTAATGGGGATTGATGGAATCTCTGGTTTCGTTTTCCCCTCAAGCCTTATGGTAATTTGGATTTTGCAAGCTTCCTAGAGGTGAATTCCCCTTTAGATGTAAAATAATCTTGGAGAGACTTGAGGAGCAGGAGGGGGTAAAGTGCTGATCCCAGCTGAGCAGCAGCACCAGCAGAGCTTTGTGTGAGCTGCTCAGATCTGATCCCATGCTTTCCAGGGTCTGTGGTGGTGGTTCAGCTGTCCAGGAACTGAAAAAGCCCTATTCTTGGAAGAAACTTAAGCTACTTAAAATTTTTCAACCCAGCCTGAGAAGTACTGATGCTTTCAGGTTGTTTTGGGCAGAAATGTAGCAAAATAATTTTGCTCATGAAAGCTCAGTTTGGCTCCTTGGAGTGCTGCACATCCAAGCATCAGAGCTGGATATCCATTTCCATTATTTCCCTCCCTGAAATGGGGGTCTATGTGTAAGAAATCAGTGTTGTCGCTCTGATTGCCACACTAGGCATCTGCTGTTAGAGGTTCCTGCTGTGGGGTTAGTGACAGCACTGGGTGTCTGGTTCAGGATTACTCTGCTGTAAGGAGGAGTGCAGTCAGGACCTGCTTCCTGAGCTTGGCAGAAATTATTTGGGCTGTAAATGATGGCTTTGTGTGTCCATGCTCAGGACCGGTATCTCCTGTGGGTTCTCACTGTGTTTGGTTGCAGGCAGATATAAAATGGGTGAAGGTGCTGTGCACACTGCTGTGCTGGGTGTGTTCTTTCTGAAATGGTGTTTTTAATACTCCCCCTTCTAGAACCCTAATGCCAATCCCAGACCCACAGCCCAGGACTTGGCTGGATTTTGGGATCTCCTCCAGCTGTCCATTGAAGACATCAGCATGAAGTTTGACGAGCTGTACCACCTCAAAGCTAATAGATGGCATTTGGCAGAGACACCGAAGAGAAAGGTGAGTGATGGGCACTGAGGAGTGGCCAGAGCACCTTGTACACATTTGGGGTACATGAGGTCTGGTTTGGTCTGCAAACAGATGCTCCCAAGGGCTTTTGCCACCCTGCACTTGTCATCTCACAGCCTCACAAGGCACCAAGGCCATTCCTCTCGAGTAATAGTGGGAACAGTTTTGTGCAAGGGGAAAAGGTGTTGGATGGAGAGAGCTTGGAGTGGTGAGCAGTGGTGCAGGGGCTTCAAGTGTTCCTAGCACTGTGTGGATGGATTTAACTATGCCCAAGTAATGTGAAAAACAACTTGAACCTTTGGAAAGTGCAGGAGAGGTGTCCTGGCTCTGCCAGTAAGGGTAGGGAAGACTGTGGCTCAGGGCATGGTGGCTTATTAAAATTTTGCAGTTCCACATCAAGTTGTGTCTTCGTGCTGCCTGTGCTGTGCTCTGAGCTACAGCTGAACCAGACAATCTCTGAACTCCAGGCCACTCCAGAAGAACCCTGTACCATGGAAGCTGCATGGAAGGGAGAGTTAGACTGGATAACAGGAAAATGTTCTTCCCCAGAGGATGCTGGCTACTGCCCAGCCTCCCCAGGGAATGGACACAGCTGCCAGAGTTCCAGGAATATTTGGACACTGCTCTCAGGCACAGGGTGTCCTGCAGGTGTCCATGCAGGGGTTGGACTTGATGATCCTGGTTGTGGATCATCAGCCCCTGGACTGTGGACTCCCATCCCAGAAAATGTCCAAGACCAGGTTGGGCAGGGTCTAGTGGAAGGCATCCCTGCCATGGCAAGGGATGGAACTGGATAATCTTCCAACCCAGACCATTCTGTGATTCCATGACTGTTGTGGGTCCCTTTCCATTCAGAACATTCTGTGATTCTGTGAAATGCAAAATGGCTTCTGGTGGAAACAGGGGCAATTAATTTTGAAGGGTGTCTGGCTGCAGAGCTCCTCTCCCCGACACCATCCCAGTCCCTCTGACAAGGCCCCACCGGGGCCGAGCCGGCACCCAGCTGCGCATGTTTATATCAGGGTTTTTCCTTACTGTCTTCCTAAAGGAAGAGAAGAAACCACCCCCTCCAGTGCCAAAGAAGCCGGCCAAGTCCAAATCGCAGCTGAGCCGAGACAAAGGCTCCGACTCGGACAAGCAGCGGCAGGAGGCGCGGAAACGGCTGATGGCGGCCAAGCGCGCAGCCTCTGTGCGGCAGAACTCGGCCACCGAGAGCGCTGACAGCATCGAGATCTACGTCCCTGAGGCCCAGACCCGCCTCTGAGCCCAGCCATGGCCAGCCTGTGGCTTTTATAAGTCATTAAATGGGAAAAAAAATTGGTTCTCTTGAAACTAGTGTGATTTATTCAGTCTAGAGACAATGAGCCATCCTTGAAAAGGGCTCCTGAGTTGGCTTTTTTCTCTCTCAGCTTTAAGTAATGAAGATTTTAACAAAAAAAAAATTACAAACAAAAAAAAAATTAAAAAAAGAAAAAATGCCCCTTGTTTTCTCCCCAGCTGTGGTGTTGCTGAATGGACTGGACAGACTCCTGGGAACTCCAGCCCCTTGACTTGGAACTTCAGTCTTTTTACTTGTTCTATCTCATGAGAATTATTAGCTTGTTTACAAGAAGAGGACAAGAAAAGAAGAAGCCTTGAGCACTTGCCATGCTGTGTTCCTCCTCCTCAGATCTGTTCTGCCCTTCTCATCCTTTATTTTTCCCTCCTCCTGCTCCCATTCTCCCACTCTTTGCATGGTTTTGGTTCCCGTGTCTGCACCCCCCTATCCCCGCAGAGAGCACCTGTGGTGTGTCACTCCTGCTGCCCTCTCCAGCCAGCAGCCTGCTGGGCTTTGTGTTCTTGGGATGGGGATGCTGGAGTGGGGGAGGGGGATGGGCACAGGGGGCCCTATCCTTAGCTTGTTGGAGGGAGAGGACACCAGGGCTGTGGAATGTGGGGTTGAAATGCAGCCCAGAAACAAAATGTGCAATAAAGTCGGCGCAGGGGATCCCGAGAGCCGAAGCCCACTCCAGCACAGGAGCGGAGCTGAAGGAGCACAGAGCATGAGCCACATCACTTTGATTTCCCTCCTCTTCCCGTTCCCACACCATTGTCCTTGGCTGGCTGGTGGACAGAGGAGTTGTTGCAGTAGGGGCTGTGGGGTCAGCGTGTCCAGGAGGAGACAGGAGGGTGTACATATGCACATATACACTTAGTAGTACCTGTATAGTAATTCCTACACACGGATCCTGCCCACGCTGCCGCGGGGGTGGGCAGATGTATAGCATATATTTTTACATGTACTATATCTAGATGTGTGTCCAAGTGTGTGTAAAAATATATACCCTGTGTGTAAGCAGATGACTATTTTTTCCTTATCTCCCTGCTCTCTGGGTAGAGGAAGGATTGCTAAATATTTTTTAGCCCATTTTTTCTTCCCCTTTGTAGGTCTCCTTTCCAGTCTGGCTCCTTGGAGCCAGAGCTGCCACCCCGATTCTTTGCCACCCTCTCACACAGAAGGTTTTTGTCCCATCCTGAGGGATCTCGCTGGGGATTTTTTTTTTCCCCTCTTCACAGGTTTGAACAAGTTGGGAGATTGTGTGCTACTGTCATGGGGGTGGAGGTGGAATCCCAGTGGTTTCAGTGAGAGCGTTGGTGATCCAGAAGGCAAAAAATAAATAAAAGTGAAATCCTGAACGATGCCTGCTGCCTGTTGTGTCCTGGCTGGGGCTGTCCATGAACACTGCTCTAAGGTCTCTGCCCCCAGCCATGGAATTCCCAAAGCTTGGCTGTGCTGGGATTCAAATTGGGCTTGAGGTGGGGGTCAGGCTCTGCTCCCAGGGGACAAGGGGAAGCAGCCTCAGGTTGCTCCAGGGGAGGTTTACATTGGATATTGAGGGAAAGTCCTTCATGGAAAATGTGCTCAGGGCTGCCCAGGTCAGGGGGAGAGTCCCCAGCCCTGGAGGTGTTGGAAAGTGTAGGAATCCAGGGCATCCCTCTCTGGCTGCCCTGGAAGGTCTGGGACCCTGGCAGGGGGTCAGAAACCCCCCTGTGCAGAGCCCCGAGAGACACTGGCTCTGATCTCTGTCCATGGAAAAGAGTTTTCAATCTTACAGGATGAATTACAAGCTCTGAGTGTTTGATATAAGTAGTAATTAGTGTGGCAGAGGTGCAAAACTAGAATTTTAGGATTCTAGATAAGGGGTTCAAAGGAGGCAAGATGGAGGAAAATTGGGCATGCCTTGTCCTTCTTCTTCATGCCCTCCATGTTTCACTGTGGTGTTGGCATTTTTCTATTGGTTTAGGCTGGGGACACACTGTTCAACATGGGTGATAGATATTGGCACATTATTGTAAATATAGCACACATAGTTTCTAGTATATAATGTTTGTAACATCCCACTGAGGGGCAGAGCCCCGCACGCTGTCCTGCAAGACAGACCTGCTGCAGGTCAGAGAAAAAATATTTTAGATAAGAAGAAATAAACAACCTTGAAAACCTGCACAGATGAATTACGACTCCTTCTTTGGCAGTGGGGCTGAAAGACAGAGACGTTCTACAATCTCGGGAGCATTTAAATATCACAGATCCCGACATAACTGGCGTCCTTTTGGATGGGCAGTCTGAGGGGCCACGAGCCCAGAGGACTTGAGCCCGGACCATTGACTACCTTAGCATTGACCCAGCCTGAGCACCAAAGGGCCCAATTTCCAGAAAGGGCACAAACTAGATGCCAAATCCCAGACTGAGCAGAGAGGCATGGCTAGAGAAGGATTCCTGAACAGATAGCTTAAATCTCTGCAGAGACCAATTGCCTCAAATTCGACCCGGAAAGGAGGAGAACCCAAGGCGCCTGGGAGCTTCCCCATTTGAGATCTCTCCGGATCGAGTTTGCAGATGACACAGTTAGTGGTAAGACCGGTCAAAAGAAGAACACTTATCCACAGAAGATAAAATTACCTTGAAGCTTCAAGATCCAGCAAATATTATGCTGGAGGCAACTTTATAGGAAACCGCGGGGGCTGCTCATATTAGCGGCCAACTGTTACTCCCCCCGGGACAGAGAGGGGGCAGGAGTACCGTCTAGCCGACGGCGGACAGCGGGGGCCCCTACCAAGGAAGGGGGGGCGGAATTAACCCCATCAAAAAAGAGGGCAGGGGGAATGGTCACCCACCACCCATTGGGACTCCACACCCTGATGCTTTTTGAGGCATGTTTGCCTGATTTGCAAAGACCAACGAGAAACTTTACCCTGGCGACAGAACACCTTTCACCCCCCTTCACAGGGAAACAGGCAGAGAGGCGGCGGTGGGGGGGGGGCAGAGACAGCGCTGGGAACAAGAGGGGTGCAGGCGGGCTCTGTAGCCCCGGGGGTCGCGGGGGAAGGGAGAGCTGCCTTTCTGGGGGAGCGGGGGGACAGTGCGGGGCCGGCCGGGGAGACCGCGAGGGTGCGTGGAGCCGCGGCGAAAAAGCTCGCGGCACCGTCCCTAATGGCGGGCGCAGGGTCTGGGGCGGCAGGAGGGGCCGGAGCGACCGAAGCGGCCGGGGCCACAGCGGCGGCGGGTGCCGCCGCGGGGAGGCCCGGAGGGCACACGGGGAACGCCGAAACGGAACCGGGCGAGGCCGCGGGCACAGTCAAGGCTGACATGGCCGCGGGAGCCGCGCTGGCGTCGGAGGGGGCGGCGGACGCCAGCCAGCCGTCCGGAGACTGCGCGGCGGCCGCGGCGGGGGGGGGGGGGGAGACCCGAGCGGCGCCGGGCCGGGCAGGACGCGGCGCGCGGCCACGGTCGCGGCGGCAGCGGCGGGACACAGCGAGCGCGCGCTGAACGAGACCGGGGCGGCGCGAGGCCCGGCCGGCGGAAGGAAGAAGGCCTTCCCGAGGGCGCGGCCGCGCCAGAGCCGGTGCGGGCGGGGCGTGGTCAAGGCGAGGGCGTTCCTTCCCTCATCCCCAGGGCGACGCAGACAGAGAGGGGGCGAATCCAGGCCGCGCATGCGTTTGCGAGAGTCATGGCGAAGGCCGAAGTGGCTGGAAATGTGGGCGCTGGTTTCGGAGAGGCAAATCCCAGGCGCCAGCTAGGCACAGCAGACGCCGGGCGTGAGCGGGGAGGGGGCGAGCAAGAAAGAGGTGCAGCCATGTCAAGGCAGGCAGAAGCGGGGCGTGACCGCACAAGAGACATTCATCTGCACACCCCAATGCCAGTGCAGACAGGGGCTGAACAGAGCCAAGGCAGGGATTCCCTTTGGTCATCGCTCCTCCACAGCAAGTGCGAGCAACGCACCGCCCATTTCCTTTCATCAGCAGTGGCGGGCAAGCAACAACAGAGCTGCATTGTGGCAGCGGCAGAGCAGCGGTGCTGGAATTTTTCCGCGGCATCGGTGAGCCTGCAATTCCATGGTTCAACTGCAGTGCACGTCCAAAAATTAACAACAAATACACAGCAGTGCCCAGAAACAACAGCAGCCAAAGCAAACAACTTTTTACAAGCACACGTGTTGCATCGAATGTCCTGCGGCAATGCTGAGCAATTGGACCTCAACATTCACCCCAAAATGAGATTCAGTCAGTTGTCTTTTGAAACCAGTGCAACACAAGGCCTCCTCCAAACTTCTCCAATGTTTCTAACACCAACCCCAGACTCTTCAGTTAGGTCAACAGGACCTGGTCAGCAGCCGCACCCAGGAGGTGTGGCAACAGCGTCATCCAATGACAGAACGGCCAAATCACAATGGTTTTTTCATTAATAACGAACAGATTTCCAGAGACACTCATCTGCCACAAGAACACCAACGGAAAGACAACAGAACTCATGACATTTCTTCTCAAGAGCAACAACAACCTGTGTCATCTGAGATACCACCAGAATCTTCTCCATTTACAAGAGACATTTTGTTACAACCTTTCCTCCAGTTACCAGGCTGTGCTCTGGATATGTGTCTGCATTTGGCAATGCATTTTTCCCAACTGTTACTTCCAGCAGAAGGTAGCCACACCCTTTCCATATAATCTGTAAATATTCCTTCTTCATCAGCACCCAAGCTACCTGCTGGACGAACAGCGATTTCAGCCATGGTTTCCCCTGACTGTGTGTCTTGGTTTGAAAAGACAGGAGTCTGTGAAAGAAGGCAAGGGCCTCCAGTGAAATGGAAAAGGTAAACCCTCTCCCTCCAAATTACCACAATTTCAAAATAAAAAGGCTCTCAGGCAAAGATATGGGAATGGGAATAACAGTTCTTTACTAGGAAAAAACTAAATAATAAAAAAGAATGTAATTAGCACAAACAAAACTACCGATAGAGTCAGAAACCTGACACCCTGAGGAGTCAGGGTGTTGGTGATAGTCCAGTTAAATGGTGGCTGCTCCTCCTGCTCCTGGAGTGGCAGATGAAATGCTGCTGAAGCGATGGTCCAGTAGAAGGGTGTAGTTTTCTCTGAAGGTCTGGTCTGGTGATAGAGTAGGTGGGCCTGGTCTTCCTCTGGGAATCCAGTGAAGAGGCTGATCTGATGTCAAAAAAATGCTGATTTTTATACAGGTGGGGATGCTTGGCTCCTCCCTCTGGGTGGAGCATCTCACAATGGGATGATGTAACTTTATCAGTCATGCAGTGAGCCATTCAATGGCCCATTAACAGAAGATATCTCCCCAGAGGGAGACATTGTTCTTGAAAGAGATAAGAAAACTGCCCAACTTAACAGAAGATACCTGCCCCACCTCCGACAGATAGCAAATAGAATATATGCTTATCTTACAATCCAAGACATTATCCACCCCTTATTCTATTTCCATCTGTATCACAATGAAATCTTACACCCAGTTCTCACTTAAGACTAGGTTTCCCTGTGGTACACAACGGGTTTCCCCATCTTTCTGCATTACCCACCAAATGTAACCAGGTCCTTGAGCAAAAACAATCCCACGGATGGGTTTGTCTTTGCCTGAGGTGGGATTAATACAAACAGTTTTTCCTAAAATATCTTTCATATGTACCACAGGGACTTTATCTCCATCTACTGTGTGCAAGGGTTCTGACTGGGCAGGACCAGCTCGATTGATGGACCCTTGGGTGTTTACCATCCAGGTTGCTTTTGCCAGGTTCATTTCCCAGTTTCTAAATGTTCCCCCACCAAGTGCCTTCAGGGTAGTCTTAAGGAGTCCGTTGCACCGTTCAGCTTTGCCGGCAGCTGGAGCATCATAGGAAATATGATATATCCATTCAATACCATGTTCTCTGGCCCAGGTGTTGATAAGGCCGTTCTTGAAATGGGTGCCGTTGTCAGACTCAATTCTCTCAGGTGTGCCATGTCTCCGCAGGACTTGCTTTTCCAGGCCTAAGATGGTGTTCTGGGCAGTGGTATGAGGCACAGGGTAGGTCTCCAGCCATCCAGTGGTGGCTTCCACCATGGTCAGCACGTAGCGCTTGCCTTGGTGTGTCTGAGGCAGTGTGATGTAGTCAATCTGCCAGGCCTCCCCATACTTGTACTTGGACCACCGCCCACCATACCACAGGGGCTTCACCCGCTTGGCCTGTTTGATGGCAGCACACGTCTCACAGTCATGGATAACCTGAGAAATGCTGCCCATGGTTAGATCCACCCCTTGGTCTCGTGCCCACTTGTAGGTGGCATCTCTGCCCTGATGACCTGAGGCATCATGAGCCTTGGTGTGTCTGAGGCAGTGTGATGTAGTCAATCTGCCAGGCCTCCCCATACTTGTACTTGGACCACCGCCCACCATACCACAGGGGCTTCACCCGCTTGGCCTGTTTGATGGCAGCACACGTCTCACAGTCATGGATAACCTGAGAAATGCTGCCCATGGTTAGATCCACCCCTTGGTCTCGTGCCCACTTGTAGGTGGCATCTCTGCCCTGATGACCTGAGGCATCATGAGCCCATCGAGCCAGGAACAACTTCCCCTTATGGTGCCAACTAAGTCTATCTTTGACACCTCAATTCTTGCTGCCTGATCTACCTGCTCGTTGTTTCGGTGATCTTCATTAGCCCGACTTTTGGGGACATGGGCATCTACATGACGGACTTTCACCGTTAGTTTCTCCACCCCAGAGGCAATGTCTTTCCATATATCAGCAGCCCAGACTGGTTTTCCTCTACGTTTCCAGTTGGCCTTTCTCCACCTTCCCAGCCAGCCCCACAGAGTATTGGCTACCATCCACGAATCGGTATAAAGGTAGAGCTTTGGCCACTTCTCCCTTTCAGCAATGTCCAGGGCCAGCTGAACGGCCTTGAGTTCAGCGAGTTGGCTCAATCCACCTTCCCCTTCGGTACCTTGTGCAACTTGTCGTGTGGGGCTCCATACGGCTGCTTTCCACTTCTGGTTCATCCCTACGATGCGACAGGAACCATCAGTGAAAAGGGCGTAGCGTGCTTCCTCTGCTGGTAGTTGGTTATAGGGTGGAGCTTCTTCAGCCCTTGTCGCTTGTACCTGCTCCTCGTCGTCAGTGAGACCAAAGTTTTCACCTTCCGGCCAGTTCCTAATTATCTCCAAAATCCCAGGGTGATTCAGGTTTCCAATACGGGCACGCTGGGTGATGAGGGCAATCCATTTGCTCCATGTGGCATCAGTGGCATGGTGGATAGTAGGAACCTTTCCTTTGAACATCTACCCCAGCACTGGTAGTCGGGGTGCCAGGAGGAGTTGTGCTTCTGTGCCAGTCACCTCCGAGGCAGCTTGAACTCCTTCGTAGGCAGCCAAGATTTCCTTCTCTGTTGGGGTGGAGTTGGCTTCGGACCCTCTGTAACTTCGGCTCCAGAATCCCACTGGTCGGCCTCGAGGCTCACCAGGCACCTTCTGCCGAAGGCTCCAGGACAAACCATTGTTCCCAGCTGCAGAGTAGAGCACATTCTTGACTTCTGGTCCTGTCCTGACTGGGCCAAGGGCTACAGCTTGAGCGATCTCCTGCTTAATGTGGGTGGAGGCTTGTTGCTGCTCAGGGCCCCAGTGGAAATCGTTCTTCTTGCAGGTAACCAGGTACAGAGGGCTCACAATTTGGCTATACTCGGGAATGTGCATTCTCCAAAAACCTATGGCACCTAGGAAAGCTTGTGTTTCCTTTTTGCTGGTTGGTGGAGACATCGCCGTGATTTTGTTGATTACTTCAGTGGGAATCTGGCGCCGTCCATCTTGCCATTTCACTCCCAGGAACTGGATCTCTCAGGCAGGTCCCTTGACTTTGCTCTTCTTGTTGGCAAAGCCAGCTTCTAGCAGTACCTGGATGATCCTCTCACCTCTCTCAAACACTTCTGCCGCTGTGCTCCCCCACACAATGATGTTATTGATGTATTGTAGGTGTTCTGGAGCCTTACCCTTTTCCAGTGCAGCCTGGATCAGTCCATGGCAGATGGTGGGGCTGTGTTTCCACCCCTGGGGCAGTCAGTTCCAGGTGTACTGCACGCCCCTCCAGGTGAAAGCAAACTGAGGCCTGCATTCTGCTGCCAGAGGAATGGAGAAAAACGCATTAGCAATATCAATAGTAGCATACCACTTTGCTGCCTTGGACTCCAGCTCATCCTGGAGTTCCAGCATATCTGGTACAGCAGCGCTCAGCGGTGGAGTCACTTCATTTAAGCCACAATAGTCCACAGTCAATCTCCATTCTCTGTCAGATTTGCGCACAGGCCAGATGGGGCTGTTGAAGGGTGATTGGGTTTTGCTGACAACCCCTTGGCTCTCCAGCTCACGAATCATTCTGTGGATGGGGATCACAACATCCCGACCTGTCCAATACTGCCGGCGGTGCACTGTCGAGGTCACAATTGGCACGCGTTGCTCTTCCACCCTGAGGAGTCCTACTGCAGACGGGTTTTCTGACAGTCCAGGCAAGGTGTTTAATTGCTTAATGTCCTCTGCCTCTACAGCAGCTATTCCAAAAGCCCACCTGAGTCCCTTTGGCTCTTTGTAATAGCCATTCCAGAGGAAGTCTATGCCTAGAATTCACGGAGCGTTTGGGCCAGTCACTGTAGGATGTTTCTTCTACTCCTTCCCAGTTAGGCTCACCTCGCCTTCCACCAGGGTCAATTGCTGCGATCGCCCTGTCACACCAGCAATGGAAACAGGTTCTGCCCCCACATGTCCCGATGGTATCAGATTACACTGCGCACCAGTATCAACTAAAGCATCATATTTTTGTGGCTCTGATGTGCCAGGCCATCGGATCCACACCGTCCAAAAGATCCAGTTTTCCCTCTCCCTGGCTAGAGACAGGGCCCCTCTAACCCTGGTTATTATTCCTTTCCTGGGCATATATACTAGAGGTTCCTTCAAGGGGGTCTGACAGATTGTACCCGACAGCTTGGTCATGGGAGGTTGAGGCTACCTTCACCTTGGTGGAACTCCCTCAGTTAGAGTTTCCCTCCCTGAGTTGACGCACCCATGCTGCCAGGACAGAAGTGGGTTTCCCATCCCACCTTCCCATATCTTCCCCATGGTCACGCAGGAAGATCCACAGATTAGCCCTTGGGGTGTACCCTCTCTCTCTAGCTGGGGCATGTTGGGCTCTGACTTTGGGGCCTGTGACTCACACGGGTGCTGCATTAAGCTTCCTCATCTCTTCCCTCATCTCCTCTTTGAACTCCATAATCACAGCTGAGATATGAGCCTGCATTGGGCCATTAATCATACTCTCATAATTCCTAAATTTGTTGGCAACAGAACCCACTGTCTCTCAGTTAGTGTCAGCATCGATTGTTGTGATGAAAGTGATGTACTGAGATGGCCCAAGATTTGCTAGACTCCGCAGCATTTGCCCTGTGCACCTGACCTTGTTGGGGTCATTATCATGTTGTCCATCCCTCCCAAAGAGTACCTCCAATACTGCCACTTCCCTTAGCTGTTGGATCCCTTCCTCAAGGGTGTTCCAGTGCATTCTATGATGGTGCTCCTGCATTCTCTCCCTGTGGACAAACCTCTCTCTGACACTCATTAAAAGCCTCTCCCAGAGAGAAAGAGACCCTGACTCCCTTACAAAAATCTGATTCATACCTGAGTCCTGGGTCAAGGGTCCCAAGTTCCTTGCCTCACCACCATCCAGCTGGAGGCCTCTACCCATAACGTCCCAGATCTGGAGTAACTAGGTAGTATAAGCCTCATGTCCTCGTTTCACAATGTCTTTGTGCAGGTTACGGAGACTTTCGTACATCAGGGACTTGGTGATGATCGCAACCTCTGGCTCCCCTGTGGGTTGTGAGGTCCCTCCATTCCTATCCCTATCTGGGTGCTCTGCTTTCATCTTAGACCTCCTTGTTTCTACTGGGGCAACTGCTGCTGGCTGGGACTGTCTTTGTGGCTCAGCTGGAACCTGGACAGTGGGTTCCACAGCTGTACCATTAGACTGTCCCTCTTCAAGGCAAAGGGAGGGTTTCTCACCAGCTGGGGAAATGCACTCCTTCAGCATCTCACGTATCTCTTATCCAGAACCCTCACCCAGTCTGGGTGCTTTATTTCTGAGGCGGGCTGCGGGGCAGGGTCAGGCTCTGGAGCAGCAGCATCTCTAGTCTCTGGGGCAGTGTCTGGCTCTGCAGCAGTATCCCTAGTCTCTGGGGTATATGTCAGGGTAGTTATCCAGGTTAATCTTCCCTTATCTCTCAGTGCTAAATAGAACAGGCTTAACAGGCCTATCAGCAACACCACCCATTGTATGATGTCATTAGCATTTAGAATGGATCTTAACCCTTCGAAAACTGGTGGAGCAGATCCAAAAAGATGGTTAAAAGGCTGGGAGAAAATTTCCCCTGGTGTCATTTCCTCACAGTAGGTGCCATTATTAAAGTAACCCCAAAACCATACAGTTAGTGTGTGATAGCTCTGAATCCATGTACCTGCCTTCCAGAGGAAGTTAAAGATCCATGAATTCCTCACCTTATTAATGCATAAGCCAAACTGGATAACAGCCACAGCAGCCTTAGCTAGAGGACCCATGTCTAGATAAGGGCCTACAAATGGGAGAAATATAGCCACAACCTCGTGCGACCCAAACCAGGGTAAACTAGACCACATGGTGACACTTAAACATGTTTCTATATCAGCACACACACAAAAAAATTAGATTGCTTAAGAACTGTTAATCCTTTTTTCCTCTCAATACCCTCACGCCCCACGTTGGGCGCCAAAATCTGTCTTGGTTTGAAAAGACAGGAGTCTGTGAAGGAAGGCAAGGGCCTTCCGTGAAATGGAAAAGGTAAACCCCCTCCCTCCAAATTACCACAATTTCAAAATAAAAAGGCTCTCAGGCAAAGATATGGGAATGGGAATAACAGTTCTTTACTAGGAAAAAAAAACTAAATTAAAAAAAAATGTAATTAGTACAAACAAAACTACCGATAGAGTCAGAAACCTGACACCCTGAGGAGTCAGGGTGTTGGTGATAGTCCAGTTAAATGGTGGCTGCTCCTCCTGCTCCTGGAGTGGCAGATGAAATGCTGCTGAAGTGATGGTCCAGTAGAAGGGTGTAGTTTTCTCTGAAGGTCTGCTGATAGAGTAGGTGGGCCTGGTCTTCCTCTGGGAGTCCAGTTAAGAGGCTGTGTTGATGTCCCAAGAAATGCTGATTTTATGCAGGTAGGGATGCTTGGCTCCTCCCTCTGGGTGGAGCATCTCACAATGGGATGATGTAACTTTATCAGTCATGCAGTGAGCCATTCAATGGCCCATTAACAGAAGATATCTCCCCAGAGGGAGACATTGTTCTTGAAAGAGATAAGAAAACTGCCCAACTTAACAGAAGATACCTGCCCCACCTCCAACAGATGGCAAATAGAATATATGCTTATCTTACAAGCCAGGACACTGTGCTGCACAGGGACTGTGTGCTGCACAGGGAAGGCAGCTTCCCTTTCCTCAGCCAGGAGGAGAAGAAATTCCACTGCGGATTCACACTCATCATCCAAGAAGGAAAGAGATACTTAAGGTGTCAATAACCCTTGGGAACACAGAGGACACATCTTGGCAAGGTGCAGAAAGGCCAAGATCTTCAGTTGCCCTCAAAGATGAATGAACCACATCTTGTCAAGGCGCAAGAAGGCCAGAAATGTCAGCCAGCTCCGGGATTGTTGCATCCTGGGGTTCAGGTTTAGATTAGGGGTTTCTAATTTATGTTAGATAGCCGAGTTCTGTAATCATGCGCACGCCTCGTGTTTTCCCCTCCCTGCAGGGGTTTGCTCCTCGCTGCGTGCTATTGGAGCTTACATCAATCACTCCTGCAGACACTCCCCGTCCTGTCCAGAGAGTTCCCCGCCAGTCATCCTGATCCCGCATCCCCATTAGCCCAGGGACCCAGGAACCGCCCCAGCCCCCTCTCGGTTGGTCACTGTGTCAACGTCACTGCCACAGCAGCTGCCTCTATTGGACGGGAGGCTGTGGTTCCTCTCGTCCCGCCCCCCATAAAATCCTACACCACCAGAACCCCGGCGCCATTTTCTCCCAAGCGAGTGCCAGGAGCGGTCACGTCTTTACACCGAACCACGCCGTGTGACCAATAAACCATTCCTGCCAAGCACGGAGTAAATGGACAAGTACTTACTTCTTTGCCGGATCCCTAGCACACGGTTACAGCGGCTGGTCAGCCCACGCGCCCGGGACACAGAAGGCATGTCCGGGAACCCGCAGCAGAAACCTCGGCAGCATGTGGAAGCTACGCCACAGCCAGGCTCCCAAGAGCTGCGTGCGGCCAGGGAAAACAAAGCAACGCCGCTTAGAGACGCCCAGTGGGGGGCCAAGGCCAGCGCTGTGCTGATCACCTGGACGGAGATCACCGCAGAGCACCGGAAACAGCGCTGGGAGCCACCGCTGCCAGCCTGGGGCCACACCGCCGCCGAGGAGCGAGTGCTGCCACCAAGCCAAAGCGGGCAGCAGTCCGCGCCGGATCACCGCTCCATGTCGGACGGAAACCAAGAGCAGAGGTTCTCCAAAGAACGTCAGTGAAGTCTCCGTCGCCCACGGGGTAGCACACAGTGTTTGCCCTGTGTGGGACAGGAAGTGCAAACTTTCGTGGTCAAGAGGGCAGCAGAAAGGACACTTCTCAGGATTCCCGGACCCTGGTGGCAGCTTTTGTTTGCAGAGACTCCAGTCTGGTGAGTATTAGTCGTGGAAAGGTGTCCAGCTAATACGTGGAGGTCGTGCCGTGTTCCCGGGCTTGGGACTTGCTGCATGCAGCACGAGCAGCAGCCACTGGAGTCGCCTGTGGTTTTTGCTTTTTTTTTCTCTTTAACTGCCCCAGGGGTGAGGTGGGTTGGGTGGAAGAAGCATGGGGACCGTGATATCTGCCCAACAAAAGGAATTTTATGCCCAAGTTAAGGAAATCCTTTCAGTGAAGGGCCCCTATCTGAAAAGTTTAGTTAAGAAGTTCGTTCTCTCGCTGTTCTTTGCTTTCCCCATTCTGTCTGCCAAGGACGCGTGCAAAATGGAATTTTGGGAGCGCGTGGGTAAAAGGCTAGCAGAGGGGATCGGTAGGGATCCCTCCATAGATGACTGCTTCCCCAAGTTCCATTTGTGTATCTCTGATGTGGTGAAAGCGGACTCCGCGCGGAACTCGGTTGGGGAAGGGAAAGAACCATCTGGAAAATCTGTTACTCCCCCTGAATCCATTTCCCCATCCCCTTCTCCTACCCCCTCTTCCCCTAACCCAGGTGAGCAGGGGGGAGTACCCTGTCAGTCTGAGACGCAGGGCAGCCTCAGTACCGTAGGCCGTGCTCCTGGCTCCCCCAAGCACCCCCAGCAACCCTGCCTTAGCAAAATTGGCCGATTCGCTTAGGCAATGAGCCTAAACCCCTTTTCCAATCACTTTTTCCCAGTTGGAAATCCCAGTTTTGGCGCTACCCCCGCTCAGTTCTATTTCTTTGAACCCCTTCCTTTGTCCCCCTAAGGAGGCCGATGCCACGTGATCGGTTTCTTTGTCTTCCCAAGATGGAGGACAGCCATGTGGAAGGGCTTCTCCTTCCCACAATCCCTTTCTTCCCTTTGTTCCCTACGACCCCACCCCCTCCTGCTTCCCAGTGGGCGTGGGCACCGCCCACTCAAGGCATCGGGTTACCACCCCTCCCCCTGTCCCTCCTTGGGTCGGCATTCCCTCCTTGCATGTTCTGCCTGCCGCATCAGGAGCCTCGCCCTCTCCCATCCAGGAGGGCTCTGTAGACTCCACCCCACTGTCTGAGGAGGAGGATTCACCCCGCCCTGTCTGTCCTCTCCCTCGCACCCCACCCCTGCGTCCTCCTGCTCCTCAGAGACCCAGGGGAGGGGGGGGAGGGGGGATAAAACGGAGCCCAGGCAATGAAATCGATCAGTCAATTCACACTCCAGTCCCCTACACCGGGGGAGGGGAGAACCCTACGTGGACACCGCTTTCCTATGATTCAGTCAAGGAGGTCTGCAAGACATTGCAAAAATTTGGCAGAACGAGTCCCTTTTTTAAAGGGATTCTAAAAGCCAGTTTAACATCTAGAACTATAGTGCCAGCAGACCTTAAGTTTCTGTTTAACTGCCTGCTTCTCCCATCTGAATATGACCTGTGGGAGAGGAGGTGGAAAAGGCTGGCAGCAGACCTCCTTCCCAAAATCCACAAGGGGCTTTACAGCCTGGATTTTGCGGAAGAACCAATCACTCTAGACCATCTTGTGAGTGAGGGAGAATGGAGTGAGGGGCGACTGCAAGCTCGGGGAATTCCCACAGCTGTGTTGGACATGTCCAGGGGTGCAGCAGAGCGTGAGTTCCTGAGCACGCCTGCCAGGGATCTGGGGATACCCTACACGGCAGTCAAGCAAGCCGTGGGGGAGCCTATGTTAGATTTTGTAGATCAGGTCCAGGCAGCTGTGGAGAGACGTGTGGAGGTACCTGAATGCTGGGAAGGAATGGTCCTGGAAGTGGTGCACATGAACGCCAACGCCATGTGCAAGAGAGTCATCATGTCAATGCCGGCCTCACCACAGCCAACCCTCAGCCAGATCATCGAGGAATGCACACTGAATGTGCACCTGATGGATGAGGAGGAGGCCCCCAAGAAGAAGGACAAGCTGGTTGCCTCGGCTGCTGCTCCTTCTAGGAACCCAGCACTGAAGCAATTTCCATCCACACGCCAGTGTTACCACTGCCATCAGGAGGGACACTTGCAGGCTCAGTGCCCACTTCTAGGAACTGCACCACCCGGGGTTGCAGGAGGAGGGAGGGGGGACAGGAACCCCACGGTCCAAAAAAACTAGCCTATGAACGTGCACTTGCCATGCGTTCTGACAAAAATTATGCAAGTTGTGGTGCTGTAAGAGGAGCCGCAATGCACCATCTAGTACCATCTATAAGTGGCTGCCTCTCAACTATGGACAACCGGGAGCCTTACTGACTCCGACTCACCAACTCTGTCCGTTTTCATTCCCAGGACTGGCAGCTTTTCATAGCAGACGCAGAGCTTCTATCGCACATCTGCCGCTGTGAGACCAGGAAGAAGGAAGAACTCTTGAACTGTAGGTACCTCATTGTCGGGGACACAAAGAGCACTCCGCTGGAGATAGAGGTCCCTCCAGTAATATACACCCTTAATCTGAGGCGCTTCTATCTCGCAGCACGCTGTGTCCACCCCCCCGCTTCCTGCCTAAGGGCCAGGTAATTGCACAGGCAATTCCCATTCCTCGTGCTCTGTGCAATGACTCAGAACTCTCAGTGTTTTATGCTGGGAAGTTGGGAGAGGAAAAACCCTCGTATGGGCATAAAATCAAATGCGAGGGGCGATCTGTACACCTACTGGGGATGTTGGACACAGGGGCAGACATAACGGTCATCCCACCACACAAGTGGCCGTCACACTGGGAGCTACAAAGTGTGGCCACGCCAGTCTTAGGACTAGGCAGGCCACAGCCGGCAAGACAATCTAAAACCATCGTCCAAATTAAGGGTCCGAATGGGCTGCTGGCCTCAGTACGTCCGTTCGTGATCGACTGCAAATTTACATTATGGGAGAGAGATGCCATGTTGCAATGGGGAGCCAAATTGGAATTTCTGGTCCCCCAGCATTTTTAGATGCAGCCACTGAGGAGCGCCCCACACAGTAAGTAACATGGCTCACAGATAGACCCATCTGGGTGGAGCAGTAGCCGCTGAGTAAGCAGAAGCTGCAGTCGCTCGCAAAATTGGTTGACGAGGAGTTAGCAAAAGGACACCTTGTAGAAACTAACAGCCCCTGGAACTCTCCAGTGTTTGTAATTTAAAAAACAGGGAGAGACAAGTGGCGGCTCCTCCACGATTTGAGAAAAATTAATGAGGCTGTGCAAGATATGGTCTCTCTCCTACCGGATCCCATCTGCATCGATGCTACCTCAGAATTACAATTTGGCTGTGATTGACATTAAAGATTGTTTCTTCCAAATCCCACTCCATCCAGATGATGCTCCCCATTTTGCATTCTCTGTACCCTCCATCAACAGAGAAGCCCCAATGAAGCACTACCAGTGGACGGTACTACCTCAGGGGCTTAAAGTTCCCCCACTATATGCCAGTGGTATGTCGCCAGGGTTCTGTCCCCAATGCATGCCAAGTGGACATCCTGTATTTTCTATCATTACATGGATGATGTGCTGATTTGTGCCCCTGACAGCGAGATCTTGCAAGTAGCACTGGAGGACACTTTTAGGGCCTTATCGGTGGCCGGATTTGAGCGACAGAAAGAGAAGGTACAGTTGCTGCCACCCTGGAAGTATCTGGGCCTAGAAATTAACAAGCAGACAATCAGGCCCCAACAGATACAGATAAACGATAACGCCAAGACGCTGAATGATCTGCAGCGCCTGTGTGGGTCATTAAATTGGATCAGGCCATGGCTGGGACTTACCATGGGGGAACTATCCGCCCTCTTTGAATTGTTAGCAGAAAGAGAGGGGGATGAGGGTTTAGGTTCCCCGAGAGTCCTGACCCGAGAGGCCAGAGCAGCACTCAAGAAGATCCAGAACACCATCGCGAGCAAGCAGGCCCATCGTTGCCAACCAGGGCTGCCTTTCTGATTCATTGTCTTGGGTGAGTTACCCCATTTGTACAGTGTGATATTTCAGTAGGACAAGGGTCAATGGGACCCCCCTCTTAATAATAGAGTGGGTGTTCCTTGACCACAGGCAGTCCAAGAGTATCACCAGGACAGAGGAGCTGATGGTGCAGTTCATAATGCGGGCCAGGGCTCGTCTGCAAGTACTAGTTGGCTGTGACTTCACATGTATCCATCTTCCCATCAAAACATCCATGGGGAAGATGACCAAGGAGGCTTTTGAACACCTGTTAAGGCAGAATGAGAATTTGCAGTTTGCTCTAGACAGCTTCTCAGGCCAAATTAAGATCGGACATCCTGGCCATTATTTGTTCAATGCCGAATTCAAATTGTTGCCTAAAGAATTGCAGAGCAAAAAAACCTTCAGAGCACTAACAGTATTCACAGACATGTCAGGGAAGTCCCACAAGTCGGTGGTGACTTGGAAAGACCCAGAGACTCAGGTGTGGGAATCTGATATTAAGGTAGTAGAAGGTTCCCCACAGATGGCTGAGTTGGATGCTGTAGTGAGAGCTTTTGAGAGGTTTGAACAACCATTTAATCTGGTAACAGATTCGGCATATGTACCAGGAGCAGTGTCTAGAGCTGAACATGCAGTCGTAAAGGAGGGGCCGAATCAGGTCATCTTCGGGTTGCTCTCAAAATTGGTACACCTGGTTTCTAACCATGAGCATCTCTTTTATGTGGTACATGTGAGATCACACATGGATCTCCCAGGCTTTTATTGCCAAGGGGAACCACAGAGCAGATGCCTTGGCAGCCCCTGTACAGCTGGGAGGCTGGCCAAATATAGTCGAGCAGGCCAGGCTCAGCCATCAGCAGTTCCATCAGAATGCAAACACGAGATGGGAAAGACTGGACTTTCTGTCCTCTCTGATCACGGGGTGGGAATCCTACATGGACACAGGTAAAAGACGAAAGGCGCTCTTCTCCTTGGGACTAAATCCTGTTTATTGTCAGGAGCCACTTCAGATCCAGGCAACACCTCAGGGGGTAACAGAGGCCGAGGTGTTTGATGGTGTCCAAGAGAGAGAGAGAGCGCGAGTGTGTTCTCCCTGGGGGTTTTGAGCCCAGGGAAAAATGGGTGGGGCAGAGCCGAGGGGCCCCATCCAATGGGACACAGGTGAGGAGAAGGGGAGGGGAGAGCAGGTGAGGGAGAGCCCATCACACCTGAGGCTTGGCGGGGGTGGGAGGGGAAAGGTGTGTGGAATAGACCAATGTGACATAGTGCAATAGAAAAACTACTCAGTGCAAATTCCCAATCACCCAGTGCAAAACAACAACTAAATTACTATTTAATGCATCACAACACTGGACTATGAGGTTGTGAGAGACTTAAAAACAGCACTGCGAGAACATGGATTGGATTCTAAATATTTTAAACAGTTATTAAAGGGTATATTTTAAATATATGATCTAACACCGCATGATCTCAAATACCTCGTTTCAGTGATTTTCATTGAATCACAGATTTTTATATGGGAAGCGAGGTGGAGGAGGGCTCTTGAGGAGTGCAGAAACAGATATTAGGGAGGACCAAATGCAGCCATCTCCATAGCACAGATGGCAGGTGAACCCCTGGGACCAAATGATAATACAGGACAACAGATTAAAGAGCTACCACAGGATGTGTTGATTGACATCAAGAATGCAGCATGCAATGCAATTTTACTAACCCCATAATGAGGAACACCTGAAAACATCTACACAGGGATCAGGCAAGGACCTTCAGAACCTTTAACTTCATTCCTTGAGCATCTCACACAGGCAGTGAACAGGCAAGTGAATGAAGAAACAGCAAAACCACACTTGATTCGGGGTCTTGCATTTGCAAATGCCAACAAAAAATGCAGACAAATCATCAACACACTGCCTGGTCAACCCTCATTGGAAGAAATGGTGAGGGCCTGCAGCAAAAATGATACACCTTAACACACTGCATCAATTCAGGCAAACATCTGGGGAGAGCAACTTGAAAGGATCCTCCAAGTTTGGGATGGAAGATTTCTCACATCACTTCAACTACTGTTTCAGCTAAACAACTTTACAGAAGACACATGAAGATTGTGGAAGAGGACCAGAAGAAAGAATCACAATCACTTGTTCCTTTGTTGTCTGAGAGGTCATCATTGTGTGGGACACACAATGTGAGAAAAGGACATCTTATCATAATGAAAATTGAAATAGAAAATTAAATAGCATGAATTTTTAGTGATTAATTATATTAAGGTTTAAGTTAGGTTGTATTTTAACATTTTATTAATGATGGAATTGATTTTTATATAGTTTGGTTTGAGTTTAAGTTAAGTATTTTTTAATTAGAGTATATCACTTCAAGTTTTATTTTAGGTTTGGCCCTGAAGAAGTTAAGCTTTATAAAGGTTTAATTGATAATGAATTTATATATTATTAATTTGATACATATGGATTTTGTAAAGTTAATATAATTCAGGAATTTTTTACCAAGTTTTTTTTATATTGTGTTTAAGTACTGTTTGATTAAAAAATTATTTTAAGTTTTTCAAAGTTCAAGTTTATTTAGCTAACAAAGTTTAGTTGTTTTTCTTTAAGGATGGGAGGATTTTGACTGAAAAGGAAGTCATGAAACATTGATGAACATTGATTTAAGGAGAAGACAGTTTGTTGGATCCTTGGTTTTGTTTCAGTCTTTCATGTTTCACTATAAGTTTATCAATATATAAGAGTTTTAAAGGAATTTGTTTTGGATTTTCTGAGATTGATTTCATTGTTTAATAGTCAGTTTTTATAGTCTGTTATTTCTTTGTATAATGATACAAAAGGTGGTTTTGTTTTCAAATCCTTTCTTTTATTTTTTAACTATTTAAGTGTTTTATAAATGTTATTGTTAAGAAATTTTATCATATTATTAGGTTAAGCCTTGTGCTTTGTTTTTTCATAGAAAATTTTCGTATGTTTTATTGTCCTTTATGCAATCTTATCCAGGTTGCATGCCATTTTGAAGTCTCATTTTGGTTTTTACCTGTATTGTGCATTTTTCTAGGTGGACCTTCTGGTTTGTTTTTATATCTCCTGTGAGTGAAATTATTGCATTTCTGTTTTTCTCATTTTCAAATGTTTTTCAGAAGATCTCGGAGATGCCTGAAACATTTTGACAGCCTTTTGTCAACTGTTGATCTTATGATTTCTTCCAGCTGACATCCTTTTTCCCTCAAAGAAGTTTCAAGAAAAATGAATCCTTGTGTCATCTGATCGATTTGTCATCTTGAACTTCAGGTGTTTAAACTCCAGTTTGAAGTTTGGGTCCTGGCCAGGCCCTGATTTTAACTTGGACAGATGAGTTTGCCAGCAAAATCCAGAGGTTTCTGTACAAAAATGAATAATATGCAGGTCATTTTGACCTACCGATTCGATCCTACAGATGTAACAGCTGATGCAGCTTTGAAGTGAAACTTGTCAGCCTTGCCTGGGAAAGGATGCCAAGGATTTTCACTGGAAACAAATGTTTCAGCTGTTTGCAGCCTCTGAAGTGCTGACACAATGTTTCTAATGATTGTGCTTTGTTCAATTTTACATATGTTATTTAGAATCTCTTTCTTTTGAACCTTCTTGAATTGTTGTCGGTTTTGATAAGTTTTATGCATTTTATCATTGAGGTCTTCTGTCTTATTTTATATTATGTTTTATATTTTTCAAACTTCCTGTTTCAAAAAAGAAGGAAAAAAAAGATGAAGTGCCTGAAATAAGGCTGGAATGAGGCTGGAGATTTTGTGTATTTTAATCTTTTGAAATAATTCTTTTGTAAAGCCCACTTCACCGATCATCGAGTGAAACGTGAGGAGAGTCCCAGACACTGGACAGATCAAACTGAAAAAAACATTCAAATTAATAACTTTGGGCAAAGATTGTGTTCGTGTTTTCACAGGGATTGAAAGTGGGTGTCAGCAGGATGCATGAGATCTTGTCGAGTTCAGAGGAGAGCAGGTCCTGACTCCAGAATCAGAGAAGTCAGCACACAGACATGAGCACGTGTCAAGACAGCGGACATCTCTTTGTTCTACATGCAAAAAGAGGACTCTGGGACTTGGGTTTCTTTTGGGACTTGAGTTGTCATCTTTCCATTTCAGGAAAGGGAGATGTTGATGTTGCATTCCAGATTCCCATGGGGAATGATGCCTGCAGTTTGATCAAGTGTTATACTTGTGCATCATCTTCTCACTGATTGCCTTGGGCAATGGGGTGGTTTTGTTCATGTTTCAACCAAGGGAAATGTTTGGGAAACTCTGAGCAGCACATTAGGCTTGACACCATCAGTCTGAAACACTCAAAGCCAGAAAAGGCCTTTTCAACATGTTTGAATTTGTCAGTGAACAAATGGCTGATTCCAAAAGACACCCCTCCAACAATTTTGCAAGTGCATTCTCAATTTGGAGAACAGAGGTGGTGTTTGGATGAGATTTCTTTCTGCAGCTCCTTATGAGCCTTGAGAACTGGAAAGTTGCGGCAAAAATAAATTTTTATATAACAATTCGGCTTTTCAGAGTGGCACAAAACAAAGATAAAATCATAGAAGTCACTCCAAACCACAGAATTTGTAAAGAAGCATCATCTTGGTGTATCTACACTAAGATGTCGAACAAACCATCCAACCAGGTTTCAAAATAATTGCCACAGGAGATCTTTTTCATTTGTAAGAACACAGTTTGATTTGCTATCCCTACGAATGTCAGGGACAGTCCATGCAGCATTGGGAGATCTTTTGTTAACATGCAGCATGACTTTGGTAAAAGAGCAAGAAGGAAAAAAAATCTAATGAATGAAGTGATCCAGATTGTGACAATGATAATGTTAACACATGGAAAAAAGGCTCAGAAAACTGGAATGGTTCTGTTTTCACAGCAGGTGGCATTAAAAAGAGCCTTGGCACAGTTGGATCAAAAGAAGTTGTGGGCGGGGTAAAGATGCCCATGCCATTTCTTTTGCATTGAATGATTTGTTAGATAACTGTGAAATGAGAACAAAGCAGCAATTGAACATCTATTGCGGATACATGGACACAAGAGTGATAATTTTGAAGAGGTATCATGAGAGAAAACACACCTGAAGGAAAACTAAATCTTAGATGGATGCTGTGTTCAATTTGTTTTACCTTTCACAGTTGTAGAAGGAAATTTTTAAAACAGTTATATATATTTATAGGGTATTGTAATTCTTCTGATGCTTGAGCTGTGCTTGCTTAAGCACATGCAGCAGACCATGGACAGAGTTGTCAAAGAAGTGTTCTTGGTTCAAAAAGGAGGGGGAGATGTGGGAATCCAGGGCATCTCTCTCTGGCTGCCCTGGAAGGTCTGGGACCCTGGCAGGGGGTCAGAAACCCCCCTGTGCAGAGCCCCGAGAGACACTGTCCCTGATCTCTGTCCATGGAGAAGAGTTTTCAATCTTACAGGATGAATTACAAGCTCTGAGTGTTTGATATAAGTAGTAATTAGTGTGGCAGAGGTGCAAAACTAGAATTTTAAGATTCTAGATAAGGGGTTCAAAGGAGGCAAGATGGAGGAAAATTGGGCATGCCTTGTCCTTTTTCTTCTTCTTCATGCCCTCCATGTTTCACTGTGGTGTTGGCATTTTTCTGTTGGTTTAGGCTGGGGACACACTGTTCAACATGGGTGATAGATATTGGCACATTATTGTAAATATAGCACACATAGTTTCTAGTATATAATGTTTGTAACATCCCACTGAGGGGCAGAGCCCCGCACGCTGTCCTGCAAGACAGACCTGCTGCAGGTCAGAGAAAAAATATTTTAGATAAGAAGAAATAAACAACCTTGAAAACCAGCACAGACGAATTACGATGCCTTCTTTGGCAGCGGGGCTGAAAGACAGAGATGTTCTACAATATCGGGAGCATTTAAATATCACAGATCCGGACAGGAAAGGTCTGTGCAGGTGGCACCTGGGGGTGCATGGGCATGTTGGGGTTTGGCAGTAGCTGGGACTCATCTGGGAGGCCCTTCCCAAACCTAAAGATTCCGTGGGGGTGGAGACTTTGTTGGGTTGCACTGTCGGATTTCAGGGCGGATGCAGCTTTAGGGATCGCTGGCAGAGAAAGGGGGAACACCAAGGAAACGGGGAGCACCAAGTGTTAATTTATTTACTTTATCATTTACTCCTCCCAGCTGCTGCTCACAGAGTGGTCAAACTATCCTTGCTGCAATGGGCTGGGCTTGCTCATAATATATATGTTCTTATATAATATGGATTTGTATATATATATATATGTGCACATATATATATATATGTACGTGAATTTATGAAGTCGTAAAAATTAATTTTAATGCTGTTTTAATACAGTTTTTTATAATTAATACAATATTTTAAATTCCCCTACATATATTAAGATACACATACAAATGCAGAGGTAGAGTTACATACTTCTATATGCGTATACATGTAAATACATGTAACACATGTACAAAAATGTGTTGTACCTATTTAGACACGCATTTTATAAATAGAAATATTTTAGAAATGTTTTATAAATATAAATATTTTAGAAATATTTGTTACAGATATTTAACACCCCTTTTGTAAATAATTTCATGCTCACGCTTTCTAGCCACCTGTTTATTCTGAGCCCGAAGAATGCAAGCAGCCAATCACGGGGCTGCCTGAGATCACGTGGGAATGGTGGTGTCACGAGATGGCTGCCTGCCAATCACACCGCGGCATGACGTTTAGCAAAATGGCTGCGCCCTGCCACAAGATGGCGGGTGAAACAAAATGGCCGCCCCCAGTGGATACAAAGGGTGAGCCCGTGTGTCACAGTACTTCCGGGCCCTGTCAACCAATCACAGCACAATACGTGCTGCTGCGGCGAATGCCCGTGAGGCTGCTGGGAGAGGGCAGGGCTTGCTGGATGGTGGGCGTGGCCCCTTGTTGCTCCATGTCCTCCTCGGGCAGGCAGGGTCCGAGTGTGCCGTGCTGGCCGGTGTCCCGTGTCCGTGTCCCCTGTCCCATGTCCATATCCCATGTCCGTGTCCGGGCTCCAGGTCCCGGTCGGTGTCCGTGTCTGGGGTGTGCCCTGTTCTGTGCCCACGCCCCGTGTCACTGTCCTGTGTCCATGTCCCGTGTCCCTGTCCGGGTTCCAGGTCCCGGTCCGTGTCCCCGTCTCGGCCGGGCGCTGCAGCCCCGCGCCCTCCGGCGCTAGCAGCCGCTCCCGGCTCTTCCTGCGGCTTTCCCGGCCCCGGCCGCGCAAGGCCCATTCCCCGGGAATCCCCGGGAATGCCCCGCGGCGCCGGCCGGGCTCGCTCTGCCTGGCTCGGCCCGGGCCCCGGCCGGAGCGGGACAGCGCCTGGGGCCATCCCAGGACGGCTCCCGGCTCTGTCCATGCCGTGGGGGTCGCGCTGCCTCCGGCACAGCCGCGGGGCCGGGGACCCCCGGCGCGCACACCGCTCCCCGCCGCCCACGCTGCTCAGGGCACGGCCCGCCCCAGCCAGGGGGAACAGCTGCCTGGGAGGGTCCCGCAGCCTCACCCATTCGTGGACAGGGTTGGCGGTGACGGAGTAATTGGAGAAGGTAGGAAAGGCTGGGAGAGCTCGGAGTGCTCAACCTGGAGAAGGGAACACTCCGGAGAGACCTCAGAGCCCCTTCCAGTGCCTAAAGGGGCTCCAGGAGAGCTGGAGGGGGACGTGGGACAAGGGATGGGAACGGCTTCACATTATCAGAGATCAAGGATACATGGGATATTGGGAAGAAATTCCTGGCTGTGAGGGTGGTGAGACCCTGGCACAGAGTGCCCAAAGAAGCTGTGCCTGCCCCACCCCTGGAAGTGTCCAAGGCCAGGCTGGACATGGCTTGGAGCACCCTGGGGTAGTGGAAGGTGTCCCTTCCCATGGCAGGGGCTGTGCCTAAATGGTCTTTACAGTCTTTCCAACCCAAACTACTCCGGGAAATACGAGAGTGTCACGTTAATGAGGCTGTTCTGTGTGCCCAGGTCAGAGCCCTGGGCCTGGGGTGCCGCAGGGCTGGGGTCCCTCTAGAGGATCCCTCCCAGCACCAGCAGCCCCAGCTGATGCCCCGGGAGGCAATGGAGGTGGGTGTGGGGGGAGGTCAGAGCGGTGCCTCCCCCCCGTGCCCCATGCTGTCCCTTGGCACCGTGTCCTGAGCCCCCGGGAGCTGCTGGTCTCTGCTGGAGCTGCCTGGGGTCCCCAGGCCCTGCTGGAGGCACGGACCCCCGTGTGCAGCTCAGGAGCTGTGAGGTGCTGCCTGGGGCCACAGGAGGGGCAGCAGAGCTGTGCTGTCGCCAGCTGACCCCCTGTCACAGTGCAGACCTCCAAGCTGGGCTGGCAGACCCTGGCCTGGCTCCAGCCCCCACTCCCCATGGGAATGTGCACCATCCCACATCTCTCACCCCGAGCACAAAGCCCCAGCAGCTCATGGAGAGTGGGGGACACCCAGGTGCTGTTCCAGGGTGGCCCAGGGGTTTCTCCTGGGGGTGGAAAACCAAGTGAGGCACCCACAAATGACACAGCTCACTCTGACACACAGCTCATATTTAAAAATAACAACCAAAACTAAAAAAAAAAAAAAAAAAAAAAAAAAAAAAAAAAAAAAAAAAAAAAATTTGACAATAGAAAAACAAACAAAAAGATATTTACAGTAGTTTGTTATTTCTCCATAAATTTAATTCCAATAACTCCTGCCCTCCCAACTCTCTGGTCCATCCCAGGGCAGCAGCACCAGCCCCTGGCACAGGCACAGCTCGGGGGAAGGAAACCACTTGGGTTTGACTGGGGCAAGACAGCAGGAGGCCAAGCAGCCTCTCCCTCCCGCCGGGCAAGGGACAGAGCTGCAGGGGGGTGACAAGGTGAGAGTCCCAAAACTGAGGGCTTTCCCTGAAAAGGAGACAAAGGGCAAACGAAGGCTGGACATAGAAATGGAGGTGGGGGTGAAAGGCACACGATGGGCACGCACCCACCCCAGTGCTCCCCGGCACTGCACAGGGCACCTGTCCAGGTGACGCTATTGAGAAACCTTCCCACAGCAGCCTCTCCCCGGCGCCTTCCCTCTGAAGAAATGGGGGGTGGGAACACACCAGTCCCCGAAATCAATGCTCTTCCCTTCCAGCCCCGTCCCCTCCGGTGCTCTCCCCCCACCCCGCAGAACTCCCAGTCCTGCGGCTTTACCCCCTCCAGTCATCACCTAATCTGGCTAATTACCGAGGCGATTAGCGCTCCTCGGGCCAGGGCAGTCACTAACCCACATCCCACAGGGGCGCCTGCCCGGCACGGCGCCCAGGGACAGCCAGCGACACCCAGCCAGGAGCTGCCCCAGAGCCTAAAAACCGCCCCAGAGCCCAAAACTGCCCCGGAGCCCCGAACCCCGCCAGGCCCGGCCATCCCAACACACGCCAGTTTGTCACTAGAGGTCCCCAGCACCGCACAGCCACGCTGCGAGGGGAGGGGACAGAGAGCGACATCTCCATCCTCTGCCCGCCTAGCGCAGCTTGCCAGGAACCCCGCGCTGCATTTGCAGGACGCACATGGCCGTGCCCCCACCACGCCTCTTTGCAAAGGTTTTATGGAAAAAAAATAAAATAAAAAAAGGAAATGAAGTCGGGTACAAAATTCACAGTCTCAGCTCTGCCCGGGCTTGGCCATGCGCTCACTACTCCGGGCACAGCGTGCACACATTCAGCACAAACTCAAGGGGAGCACGGGGAAGGTGTGGAA
This sequence comes from Vidua macroura, assembly GCF_024509145.1. Lineage (NCBI taxonomy): Eukaryota > Metazoa > Chordata > Aves > Passeriformes > Viduidae > Vidua > Vidua macroura. The sequence goes on from NC_071587.1 coordinate 803,441, forward strand.
ATGCTTACAGATTAATTTTTTTTTAAAAAAAAGTAATAATCATGTAATAAATCACAATTAAAGGGAAAATGTTTCAACAAAAAACTTGCTAAACAGCACCATAGAGATTTCTACTGGCAGCATCCACAACAACCTAAAAAGGAAGAGGAGGGTCCTATTTTTTCCATGATAAAATGCCACAGACTCCATGTTTCCAGTTCATCTGTCTTTTGCCCTTCCGTGGACAAGGCAGGCCTCCGGGCCAGTACCAGGAAACAGAAAGGCACCCCAAAAACAAAAGGGGAGATGGGGGGGAGGTTGGCAAGGGGAATGGATCAGAGATTTGGGAGACAAAGCTCTTCATCCACAGTCTTTACACTGGCATTTAAAAAAACAAGTTCTCTCTGTCCCCCTGAAGAAAGGGTGCTGGCTGGACCCTTGTTTGCAGGAGAGGAGATGATCAGCAGGTTTTCCAGGAGAGCTCCAGTGCCTGCTCTGGCCGCGTGGCAGGGACAGGGCACTGCCAGCGCTGAGGTCTGGGCACAGACCGGGGCAACGTCTGCGGCAGCCAGGGCATCTCCCATGGGAGGATGGCAGGGTGGGACCGGCCTTCCTCTGCCACCTTGGCTGCCGAGAGACACCAGAGCCACCGGGGGCAGGAGCCACTCCTGGGACGGGCTGTGGGGGTGAGGCAGAGGCCGGGAGGGTCGGGCCCCCCGGAGAAGGGCACCCTGCGAGACCCGGCCCGGGGTTATTTGGAGGCTCCAGGGGGCTCGGCGTGAGGAGCCAGGGGCAGCTGCCCCCCCTGCCGCTGCCGCTCCAGCTCGGCCGCCTTCTGCAGGGCCACCTCCACCAGCAGCTGGAAGCTGCTGAAGTCGTCCCCGAAGAGCTCGGGGGGTGTCGGGGGTGGTGTGTTGAAGAGTCCAGGTGTGGGGCTGCCCGCCTCGGCCCGCGCCAGCAGGGTCAGGGTGCTGCCGCCGGGGCCCGCCCTGGGCACGGCCTCGGGCCCGGGGGGTTTCTCCCACTCGGGGCTGTGGGCGCTCACCACAGCCAGCGCTTGCGTCGGGTGGCACAGTACCTGTGGGCACACCGACATCGACAGCACCTTAGAGGCGCCTGCGGGTGGCACTACGAGCACCCCGGGGCCGGCGGCAGTGCCCCGCGGCACGGCCGCATCGCCGGCTTTGCCCCCGCGGCGGGAGATGGTGAACTGGTTGGGGTCCTTGCCATCCTTGCGCAGCATGTCAGGGAGCAGCCGCCGCCGGGCGTTGATGAACCAGTTACAGATCTGCAAAGAGAGAGGGGCACGGCGGGGTCAGCCAGGGGCTGCAGCTCCCCCAGACCCAACAGCAGCTCCCACACACCCGGACTACCACAGGTCCCCCTTCAGCCCTGCACCTCCTTCCCATGCGGCTCCAGAGAGGCACAACTAGCGCTGGCAGCCACGGAAACCCCAACGCCGGCTGCTTCCTGCCTGGCACCGTCTGCCTGGGCAGCCCCTTCCTCCCTGCGCCCTGGCCCAGCTGCAGGCAGGTACAGCACAGCTCCTGCCATTCCCCAGCCAGAGCCCAGGCATTGCACAGAGCCAGCTTGGAGCCCACACTGCAGGTCCCCAGCCTGGGGACAGATTTTCCTTCTCCAGGTGACCCATCCTGGAGCTCAGCCCTGTTTCCACACTGCTGCCAACCCAAATAGGAGCTGCCAGAGCAGACAGATGACAGGAGAGCAGCACAGATGGAAAACCTTAGAAACCATCAGGCAATGGAGCTGCAGCCCCTCAGCCCCTAACAGGGCTGGGAATGGGGCAGCAGAGACACCTTCCTGTGCCTCTGCTCACGAGCAGGGTCACAACTCACGCTAAAGGCTCTCCAAAACAACTGCACAGCACAGAGGCTGCACATCTGGCAGCCCTTTGCCATTATTGAGCCTTGGCCATGGATTGTTTCAGCATCTTTATATAAAATGCTGCATTTAAATAACTGCCTTCTTCCTAGAAAACAATTAGAAGATAATAAATCAAGGGTGAAAAAAAAAAGTCTGATCTTTCCTAAATCAACAGCTATGGAAAATATTTTCCCCAAGGAGAGAAAACTTGCCACAACTTCAGTCACAGCAGGATCTCAGTTGTCATTTTTTTCTTTACAACAATATTTGACATTAAAACCCTTGAACACACCAGTTTTACTCCCTTTTCTGTTCCAAACCCCTCCCTTGCCAGCCTTAGCATGACATGATCCTGTGATGCTGTGGTCCCCCTGACATGATCCTGGCCATCCACCACTGTGATTCCCAACCAGAGATGGACTCCCAGCAAAAAGCCCAACTCCTCAGTGCTGAAAACCTCCCAAAATCCTGCCTATCCCCATCACCATGCTCCTTCCAGCATTCAGTTCCCATTGGAGAACGAGGCATGGAGATGGGGACACACAGCCACTCTCACAGCAGGCACTGTCACAGAGCTGGACATGCTCTGGCTCTGAAGCAGTTTATTGGGGTTTAGTCCATCCCTTTCCCTCCCACCAGTACACCCCATTCTATCCCTTTGGGCAGTGTCTGTCCCCAGCACTGTGAGAGCAGCATCTCCTCCACAGGGAGGAAAAGCCCATCCATCCCACAGCAGGGCGCAGGCTTGGAAAACTACTGCTGTCCAGGGAGCCTCAGTGGGAGCAGGTGCCACTTTCCTAGGGCTAGAATTCCTGCAAGGGAGGCCCAGGGCTTCCTGCTCTCCCTGATCCATGGCTGCAGTGCACAGCTCCAGCTCCCCAGGCCACTGGAGCAGGCAGGGGATGCACAAAGGAACGACTGGGGGGGGGGGGGTGGCTAGAGGCTGTGGCAGAGCCCTGCATTCCAAAGGCTTTTTAGAGGGGTCAGATCAGCATCACAGACTGAACCCCACAGCCATACCATGGGGTGTCCCACTCCTCCTCCCCAGCAGGCAGAGGGAGCATCCCCAGGGATTCCTGCTGCATCCCCTCAGGCTGGCAGAAACCTTGGTCCCAGCCCTCAGCTGGCACTGGGCAATGCCATCAGGCTGGGACCCCATGTGCAGTGGGTACAGGGGGCACACACTGGCTGTGGGGCCACCTGGGGCAAACAACAGCTGGCACACAGCAAGGCCACACCTCAACACGAGCCCACCCATGTGCCAACCCCCTCCCCAGTCCCACGGGGCTCAGAGCACTGACAGCCAGGCACCTGCCAGTCCCACCCGAGCCCTAGGGCAACTCCTGTGTGCCAGGCACTGTCATGCCAGCCTGGACCAGGACCAGCCCAGTTCCCACAGCCCCAGGCCTGTCGCTGCTCCCCCAACTCTCAGCCTCAAGCCCACCCAGGGGCCCCAAGCTGCCCTGGAGCAGCTGCTGGACATGGTTCTGTGGCACAGCCAGCACTCACAGAAGCACATTAAAATTAAAGAGTGGGTTTGCCTTGCTGGCCAGGAAGAGGGGAAGCAGACAGCCCCTGCTCACACTCGGTGTCTGGGCTGGGACAGTTGGCCAGGACTGTGCTGAGCCATGGGGAGAGGAGCCAGAGGTACAGAGGAAGCTCCAGGACAGGAGCAAACCCACTGGCCCTTGTCTGCTGCCCTGCACCCCACTGCGCCCCAGACCCAGAGGCCAGAGTGCAGCTCACATCCTGTCAGGCTGGGAGAGGGGGACAGGGCCCAGGGCACCAGGCCTGAGCATGGAGCACAGGGTCAGCAGCTGGGCAGGCCCTCCCAGACACCCTAAACACAGGCAGGGACCACACCAGAGTAGGAAGGACAAGCGTTGCTCACCCCCACTGCTGCCCAAGGCTCCTGCCTGAGCACCCACCACGGTGCCACATGGAGAACATCAACCCACAGCTGGGATCAGGACAGGGAGCCTCCTGGACAGGGCTCCCCTTAATGCAGCTGGTGTAACTGGGACCAGGTGAGCCAGCCAGCACTTAACAGCCCAGGGGATTCCAAGTGCAGCCCAGCCTCCCTTCTGGTTAAAATCACAGAATATCCTGAGCTGGAAGGGATCCACAAAGATCATCAAGTCCAACTCCTGGCCCTGCCCAGCCCCAGGGTTGTCCTCTGCCCAGCTCTGTGTGCAGGGTCATCCTGCTGGTAGTGTCCAGGGGAACAGGATAAAGCGGCATCCTGCAAAACCCTCCCACCTGTGCAGCTTTTATTGACAACAGAGTATTCAGCCTGTCCCCACTCCAGTCCCTTCACCTTCCAGCTCCAGCAGAGCTGGTCCCCGGGGCTCAGATGTCTCCCCAGAAAAGACCCTCCCTTCACACAAGTGCCTTTCCTTCCCCAGCATCCCTTCCCTCGCCTCCTCACCGCCCTTCAGTGGTGAATGATCCCGGCCTGCCCAGACCTTTGGGATCTTGGGTGGGGTTCTCCTGTTCCACACCGCATGGCAGCGGTGTCCCCAGCGGGCGGGGGCTGGCTCCTACCTGCAGCACGGAGAGGCTGGTCTGCCCCGAGAGGCTGAGCTTCTCCTGCTCCGAGGGGTAGGCGTTGAAGCGGTGCTCGTACAGCCAGTCCCGCAGGATCTTCACCGACTCCTTGGGGAGGTTGCCCCTTCTCTTCCTCTTGCACTGCGAGGGGTCAGGGGATGTGGCGCCGTCCTCGTCCCCCGGGTCACTGTCCGACATGGTGGAGCTGCCCGCGGGACCCCCCTGGCTGAAGCCTGGAGAGTGGGAACCAAAGGAAGCTTCAGGCGGTGTCCGGTCGGGGAAGGGGCCTCCCACCGACCTCCCCCCGCCTCCAACGGGGGTCTCACCCCCTCTGGGCCCGCCTGGGGGGGGAATCCCGAGGCAAAGATCCCCGGGGGGAGGTCAAACGACCGGCACCGGCGGGACAACAGGGGCACCAAACAGAGCCCCGGGCGTGCGGAGGATCTCAGCGCACGCACGAGGCTCGGGGGCACTCGGGGTTCGGAGGGCACCGCAACGGGGGAAAAAAAATCAAGCATGGGGTGGGGTGGAGGAGGGGAAGTTAAAAACAAAAACAATCTCAGCAGGAGAAAGAGGCCGGAGCTGGAGAGTGGGAGAGGAACCACGTGGGGTCATTGTGCGGCGGGGATGGAGGCGGGGGCGGCTGTCACGGGCCGGGGCTCGGCTCGGCGCTGCCGGCCGGGGGCTCGGCGGAGCGGGGCGCTGCGGGCCGGGCCCCGCCGCCCCTCCGGCCGCAACAGGCAGCGAGGGGCCGGGGCCGCCGACACAAAGCGGGGCAGCGGCGGCCGCGGCCCCCCCGGGCGGCGGGGGGGGGAGAGGAACCGGAGAGCGGCCCCCGCACTCTGCCGCCTGCCCCGAGTTGTCCCGGGCCGGGCAAACTCCGCCGGAACTCCGAGCTGCAGCGGGGGCGGGGGGACCCCCGGCCGCAGCTCCCGCAAACTTCGGGAAGCGCTGGCGCGGCCCGTCCCGCTCCGTCCCGCACAAAGGCGCGGGGCCGCCCCGCTCCCCCCGCGCCCCCCGGGATCCATCTTTGCGCTCACCCCCGGGCCGCCGCCGCCGCCTGGGCGCTCGCATGGACCGCGCCGGGGTCTCGGTGCCGGGGCCGGTGCGGGGCCGTCCCGCGGCGGCGGACGGGCAGCCGGGCGCGGCGGAAAGTTTTGGGTGGGCGGCGGTGACAGATGCCGAGACAGAGTTCCCTTTGTTCCCGAGGAGGCAGGAACTCGCCGGGCCCCCCGCCCCCGGCCCCGGCCCGCCCGCCCCCGGCTGTCACCGGGCACCGGGGCCCCCCCGCCCTGCCAAGGCCCCCCCCGCCCCGCGGAGTCCCGGCCGGTACCTGGCGCTGGCGCACCCCCGGGCTCGGCTTCGCTGCCGGACACGACCCCTGGCGGGAGGGGGCAGGGACAGAGGGAGCCCCGGAGCCCCCGCACTCGCCCGGCCCCGCAGAACCACCCCCCCCGCCGCGGAGCTGCACCCGCACAGGGGCCCAGCCATGGGCACCCACGTGGAGACAGCCAGCCCTGGGGACACTCATCCAGGGACACCCACTTTGGAACTCTCACCTAGGGACATCCACGCAGTGGTGGCTCACAAGGCACTGCACAGGTTCCTTCCCCATGGCTGAATCCTATAACTGGGCCCCAGGGGTTACCGGTGTCTGTGGGCAGGGGACAGGGATAGGCCTTGGGACAGGAGCTGCAGGGGCAGGTGTGGTTGACAACCCTAGGGACCTCAGAGCACCTTGAAGTTCCATGAGTGCTTTGTTTCATCCTTACCAGATGGGAAATCAGAAGCTCAGCACATCACTGCTCCCATGACAGAGGAAGGTGATTCCGAGCAAAGGTGGTGACCGAGAAGGAACCAGGTGGAGCCCTTACTGTGCCATGGCCATCAGGCTGGCCAAGGTCTCTGGGTGCCCTTCTGCTCTCCCTGTGCCTCTCCATGACCACAGCAGAGCCCAAGGTCACCTTTGGAGTTTTGGAGATGAAAATTGCTTCGTTTATGTGCTACTGGTCTGGGATGTGGTAAGCGTGAGATTTCCCCAGCAGAGCTCTGTGTCCTTGTGTGGTGTGGGGCTGGGTTGCACTGTCACTCTCTGCCAGGTGCTCAGTGGAGCCCAAGGGGATGTGTCCATCAGGGGTCCCCTCGAGCAGTGCCTTCATCAATGGGAAGAAGAGAGAGGAGCTGCTCTGAGCAGTGGTGCCACATCCCAGCACCTGTGATGGACAGAGTGCCACCATGGGAACCCTGTCCTGCAGCCAGCCCAGAGCCCTGCCCAACCGAGACACCCCTGTCTTGGGGGGCATCTCTTGGGGATGTCCTTTTCAGATTTCCATCCCCCGTCTTGGGCACATCCACATTCATCCCTGCCAGGCCAAGCACACGCGTGGGCATCCCTTGGGACCTGTGTGCTGCTGGGGCACAGCACCCCAAACCTCACCCTGGCTTGATGTCACCCTGCCTCAGGGGCAGCTCCTCCCTCCCAGGCTCCACCACCTCCGAGCTGCAGCTCCCCTGCCTTCCCTCTTCGCTGCTTGCAGGGTAAAAGATGGGAATCCCTTCATGTATTGAAAAAACGCCCTTCTTTTATGGTCGATTTTTGGTCTGGGAAAAGCAGGATGTGTGGTGCAATAAAGGATTAAATAGCAAAAGAAAAAGAACTCCTTAAATCATTTATTTTGTTGCTTCTAAATTTTCCATGACCTGAGTGGAACTGTGCCCCAACCTGCTATCGCTGCATTAATGCCAAGGCAGCAGGGCTGGTGAAGCACAGGTGGGTGTGGGGAGCCCTGGCAGCACCTCCCACCCTCTGCAGGGTCACTCCGGGCAGGGAGCATCCCCGGCCTCCACTCAGGCTGGCTCCTGCCCGCTGTGAACCAGGACCATCACCGGGAGGGGTGGGCTCATCCTGACCGCTCTGCTGCCTCTGCAGCCGCGTGTGTGACACCCCAGACCCCCCCGGACTGTCCGGGCTGTGTCAGCCACAGTGCCCAAGCAGGACTGTCCTCCTGAGCAGCCTGCTTTTGCTCCCACCTTTTGGAAAATGCTGGTTTGGTCTTCTACCGAATTGAGACAAGCGGGAAATGGTCCCTGAGCTCAACCACCCGCCCAGGGGTGGGCCACGAGCCACCCCCCGGATCCCTCTACCTGTCTTTGCTCCCTGGACTGGTAGTGTGAGAGCAACTTTGGAAAAATCCCATCGGGTGCCTGATGAGCGTGGAAGGAGCCTGAATCCCTGGGCAAGCCCAGCCTGGCATCCCAGAGAGCTCCTGGCTGATGGGGAGTAAGGAGCCTCGGGGATGAGGGGCCAGGGAAGGGCTGAGATGCATCTCCCTGCCCTTCCCACTAGAGCTTGTCGGTGCTGAGCCCTGCCCGTGCCCATTGACATGATAATACTGTTAAACTTCAGCAATTTGAACAACAATCAGCCAACAAGGGCCTGAGGGGGAATGCTGGAAACCCAGAGGTATTCTGGGAACCCCAGGGTGATGCTGGAAATCCAGGGGAAGCTGAAACTCCCAGGGGAAGTGCTGGAACTCCCAGGGGAATGCTTGGAACCCCAGGGGGATGCTGGAATCTTCTGGACACTTCCCAGACTGGACTCTCCATCCTTTGCCCACCCTCTGATATTCAATCTGCATTTTTAGCAAGGCAAATTGGATTTGTGGCTGGCTGTACTGGCTGTTTGCTGCCACCCTGCCCTTGGGGCCACAGCTCCAGCAGCAAGTCCTGCTCCCTGCTCAGGGCCACTGGACCTGCTGCAGGCTGGGATTCCCCCAGTAAGACTGGTCCTGGGAGCTGGGCTCCAGCTGGAGCTCCTCTTTTGGGCACTGCAGTCCCTCCATCTCCTCCTGCCCCTTCCCACGGGGAAGCTCTGCTCTGATTCCTTCCTGGAGGCCGTAGGGCAGGACAGATCCTCTCAGCAGGCACTGCTGTACCCTTTTGCTCTCTGATGTTCCTCTAACCCACATCTCGACATGGCAAGAGGAGTGTGGGGACACCAGGATGGAGCTCACAGCACTGACAAAAGCAAACACTCTGGGGTCAGGGGGTCCTGGGCTGCACTGGGAGCTGCCACAGACCCAGCCCAGAGCTGAGCTGCCCAGTACTGGAGACAGGGACAGATTGGACAGAGTCCAGCACAGGGCCATGAAGGTGATGGAGGGACTGGAGCATCTCTGCTGTGAGGAGAGGCTGAGAGAGCTGGCACTGCCCAGCCTGGAGCAGAGCAGGCTCAGGGCATCTCATCCCTGGGGATAAATACCCGGGGGGAGGCTGCAGAGGGGACAGAGCCAGGGACAGCCCCAGGGGCCTCGGGCACCAAGTGACACACAGGAGGGGCCCTCCAAGCTCAGGAGACACTTCTGGTCTCGGAGCAGCTCTTCTAGACTGACCTGAAGGTTCACCTAACCTGGTGTCCCCCTGCCCCAAGTGAACATTTCTGAAATGAATGTCTTTCTTTTGCTGCTATTTAATACCTTTGAAAGGAGTCAGGTCAGGACCACCTGCTGCCTCTGCTGTTTCTGATGCTGCCCAAGTACAGTTGACTTTCTGGGCTACCAATGCCCATGGCCAGGTCACATCCAATTTGTCACCACCAGCACCCCCAAGTCCTTCTCCCAGGGCTGCTCCCCACGCACCCAGCCCCAGCCTGTGCTGGTGCTGGGGCTGCCCTGACCCAGGTGCAGGACTTTGCACTTGGCCTGGTTGAACTCCATGAGGTTCACATGAGCCCAGATAATTTAGGGGTTTCATAGATTCATCGAATCCCAGAATGGTTTGGGTTGGAGGGGACCTTAAAGCCCATCTCATTCCTCCTCCTGCCATGGGCAGGGACACCTTCTCCTATCCCAGGGTGCTCCAAGTCCTGGCTAACCTGGCCTTGAACACTTCCAGGGGTGGGGCAGCCACAGCTGCTCTGGGAAACCTGTGCCAGTGGAGTGAGTTTATTTACTCTTCCCATAAATACCCGTGTCCAATAACAAATTTGTTCTGCTTTGCTGCCTTGGGGTTGAAAGTCTCACGGTGCCACCACAGCCATGCCAGTGAAGAGGCAGCTCAGACCAAGCAGTTTTAGCAGCTGCTTGAGGCAGCACCTCTGACAGGCCCAGGCTGGAGCCAGTGGCAGTTCCCAGCTCGGAGCAGCAGTGAGCCCATCCCACTCCTGGCACTGTGAGAATCTGGGCTACTCACACAGGACAATCCCTTGGGGTCAGAGGGGCTGAGCAGCACTCCTAGATGCAGCTGCCCCGGGAGCTGATCTGTCCCCAGCTCCAGCATCAGCTCCTCTGCCCTAAAGTGATGTCTGTGGGATGCTCACTCTGCTGGGTGTCACAGTGAAGGAGGTTTTATAAAGCATCCAGGCCTCCAGAAGCCTTCAGGCCAGGGAATTCTCTCTGGCTGTGGGAGAACTGTAGGTTTTCCCTGGCACAGCAGTGAATTAGGGAAGAAGCTTGGTACCCTTGAGGCTGGTTTGGGGCTGCTGCTGCAGAGCACAAGCCCTGACCGTGGGGAACTCCCTGGAGATCCCAGCTCACCCTTTTACATCTGACAATTTAGTTCCTTTTTCCTGGTGTTAGTAGTGACTGTAAAATAGGAGCACTGAGACCAAGGAGAAACTATTCATTCATGGATCACCTCCCAGGTGAGAGAGCATCACCTGGGGCCTGACAAGTCTGATGCCTCTGAGCCCAGCAAATGCTCATGGAGCTCCCTCAGACCCTACCCAAGCTTTCCCAGCACTGGTAGCATCTCTGCCGTGCACTATGCTCTCACCAGGTTTTGTAGGTTTGTCCCCCCATTTCAAATAAAGAATTGCTGGAAACTCATGCCTCCCTCCAGGGCAGGCTTCAAGCAGCATTTATGACCACAGCTTCACAAGGTGTCAAGGTGGGAGCGCCCCATGCTCCCACACCCTTGTCATGGTGGTGACAAATAACCAAACCAAGGGGACAAACCTCCTCCCCATTTCTTATAATCTCTGTCTCTTTCCCCCCTGACCTGTCCAGGGTGACACAGAAGGACAGCCAAGCCCCTGGGACCCTGGAGCAGCTGACGTGGGGAGCATGGCTGGCACCTTGCCAAGTGTCTCAGCCCATCCTGACACAGGGGCCGAGCAGAACGACCTTCAGCCCACCAGCTAAGGCAGAAAATGATGCTCAAGCTGATTTTATGTCATTTGAGAGCAATTTGGTTTCAAAACCAGGCTGCCCCATTGCAAAGGCCCCTGGCTGACATGGGCAGCGAGGTGAGGAGCTGCAGTGCCCAAACCTTCCCAAAGCCCCGGGCACAGCACAGGGGGCACAGGGTCACGAGGCAGCCACACACAGCACATGTCTGTCACACCCATCAGGCTTTATACACCTCTAGCTTCCTGAATCCCTCAGATCTCAGGCTCTAAAGCCATAAAACAGCCAGGGAGGAGGAACAAAGTGGGGGTTCTTTCCTGAAGGGGGAGTGAGGGAGGAGAGGGAGAGAGGCTTTTCTCTGTGCTATGGGCCTGAATGGGGCTTGCTCAGGCTGGACCCAGCCCAAATCCCTGCAGGTCAGCAGGGGATGCTCACCCCAGCCCTGGGACCAGTGGCATGGTGACTTTGAGGGGGTCAGTAGCTGCTGGGGGGAGGTCACAGCAAGGCTGGGGCGCCCAGTGGGTGGGAGAGGTGATGGGAGGGGAAGGCTGGATGGGCACACAGCAGCACAGTGATGGGAGTGTGTCCCCTCCAAGCGTGTCCCGATGCAGGGTGATGGTCCTGGGAGGTGTTTCCCATGGGAGGAGTCTGCTATGGGGCAGCAAGGGGGGCCAAGGGGCAGGCAGTGTGCAGGGGATGGGGCAGAAGGGGTGAGTGGCCGCAGGCTCTAATCGTCCTTGTCCTTGGCCCCGTGCTTCAGGATGCGGGTGAACTCCACGTAGTTGAAGTTGCCCTTTTTGTCGATGGGCGCCTCCCGGTACATCTCATCCACCTCCTCATCAGTGAACCTGTCCCCCATGGTGGTCAGCAGCTCACGCAGATGGTCCTCATGGATGAAGCCTGCAAGGAGGAGGGCACAGCGTTAGCAGGAGGCACCAGGAGGGCTGAGCACAGCACCTTCCCCACCTCTCCCAAAGACACTCCACTCTGGAGCTGCCTGGGGACTGTTCCCGAGGGTGTGGCCCAGCCCTGTGCTGGCTGTGGCAGAGGGGCAGTGCTGTACCCGAGGCCTCCTCGTCAAAGCAGGCAAAGGCGTTGCGGATCACGTCCTCAGGGTCGGTGCCATTCAGCTTCTCCCCGAACATGGTGAGGAACATGGTGAAGTTGATGGGCCCCGGCGCCTCACTCATCATCCCTTCCAGGTACTCGTCAGTGGGGTTCTTCCCTGCGGGACACAGGCAGGGCGTGGATGCAGGGCCCTGCTCCCCCAGCTCCCATCCCTGGGGTCAGCCTGTGCAAACAGCTGGAATGGCTTTTATCCATTGCAAATTGATCTGCTGGTTCTTGTTCACCCACCCCACGAATATGGGAAGGGAGTTTCTGCAGTGCCCAGTGCTTCCCCCTCAGCACCTCTCCCGATGCTCTCCATGCTCTGCCTTGGGGGAAGGGCAGTAATTGATTTGGGGGTTACTGGAACGAAACTCATGGCTTTTCCCATCTCCCTGACTGTTCTGAGGAGAGGGGCAGCAATGTTCTCACACAAGCCTCGTGTTGCTGATGTCCCCAGCACTGCTCCCACCATGGGTGCACTAGCGATGGTTCAGCTGCTCTGCTGAGATCTGTGCCCCCTGCGCTGGCCCCTCTCTGCTCCCAGAGCTCCAGATCCCTGGGAGGAGGGAGATCCCTCCAGTGGTCAGGCAGGACCTCCAGAACAGGTTTGGCTGCCAGGTCAATCATTGACAGATCTCCCAAAGCGCAGTTGAGATACCACTGGGGGTGGGAGGAGGGAGCCATAGTCTGCAGCAAAGGAAAATGGCTCAGGGCAGGGAGTGGGAACAGACCTGCAAGTCTCAACCAGCCCAGGTATCACACCAGCACGGGGACCTGCCTTTGTCACTCCAGCTGAGAGCAACAGGAGGGCTTTGTTCCACATGGGACAGTCCCAGTGACATTCTGGGATGAGACTACTCAAACACTCCATGGCTGCAGCTGGTGCTCCCAGGGCAGAGCTTCTCCAGCTCCAAGGGTCTCTTCCCTTCCAGTGAGTGCACCTGTGAGCAGCACAAAGAGCTGCTGCCCTCGGATGCCTCACAAACACCCCTTTTGTCAGCTGGTGGAGCAGAGCAATCCCATCCCAGGCTCTGAGGCATCCCAGCACAGCCAGTGTCCAGTGCTGGGTGTGGGCTGGGTGAGGTCACCCTGCAGCTTTCCCTGCTCGCGAGGTGGTGCCGGGGGCAGAGGGACCTGCGGGGGCACGGGGGCAGGGTGTCCTCACCGAGGGAAGCCAGCATGTCGTGCAGATCTTCCTTGTCAATGAAGCCATCTCGGTTCTGGTCGATCATGTTGAAAGCCTCCTTGAACTCCTGGATCTGCGACTGGTCGAACATGGCGAAGACATTGGAGGTGGCACGCTGGGGGCGCTTTTTGGTGGTCTTGGCTTTGGCACGTTTGCTGGACATCGTGGTGGCTGGGGGAGTACCTGGGGGCAGGAGCATCAGGAGGGCTGAGGACAGGCTGAGCCAGGGGGCCAGAGCAGAGATACACAGGGACACACCGCCCCGGCACCTCCAGTCCTGTGCCTCAGCTTCCTCAGCTGTCACACACTTGGGCGACACAGGGAGATGAGACAGACACAGGGTCAGACATGGGGATGGGCAGGATTTGAGTTCTGACGAGTTCCATGGGCAGTCACAGAGCAGGCAGTGCTCACTGCAGTTCCCCAGGACCATCCCCTAGGACTGCAGGCAGCCCCCAAACCCGCTTGCTGCCTGTCCTCTCTGCATATCCGGGCACAGGGACAGACGCCTGGCCCAGCACCCAGCTGGGTGCCAGTCCCAGGGCCATGGGGATGGAAGTTTCGGCACTTCAGTCACCGTGGCCATGCCTCTCCGCCTCCCCTTGCTCCAACAGGCTCTCCAGGCCCAGCCCAGCTGCCAGGTTGGAGGGTCACCCTCGCACCCTCTTTGTCACAGCACAGAAGCAGCCCCAGCAACCAGCACGAAGGGGTTATCTGCTCTCGGCACATTCCTCACACACCCACTGCTTCCCATGTCCGTCCGTCCATCCATCCATCCATCCATCCATCCATCCATCCATCCATCCCCCATCCATCCATCCATCCATCCATCCATCCATCCATCCATCCATCCCCCATCCATCCATCGATCCATCCATCCATCCATCATCCATCCATCCACCCACCCACCCCTGGCGGGTCAAAGACTTCTTGCTGCTATCCCGGTGACCCCCACCCCTGCCCAGGGAGCCCACGGGAAGAGGCAGAGGGGAGAGGAGACCATTGGCCTCGGAGGGCTGCAGAGCCAGGAGAGGAGCCAAGAGCCCCAGGGCTGCAGGGCACTGAGGATGGTGCTGCTGTTACAGGTAATGAATGCCAGGAGAAGAGGGGGCAGCAGTGGGACAGATCCACCTTTGGGGACATGAGCCCTGTGTTTGTGCCAGGCATTCCTACTTCACACACAGCCCTGGCTCTCCTCCTGGCCAGTGTCTGGCTCAGGCAGCAGCTGCTGGGACAATAGCAAATTAATGGATCATGAAGGGATTCCAGGGTGGAAGAGCAGAGAATCAGTCCTGTGCTCTGTGTGCCCCATGCCTGGCGGGCAGCAGGACCTGGGCTCCTCATCAGTGCCCTGGAGGGAGTAATTCAGGAGCCACATTCTCTCTCGTGGAGACACACCCCAGTGAGCTGCAGCAGGACTGTCCCTGCTGGGCTGCACACCCTGAGTGGGCTGCTCTGGGATCTGCTTCCCAGATCTGGGTCCTGGCTCACGCCAGGGGGGACCATGGAGACCTGGGGAACATCCCCTGGTGCTGGCATGGACCAGTGCAGAGCAAACAGCCTTCAGAGAGCCTTCCCCTGCTCTCCCCACACCAGACCCACTCTCCAGGTCTCTCCTTCCCCTCCTGCTATCACTCTCTCAAGGGGTAGCAGAGGTAGGGGCTGGGGCAGGGGCAGGGGACGAGCAGCCTGGTCCTCAGCCTACTGTGGTCTCCAGGTTCCCGCAGCTGGGCTGTGCTGGAAGGACATTTCAAGGGCATCGGACTGTCAAATCGCAGCCCAACACACCATGGTGACCAGCCAAGCTCAGAGGCGGCTGGGCACTCCTCCCACATCCTGACAAGGCTCCCATCCCACTATGGGAGCACCCACAGAGCCCAGGCAGGGTCCTTCATCTGCAGGGAACATGCCCCATGTCCCCAGGAGTCCTCCCTCATCTCCCATATGCCCCCTATTCCAGGATGGAATCCACACCTCTCCCTTGTGCTGACCTCACCACCTGACAGCAGCCACCAAACCACCTCACATCCCCTGCACTCTCCCTCCTTTCCCACTGCCCACCAGGAAAGAGATGTTTGTCCCTAGCCAGCCAAGGAGAGCAGCAGGGCTGCAGAGCCCAGCTGTGCCCACACTGTGTGAGCAGAAGACCTCATCCCCAGTCCATGTCTGCCTACTGCTTCCTCCAGCCCCACAGAGCTCTTTGCAGCAGGCCAGCCCCTCTCTGCGTGCCCTGCCAGGCAGCACTGAGCACCAGTGACACCCCCAGATGGCACCAGTGACACCCCCAGGTGGAAGGGGCCGGTGACATCCCACGGCAGCAGCGTGGGAAGCTCAGTTCAACAGCACAACACCACCAGGCTGTCAGAGACAGAAATAAAAGCTCTGCTGTTGGTCCATGGTACTGGGCTCAGCTTTCAAAACACATTAAATTATTAGCAGAATTATTAGCAGAAGACTATAGAAATAAGCAGGAGTTTTGCTCTCACCACATGAATTAATATTATCCGAATATTTACCCTGCCCTGACTGTGACCAGCAGCAGCACAACTTGGCACCATCTCCACAGACAGTGCTCTTCAGCAGGATTAAGTACAATTTTGAGAGCACATGGATCTGCAGTTTGATCCAAAATGTGCCCTGGAAAGATGCTCAGTCCAAAGGTCCAGGTTAGTCATTCTATCTCTGCTGTTTGACAGCCGCCTTGGGCTGGCTGGGACTTGGGAAGAGATTTTTGGGTCAGTGTGGGGAAAGGTTCCTGTGCATGGATTCTGTGCAGGGATCTGATTCAGCTGGAGCAGTCCCTGCTCTGCACAAGGGCTTGATGGCCACACTCTCCTGGTAACCATGCTTTCTAGGACTCCCAAAAACCCAGTTCCAGGAGCATTGCAGGGAGTGCCTGGCCATGATGTCCTGCAAGCTGGGCTGGACTCGGCTCAAACAAATGGAGCAGCCACCAAAGCTCCAGCTTCCACTCAGCAAGAGGGAAACACACGGACACATGTCCTGCTCCTGGCACTGAAAGCCCCATCCCAGCACTGCTCCAGCCCAGGAACTGTGGATCCTGGGCAGCAGAGCCAAGGAGATCAGTGCTGGGTCACACCATGATAGCCACACACTGATCTGGTCCCCAACTTCCCCTGTCACCAGCTGCCCTTGTTCCCTTGTCCCTCTGCCACTGTCCTGCCAAAACAATTTCCCAGCCTCCTGCAGTGGAGGTAAAATGATCTCCTGTCAGGCTTGCGCCTCCCCACCTGAGCCAGACCCAAGGGACCATGGGTTTGACCTAAAGAGTTCATAAATTAGTAAATAGTTCCGTTTGAAAGAGGAAAGGACTCACAGTTATCAGTAATATAAACTGTCATGTGTTTCCTCCTTGGTAAAAACCAAGCAAGCAACTCCATCCTGGTGCTGCTTCCTGACTGTGCTGGGGAGGGTGGGACAAGCCAAAGTGCTGCCAGGGCAGGCAGCCTGTCCCAGCCCCATCCTTCCCCCTCCTGCCTGCTTCCACCCTGCCCTGCAGCTCCTCCTGTGCTGCTCCAGCTCACAGTCCCGGCGGGAGCTCACCGCTGGGCTGAGGGCGCTGTGACAGGCTGGGTGGCGCGAAGGAGGAGTGGCAGGCAGGGGACAGGGCAGCCCCTCCGGCAGAGGTGGCAGCAGCCTGTCCCCAGTCCCTGAGGTGTTCACATGGATCAGAAGCTATGATCTCCCAGGATATGCTGCTAAGAGTCTCCCAGGGCTGGCTCCTCAGAAGCTGCTCCAGCAGGAGTCGCCTCTGGAAGTGCTGAGGAGGCTGCAGTGGGACTGCCCTGCCGTCCCTGGCACAGCCGGGCAGGGACATCTGCCCCAGCAACTCCTCCACAGGATCCTGGCAGCGAGAGGCACGATGTGCCTCCGCTGGATGCTTTGGGTCAGGGAGGTAAAGGGCGATCCCAGCAGCCTGGGCTGTCCCGAGGGACGGTCCTGCAGGGCAAACATTGGCTCCTCAGGGGGGACTGCGCTCAAACCTCTGCCCAGTGCCGCTTCCCAAAGAGAGTAGCGAGTACCAGCAAGCCACGAAGCAGCCACATTCACTGGTGGGCAAGCAGTGGCCCCCCACCACGTGCGGCCACCTGGCAGCCCCGCACAGGCAGCAGGTCCCACCCCTGCTCCAGGGTGGCACGAGGGCCAGCGGGGTGAGGTGGTGCCTTGTGCATGCCCCTGGCACAGGAGGGGGGAACATCGTTCCACCCTAAACCTTTGCCAGCCGCAGGCGCCTCTCGCAGCCCCTGGGTTGCTCACCGGGTGTCACACTGGGGGAGGGAGCAGGGAGCAGCTCATCTCCCCTACTTCTTCCGTTGTTAAACCATCCCTTTCCTCCAGCACAGCCCTGCTCAGGATGCCCGTGGGATGTGGCACTGCTTATCTTCACCAAGGAGGGTTTCTGGTGCCAGGGGAGCCCCACTGCCAGCCAGAGGCACCGGGAGCAGGAGAAATCCTCAGCCCACTCGACATCAGCCCACTCGACACTGCAGGAATGCAGGCGGCTGCCATTCTGCTCCTTTTATGGCCCTTATTAGAGATGTGGGAAAGGGAGCCTGGAGGTGAGAGGAAAGCAGACCCTGAGCCCTGTGTCTCCAGTCCAGCCACAGCCACCGGCTCTGATGCCAGGGAGGAAGGGCCAGGGCAGCATCAGTGTCAGAGCAAAGTGTGCAGCGATCCCTGGGGAGGCAGAGCTCATCCCAGCCCTCCCCCAGCTTCCACGGGACACTGGGGACCTGGCCAGATCCACACACAGCTGTGGGGCTCACCTGCAAGTTCAGCAGATGGTTTCTGGACTAGTTGCTTCCCACCAAATTTAGGAGACAAGGAGCTCACCATGTGACACACGCAAACCCTTCCAAAGTTCTGCGGCCTCCCAGGAGAAGCCCGGGCACAGACACCCTCGGTGTGCAAAGCACCCAGCCCCTTCCGATGCCCGGGGAGGCCGGGAGATGGACACAGGCACAAGGTCTCCATGGCCTCGGGCAGTCAGCATAACGCGTCCTGGCCGGACTTTGCTATTTTCCCAGGGGAATTAAGGGGCTCACCTCGGCAAGGGAATGTGGCCGCAGCGCCTCGGAGGGGGGAGGTGACCGCAAACTCCTCCTACAACCGCACAGAGCCTGCCAGGGAGAGAGGAAAAAAATTCCAGCGATTGAAGGAACCCAACCATCTTTGGTCAGCAGTGCTGGTTGTTAACACTTGGGAACGTTCCACTCCAAAAAATTCAGCTCTGGCTGCGCCTTCTCCTACACATCCATGTTTTAGAGCTTGCCTGGCTTTTATCACAGTCGAAACATTTTGTACCAAAAGGGCATGCTGGGAGGGAAGCCAAGGGGACTTCAAGTTTTCATGGGAAAGACTAAACAAAACACAACATCCCTCTGTGCTTAAGGCTGAAGGAAATGACCTAAATAAAGCTTTTCTGCCTTAAAGAAGTTTATTGCCTGAAGTTGCTCCCAGGTCACCGGGGAGATATCTGGAGTGTCACGCATGCATCCAGATCTTGGCTCTGGTCATCAGCAATGGGACTTGGAGGAAAGGCAGATGTTCCAGACTGGAACAGTCTCAGAGATCAGGAGGTGGGTGAAGCCAGTGGCAGCAGGATCTGCTCCTGCAGCTCTGCCATCCTGGGGAAGCCAGGATGTCCCAGCTCCAAGGCACTGCAAACAGTTACCCTCAGCTTGGCTCAGGATCCATCCCCACCTGCCCTTGCCGGGACATTTCTGCTGAGCCTGGCAAGAGGCTGCCCGGGTACAGGATGTCCGGCAGGGCACACCGGGGATCCTCCTGCCACCTCGACCCGTCCCCAGGGCTGACCTCGGCACCAGCTCCAGCACTACAGAGGTGGAGGAACGGCGGGGCTGCCTCCCTCTCTCCCCGAGGCAGCCGGGCTAGCTCCCCCTGCTCTCCCGGGACGGCCGGGGCTGCTCCCCCTGCTCCCCTCGGCTCCATCCCTCCCGCTCCATCCCGCCCCTCTCTCCCCGCCGCGGCCGCTCGTTCCCGTCCCGGGGCGGTCCCGGCGGCGCCACCTCACCTGTCCCGGAGCGGGGAGCCGCGGGAGCTGCCGGAGCTGCAGGATGCGCGGGAGCTGCGGGGCCGGCGCGGCTCTGCGGGACGCGGCTCCGCGGGGCGGGCGGGCCCAGGGTCCCGGCCCGGCCCGGCCCATACAAGGCAGAAGAATGCGGCGGGGCCGGGGCCGGGGCGGCGGGACGCCCTTATATAGACGAAAGCGGCGGCCCACGCGTGCCCCATCCCCCGGGGGGATGCGCAGCGCCGGGCGGTACCGGGCGCTGCGGACCCGCGGGCAAACCTGCGCGTCGCCGCCAGGTGATACGGGGGGGGCACGCCCTGCGGGTGGCACTGCCAGGGGCACACGGGCCGGGGCTCGCCCTGAGCTCCCTGGAGCAGCTCTGGCTGTGGCGGGGCAGGCCCTTGCTGGTGGGGCTGCTGCAGGACCAGAGGTCCCCGGGGGTCCATGGAGAGGCCAGACAGGGTCCACAGGCTGCACCGTGGACAGCCACGCAAAAGGAACAGCGGCCAGAAGGGTCAAGCAGCCCCTCAAAGGGTCTCTAAAAAGTGGCCTGGAGCAGAGAAGAGCTGGGGAACTGCCCCATTCCTAAGAAAGAATACAGAGCCTGGAGAAACAGGGAAGGGGAGCTCCTCCTCTCGAGGCGGGACTCACACTGATTCTGGGACACCTCTCCAGGGCAGCAGCTCTTGCTCACATTTCATTCCCATCAGCAACTCTGAGCCTCATCACAGTCCTGCAGGCACCAAGAAGAGCTCCTGGTCCTGTGGGATCCCTCCTGGGAGGGTGATGCCCCTCCAGACATCATCCTAGAGGAAGTTTATCTCTGTTTTGTGGGGTCCCACAACACCAGGGGCAGAATTCAGCCTGCAGAGGAGCAGGAAGGTGGAAGAGAGAGACAGTAGGAGTACTTCTGAGAGGGAGTGTTCTTCTGGGGACCCAACCCTGAGTGGGCAGCCAGAGCAGGACTGCCCAGCTTCAGCATTCCCAGGAGCTCCATCGCTGCCCATGGCGACGTGGGAAATTGAGGCTGAGGACCAGACCCTGATCAGAGGGGACACCATGGAGCACACTGCACTTGCAGCAGCACAGATGAAGAATAGAAATGAACAGTGACACAAATTAATCTTCAGCTGCCATTCTCCTGCAGGGCATCACTGCAAATAACAGCTAAAAAGCCAAAAAAACCTGTTTCAACCTTGATATAAAAGCAGTGGCTGTGCCCTCTGGCAGGCTGGCCAGACCCTGCCCAAGGCATGGAGCTTATTCCCACTGGCTCAGAAGACCAGTGACCTGCTCTGCCAAGAGTCTGCCTGACATGGGGACATCCTACCCATGTCCCTGTGCTGCTTGGATGAAATCTGCAGGGGCATTGCCTCCTCTGGGGGAGCCACAGAGGCTCCTGACCCTTCGCTGGAAGCAGGTGTCCTGCCTGCAGCCCCTCTGAAGGATAGGCTGTGGGCTCAGAAGCCAGCAGAATGCAGGAGTAGAGTTAGAAATGCTGCTGGATATTATGTCAGGGTGGAGACAAGCCAGGGAAAGCACAGAACTTTTGCCATGCCTATGAGCTGGACAGGGAGGCCCCAGAAGGTTTGTCTTTTTAATAAAAAATATAAGGAAAGAGGGAAAAAAAACCAAAACAAAGCAAAACTAAAAACAAAACAAAGCAAAAAAACCCAACAAACAAACAAACAAAAACCAACCCAATCAGGAGTCAGCCAGCCTGAGCTGCCACCCCGTGGCTGGTCCCAGAGTTTTCTGTGCTACAGAAGGCCAGCCTCAGCAGGACTCAGGTGTTCCCAGGAGCCCACCTGCAGCCCCTCTGGGGTGGCTGCTGTCCCTCACTGAGCCCTGCTTTCTCGCCACTGGGCAAGTGTCCAAACAGGCCCCTGCAAGAGGAGCTGCTCAAGTGGGGCTGCAGGCACATGGCAGCTCCTCCAACTTTGCAGCCCCTACAGCTGGGCCACCTCTGCTGTCCCTTGAGCCCCATCCAGGTCTTCCTGCCTTCCCTGTCTGTGCCCAGGGCTGCCCATGTTATCCTTCTCCCCTGCTTCCAGGTGTCTGCCAACACACATCCCTCACCAGGGCCTGTTTGTGTCCTCTGGCACCTTTCCTGCCTCTCTCCAACTCTTTCAAGCCCAAATTTAATTTGCTTCTGTCTCTTTCAGCATCAGGCAATGGAAATAGTGTAAAACAAGCCATTTTTTAAAGAGTGTGAATTTCAGTTCAGTTCCCTGACCCAGGTGTCTTCATCACCATGCAGACATTTCCATCCCTGTGAAGTGGGGACAGGGACACTGTTTCCACTCTACCCAAGCACCTGAGGAGTGTCCAGGGAGCAAGGCTGGAGCCAGGACACGTCTGGCCTGACCCTGCCATGGGGGTCAGAGGCAAAGGAGCTGCCAAAGACACAGCAATGACCCCACACTGTGTGTCCCCTTCCTGGCCATGCTACGAGGCTTCCTTGGCCTGGCTTCTGGCAAGTGCCCAAGGGGCTGGAGGTGATCAGGGCCTGATGGCCTTGCAGGAGCAGGGCAAGACACTTCTCCCTAAGTCCATGAGTATCTTGCATAATCTGTATTTAAATTACACGGCCCTGGCTGGAAGTGATCAGAGCTCTGGGACTCCCCCGCCTGTTCCCTCTGTGCTGACCCACACAGCCCACACAGCGTCAGCCTGCACCCATGGGCTCCAGGTCCTGCTGGCAGCAAAGCAGCTCCTGCTGGAGTGTTTGGAGCTGCAGCCAGGCTCTGGAGATGCTCAGCACATCGTGTTTGCAGAATTGAGAGACAACAAGAAATGCAGGACCTCAGGCCTGGGGTTTGTTACTGGGAAAAAGAGCGTGGCTCATGGTGTGCCAGTGGGATGTGCACAGCAGGGGAGGGAGGAATGGCTCCACACAGGGCACCTGGGCAGGGCTCAGCCCCACTGGCACCGGTGAGGATCCCCATGAGACCCAGGGCTTCCAGCAGTGCCCGGAGTGGCCCCAGCAGCACCAAATTCAGCTGCCAGGGAAACTTGGAATATTGTCCCTAAGGCCCCTCTCTACCCACACAATCACGTGCTGAGGAGGTAACAGAGCAAGAGCCAACCAGACACCCTGCCAAACCATACAGGAGTAATTCTTGTATGTTTTTCCAGGAGGAATGTAACTGGTCTGAGTACCACTGCTCCTGGAAGGCAAGAACAAAAGAAAAGAGTCAAATCTTTAGGGTTGCACATGTGATAACTCTATCCACAGCCCCCATATGTTCAGCTGCTCTAAGGTCAGGTGAATGACCAGGTAAGAAGCAGACCGCGTGTATCCTATGGACTCCCAACCCTCCGGCCCCCTGGAGCCTCCACAGGCAGGCTGTGCACCGGGATCCCCTGTGGCGGCCTGTTTGCAGGCTCGGCGACCCTGCAGGGCTGCGAAGGGCCGTCTCCTCTCCCACCCAGCAACATCGGCATTGCTGCCTGGCCCTTTCGCTGGGGAATGGCCCTGACAGGCCGAGACTCGACTCGACTCGACCCGACCCCTCCCTTCCCTTCCCTTCCCTTCCCTTCCCTTCCCTTCCCTTCCCTTCCCTTCCCTTCCCTTCCCTTCCCTTCCCTTCCCTTCCCTTCCCTTCCCTTCCCTTCCCCCGCCGGCCCCTCTCGGCCGCCGTAGGGCGCGGCCCCGCCCGTGTCACGTGTGGCAGGGCCGCGCGGCGATTGGCGGCGCGCGGCGGGCCGGGCCGGTTCCGGGCCGGGCGGGCGGATCCCGGCGCAGGATCCCGGCGGATCGGGATGAGCGGCGGGCGGCGCCGGGACGAGCCGCCGCACCCGCAGCACCACGCGGTGGCTAACGGCGGCGCGGCCGGGCGCGGCTCCGTGTGGGGCAAAGCGCTGCGCAGCGACTCCGCCTGGCACGACAAGGTGGGACCGGGGCAGCGGGACCGGAGGGGGCCCTGAGGGGCGGGCTCGGCGCCTGGCGCGGTGGCTCCGTCCCGCGGGGGTGCCGGAGGAGCCGTCGTCCCTGAGCGCGGTTGAACCCCTGCGGGGACCCGCCGGGCTGGGGCTCAGGCGGTGCCGCAGCCGTGCCGGGGCTGTGCCGGCGCTCGGCAGCGCCCCGTGCCCGCAGCCCCGGGAGCGGCGGGGTCGTCTGTGGGGTAAATGCTCGTAACGAAGTACGGCCGCCGCACCGCTGAGCGGAGCCGTGTTTCCCGATCCCCCGTGGCCGGCACATGGCCCGACCGTGCCCCCCGGAGCCCGGCTCTTTGTCCTTTGGGCGTGGAGCCAAGGGAAACACCGTGTTAAGACACCTCCGTTACTTTTGGCTTGTGGTTTAAAACTCTTCTCGGATTAAATAAAAATTTCCCTTGTGTGGCTCAAGGAAGAGCAGAAACAGCTCTCCGGAGTTTCCCTGTGCCCGTCTGCCATGTGCTGCAGGGCTCCTGCTCGGCGCTCCTCCTGTGCTGCCTCCCAGCAGCGCAGCCGCGGCGTGTCCGGAGCTCCCGCTGGAGCCCTGCCATGCCCGGGCGCACAGCGTGTGTTCCAGGGTCTCTGCTCCCTGGTGCTGGCTTTGCTTTTGGCGTGGAGCAGTGGCACGCTCTGTTTCCGTGCGGGTCGGACAGCAATCTGTGTCACTTTTTCCTTACCTGTGGCTCCCCGAACTTGTGGGGCTCGTGTGTCCCTGCCCCCTCGCCTCTGGCAGATGGAGCTGGAATTTCAGAGTCAACAGGGGAGCAAGGACAGCTGTGCCAGTATTTTGATACAATGAGACGTGAACTGAAGGCCGAGCTGTCTGACAAATGCAGTGACCAGAAGAAATGTCTGTGTCTGACATGGATTCACATCTTCCATGTGGAGCTGAACAGCTACACATCCTACAGGTTTTGGGGGGATCACAAAGGCTTTGGAGTTTGGGGGGATGCTGGGACAATCCCAGTCCTGGGGAGGCTGGGAAAAGAGATGTCAGCTGAAGTGAATTTTATTAAAGTGTGAGCCCTGCTGCTAGGCTGCAGTAGCTACAGTAGTGTGGGCCCTTGGACAGGGAATGCGCACACCTGCTGCTCAGGAGGCACAGGAGTTCTTGTGGCACGAGTGAGGTATAGCTGTGCTTTGGAGCTGCTGAGCCCTGAAAGCTCTTGGGTGCAGGAGGGCCTGGGCCAACGTGGGTAGAACACTCTCAAAGCATAAACAGTTCTTTAAACTTTTATTCCAGGGGATTATTATTGCACCTTTAGTAAATAAGGGGACTAGAGACTTGTTGGCCCATCGGAGGACAAAGCTGTGTGTTTAATGTGGAAGCAGAGGAGTCCAGGGTGCACAATGCCCCAAGCTGCTTTATCTGTTCTGAGTGCAATATTTTATACTCTGAGTGGGGAACTAAGTGTTCAATATGATGAATTTTCACCTGTTAATTGTGTCGTGCTTTAAAAAAAGAAACATAATAAATACCAACATTTTTCTTGTGCTTTGTCTCCTCAGGACGAGTTTTTAGATGTGATCTACTGGTTCCGGCAGATCATTGCAGTTATTTTGGGAATCATCTGGGGAGTAGTTCCACTGAAGGGATTCGTGGGAATAGCAGTGTAAGGTTTATTTCCTTTTCTGTCTCTTGTACATTCCCACATTTGGGCTGGCCTGGGAGCCTGTTTGAGGCTGTGCTGTGAATAGTGGGCTGGCTAAAGACAGGCTCTGCCTGCTCTGTGTCTCACAGCCAGCATTTCATTCCATTGTTGGTTGCCATGAAATTCATCCACATCTTAACATGTCCATCAGTCTCTTTCTCCTCAGCATGATTAATACTTCTGAAAATTATTATTTGTTTTTTATTGCCCCCATTAAAGGGGGCAATAGCAGAAGAAGGGAACTAGCATTTCACTTGACTTGGTGTATGTCCTGCACAAGTGGTAGGGGCTGGGAGTGTGGTGCCTGCTGTGATCACCCAGGAAGGAGTGTTCATGGGGGAAGGTGTGCATGTCCCGGTCTTTGAGCGCTGCTCAGACAGGAAGCTCTATCAGCAGACAGGGGCAGCTACTCTGTGAAAAAGAAAAGGTTTGCTCAGAACATGAGAGGCTGCAGGTCCCAAGCAGGCACAGTGGCACTGGTACAGTGGCACCAACAGAGCTCAGCAGCACTCCTGGCTTCCTGATATGGCCCTTTCCTGACACCCCATCTGCTCTGGGGTGGGGAAGGCAGTGCCTGAAGGGGATGTGTGCATTGAATCCCAAGACATGGGAGCCAAATCACCTCCCCAAAGGTGTCTGAGGGCTGCAGTGAGTTATGAAGAGAAAATGTGCTTGGCCCGGACACATGCCTGGAAGTGTTCAATGGCCAGCAGTGGTGGGGACACAGTCCTGCTCTCTGCACATCTGCTCTGGGAAGATGCTGGATCTGCTCTGGGGAGTCTCTGTTTGCAATTATCTCTGCCTAGCCAAGGTCTCAATAGTCAAGCTCCGGCCTCACAGCTTTTCTTAGGCAAAATTCAGTTGTCATCTCATCCCGAGTGTTCTGGTTTTGGCAAGAAAGGGGAGGGGTGATGCTCAGCAGGAACCCAGTTAGCTACAACCAACAGTTAAATCTGAAGTGCCCCCAGGAACAGTTCATTGTTCTATCTTAGTCACCATTAAGTGACAAGGAACCTTCAGGCACCTAAGCCAATTCCTGTGCTAAATGTAAACAGGAGGGATTTGGTGGACAGTGGAAAACCAAAAGTTTCTGGAAGTGTGTGTGTGGTTTCTCTGTTCTGTACAGTGACACAGCTGCTCCAGCTGCTGCTGATCACCCACGTTGTGTGTGTGTTGTCATCCCACCCTTCCCACATAGCTTTCCTTGCAGGACACGGACCTGTCCCAGCCCAGGCTGCCCCAGCCCCAAGCTGGGCTGGTGTAAAGCCAAACCTGTCTTAGGACAAACAGAAGGTCGTGTTTGTTCTCTCTGCTGCAGCACAGACTGGAGAGCATTGAGGTGTCTCAGGCTGGACCCTAGTGCTGGGACTGCAGGGCACTGTTGAGTCTCTGTGGCTCTTATCTCTTCTTCCCTGTTTGGTCCTGGGATACTCATGGAGATCTAACCCTGAGCATGGAGGTGACAGTTTTCCTTCTCTGCTGCCTCAGAATCAAGAAGCACACACAGATTCTCTGTGGAGGCAGAACTGCTGTCAGTCTGCAGGTCAGGAGAACCTGCAGTTTTGCAGATCTGAGGATACTTCCAGCTTTTGACTTCTGCCTCTTAAGCCCTGCTAGGAGTAGGTTGTGCCTTGTCAAGTGAACTTCATCCCAACCTGGCAAGCTCACCTGGAGGGGCTCTTTTGAGGAAGTGACTGAGCTACCTGGGAAGCACCGTAGGAAAAGAATTCCTCTTTGCTTCCTCTCTGCTGTGGATGGAAGATATTTCACTGTATGATATGTGGGATACCTACAGCCTGTACCACTGCAATGATGGTTCCTAACTTCTCCCTGCAGATTCTGCCTGATCAATGCTGGTGTTCTGTACCTCTACTTCAGCAGCTTCCAGCAGATAGATGAGGAGGAATATGGTGGGACATGGGAGCTAACGAAGGAGGGATTCATGACATCTTTTGCACTGTTCCTGGTAATGCATCTTGCTGTCTTTAAGATGATTTGTGTATTGTGTTGGTGCACTTTATGAAGACCTGGGAAGAGAGCAGGGGAAGTGGTGAGAGAAGGCAGACGTGTTAGCACCAAGTGGCAGTAACTGGGATTGCTGCCTGTGAAATACAGTGCTGACACCTGGGATTTCTCTGTAGTAAAAGATGCATCAGCCACTCCCATCCTCTGTCCTAGATATCGTGGTGGAGTTCCATTCCATCTAGAACTAGTTACACCTGGACTGGTGTTTTGGGTGTCTTTGTTTTTCCCTTACTCCCCTCCCCCAAGTATCTGATCACAGCACTTGATTAGCTGGTGCCTCTAAATCCTTGGAGGGGCTGTGGTGGGATTTTAATGTGGAGAGCCTGGCAGACAAGTTGAATGCCACCATTTGGGGCAAGTGGTGATCCTAAGATCTCTCCAAGATCACCTCAAAGCTGGAATTCAGTCACCTGTTGAAAGCAAGGCCTGAGGCTCATTTGCTGTGTCTGAGACCTCTCCAGAGGCATCCAATTAACCTTCCCTTCCTTTCCTCCCCACAGGTTGTTTGGATAATCTTCTATACTGCCATCCACTATGACTGACACAGTCTGCAGCATTTGCCTGTCAAATCAGTCGTCAATAAATAGAGAAGGTTTTAATAAATCCTAGTCTTTAGTGGACTGGTGGCAAAGTGGGGAAGTCAAACCAGCTCTCCTCTGTACCAGTGGTCTGGGCAACCTGGAGGAGCCCAGACTTCTTCTGCTGGAAAGCCTGTCTCCATATTATATACCCATGAATTATTGGAACTATTGAAAAGCCATTGGAATTTTTTGAAGTGGTTCAAGACTGTTCAAATTTGGAACTTTCTATGACTCTAGCCAGTAACTCTTATCAAACTCCTGTGTGCCGAAGATTGAATCTATTAATTTAATGTATGTATGCCCTTCTGTTTCAAATCTGTCATTAAACCCTGACTTGTCTTCCATGGTTGTCCTTTAGACAGTGTTTCAAAAGCAGTTGTAGGTATGTGGGCAGAAGGCATAGCAGCACCCAGGACACAAGCTGGTGGCTGTCCTTAGCATGTTTTTGTAGTAACCAGGTCTGATTTGATTAAACAGACTGTGTTGTTACCATTTCTAATTTTTTTTTGTTTTACTTGCAAATCAGTTGTTGATCAGAATTTTTAAATGCTTTTTGCTGAAGACAAATTTTTAAGTGATTTTGCTAGGAAGAACTGTTTCATTTGGTGAACCAAGATGTATTCAGGAGGCTTAGAAGCTCCACTGCACTATGCCAGCCTGACTACCAAGTTGCCATCACATACCTCAGAGCTTCATAGTCTCAAAGGAGTCGTTCTGGAGATACCCTGTTAAATGTTAGCGTTTCAATTTGGTTTTAAGCTCTTGAATTCAACTGCTCTTTGTTCATAAATGCAGGACACAAAAATACAATCAAGGCAGCTATTATCTTAAATGCAGAAGTACCAACTTGCAAACTGGGCAGAGTATACAACCTCTGGTTTGGGAGGTGCTTGATCACTTCATAGCTCAGTCCCTCCCTAGTCATGCCCTTTTTGTGCATCTATGGGGAGTCTCTGCTTTAAGGTATTTTTTAAGAACGTATCTTTCAGAAATAGTTCTTGGGAAACACGCACAGTCCTTGTTATTGTCACAGGACCTTGTAGTCTTTTCTGTTGCCATGTGGTCCTTGCTTCTCTAAACAGCTCAGGCACCCAAAAAGAGTCCTGACCTAATGCTGCCTTATAGTGAGGGGCTGGTAGTTTAGTGTGCTCTTGCTGCAAGCCTGCATTGCCTCCTCTCTGGTGGAAGTGCCACAGCCTGGCTCTCACTGGGAGTGCAAAGCCAGGAATCTCAATCTCCAAGTGCTGAGCCAGGGCGAGCCTCCATTCTTACCAGGGAAAATCTATCTGGTCTTGGTGAAGAAACAGCTCTGGTTATTTTAGGTCCTTGGGATGCCAAGGGAAGAGTGCAATAGCAGACAGCTTCTGCTACGTGTGAGTGGCCAACTTAAGTAAATTATCTCAATAAAAACTTCTTTATTTTCTCCTCCCAATCCCCAGACCTTTAGTCTGCTACTTTCTCTTCCTCTCCTATCAGCTGAAATCATTAACTTCCCATGACAATTGCATAGCCTGCTAGTTCTAGGACACCCTTTCTTGTCTGTCTGCATCTTAGCTGCTTACAGCCACCAGTAAAACCATTGTATACTTGAAATGCTCCAATAAATGTTGCCTGAATAATCCACTGTGCAGCTTCTGTGTCCTCTGGTCTTTGATGTTTTATAAAACATATAAAAACATATAAAACATGGATGTGTGGGATTCCTTTCAGAGTCAGATTTTTTGGTAAAGTTTTTGGGATTCTTAGGTCTCTTGTGCTGCACATTGAGAAGAGGCCAGAAACATTTGCAGTGGTAGCTAATGCTTAGATCCATGCTTTGGCTAAGCCGTGTTGACTGTCCAAGCTGTTCTGCTCCTTTAGTGACTCTCCCTGCCCTGTGACACACTGAGCCAGTGCTCCTTCCAGAGTGCTCAGGTGTGGCATGAGCAGGACCTGGAGCATGTGCAGAGAGAGTGCAGAGCTGCTTCCCTGACCCGTTGCTCTATTCCTTGCTTGCCTGTGCTCCCACCAGCTCAGTTCCTTGGACAGTTCAGTGCGGTTCCAGTGGCTGGAAGCTGAACCTGAGCCGAGGAGGATCATGACCATGAACAGACATTGGCCTCTGGATCTCTTTAGGCTCCTTGTAAAGAACCTACTGATTGCTGTTGCCCAGCTGCAGGTTTTTCTCTCTTCACTGTTTTAAGGGGTGTTCCTGTTTTAAGGGGTGCCTCAGGGGCTAGGAGCTGGTATCCTCTGTGCTGGTCAGTATGAGAACTAAATCTTTGGTGCCTGCTCATGAAGGAAGGAGTTAATTTTAAGAAGCTCAAGGGAATGTGGCAGCCAGGAGAAGGGAGCTGAGCATCTTGCAGACAATAAGAACTGTAAATACAGGGAGCACTTGCAGAGATTTGAGAGGTTGACACAAGAATGGTCTAGCGGAGAGCATGGTTTGGTGCTGGGAGGACAGGAGAGCAGTGGCTGACAGGAGCAGGAAATGCTGTGGGAGAGCAGGGCTTGGGCAGCACCGCTGCCCTCACAGTTCTGCACTGCGCAACAAGCTTGCTCTGCACTCTGCACTCCGTGGTAGGAAAGAGCCAAAGGCTGGTGGGGGTCAGTGCTACCATAGCGCCTCAGTTGGGGGGGGGGGGGGGGAGAATGTCCATCCTGCACTGGAGAGCTGGGCTGTGGGAGCCCCAGCTGTTGGGATACAATTCCAGCAGCAGCTGTATCCTCATGGAGCTGACACAGAGGCTGCACTGCCCACAGTGGAGCTCCCTGCTAAGCTGCAGACCTGCAGAACATCACCTTGGCTTTCAGCAAAGAGCAGGCAGTCCCTGGCAGGAGGGAGAGAGAGATCCCCTGGCCTAACCTTGCTGAGAGGTGAGCAGCAAGTGTTTTGTGCGATGGACTTGGTAAAGGAGTTTCTAGTGTCCTTGGCCTCCAGGCACATAATGTACTGAAATTAATGCAAGTTACTGTGAGTGTTAAAGGGAGAAAACTGGGGTGGGTGCCAAGGGGTGTTGGAGGGTGGCTATGCCCCCAGGCATCTCAAATCCTGCCAATCCCAGCTGTCAGAGCCCAGGTAGACCTGCCACTGGCACCGAGCAGTGCCTGTTGGGGTGGCAGCACCCCCCAAGGAGCCTCTGTCCTCTTCATGGGGTGTCACCATCTCTGCAGTTCCCCAGGTCAATTTCCAAACTTGCAAAGACTGTGCTCACAGCTGTTAGCTTTCAGCTGCCCACAGGTGTCACGAAGCTTGTAATATTGAGACAATATATTCAAGTAAATTTCTTTTATAAACCAATTAAATCTCAGCCAACATTTGAATACGGATTCATGCAGTGAAGTAGAATTGGAACTACGTGACTGTACAAATTCTCAAGATTTTAGAAGGGTCCTCTGGAATGCACAATCCCTGTGCAATGAGCTGAGGGCTCTCAGCCTCGAGGAGTTTAGTGCTGACCCTCGGGGAGAGTCCCTGACTGCTGACACGCAGCTCTGAGGAACAACTCCACTGCCCCCCCAGCATGGCTCCTTCCAGAGCCCATGGGATCTGATCTGTGGTAGGAGAGAGCCACGTTAACCTTCCGTGACCGGGGCTCTGACCTTCTCCCCCACCACAATCCCAGGGGCTGGTCAGGTTGGAGCCAGCCGTGACATGACTGAGGGGGTGGCACATCACCAGCCAGAGGGACTGAGGTGGTTTGAGTTTGTCTTAAACATCAGAGAGGCAGCGGCTGGGTTGGTGGGTTGATCCTCTGCCAGGCAGTGGGTGGAAGAGGATGCAGTATGGACATAGCTCCTGGTCTTGGAGAAGATGCAGTGGTGGGGAAGAAACCCCCTCCAGCTGCTGCGGATGGGGAGACTGGAGAGATGCCTGAAAGTGGAGCAGGCTGAGACTGGTTTGCAAAAGCCAAACTATCCTACTCCTGTCCCTATTCCTATTTATTGATTTACTATAGCTGGCAATGGTCTGCCCTCGGGCTGCTGGAGGCACAACCAAAACCTTGCCAGTGCCTCAGCAAAGGAAGATTTACAAGTCCCTGCGTTGAGGAGCACCGAGCCAGTGGAGCTGCTCATGCGGGGGATTAGCCGGCTCATTGGAGGATGAGAAAGTAGGACACGTACCTGTCAGGTGACCTCCCCAGATCCAAACAGCACTCCACACGCTCTGCCTCCCAAAACAACAGATGTCCAGGATACATTGGGGCAGTAGATGGATTTTTCAGATCTGGCAGCCAGAGAGACTAGTTTGTGTGCCAAGTTGAGAGAGGCCAGTGTTGTTGCAGGGATAAGGGATTTTCACAAACTTGGATTATAGAGAGAAACAACATCTTCCATCTTACAGTTATTTTACTGGTGTTTTTTAGGTCTATCTCTAGAACAAGTGTAGGGGAAAATTTAAATGTATCCACCAATTTAATCTCAGAAACATCCATGTAACCTAGGCCCCTCAACGCATCTAAGTCCACTCTGCCAAATGGGAGTTGTTGGTAACCACACCTCAGGCCTGCCCCAGGCATAGCTGGTCCTCTGCCCCCATTTGGACTCCCCCTGGCTTTGTGCTGGCTCCCTGTGCTGCCCAGCAGCCTCAGCCCCTCCTGACACCGGTGCCGGTGCTGCTGGAGCCAGGAGCAGGGAGCCACCAGGGCCAGGTGAGCCTGGCCAGCTGCACCTGCAAACGGCAACCCAAACCCCCTGTGCTGTGGAGGGAACCACGGTCTCCAGCTCTCATCCCTGAGGGCCACACGCACGAGCAGCCAGCGATGGAAGGAAGGCTGTGGGAGAGCAGACACCCGGCTGCTCTGGGGCAATGTCACATCACCTCTTGCTGATGGTCCCAGTGGGTGCTGGTGGTCCCTTGCCCCGTGACAAGGGGTAACATGTGAGCCCCCTGCTACAGGCTGGCTGTGGCAGCGACATAATGCCCATGCGTATCCCCTGGAAAACTCTTCCAGCCTTCTGGAGACGGAAGAAGGAATCTCGGATCCAGCTCCCCGGAGGCTTGGCCCGGAACCCGCCTGGTGCGGTGTGGCCAGGGCTGATCCCCTTGTGTGGGTCAGGGGCGAAGGTGAGCTCGGGCCATGGAGCAGCCCCGGCTGGAGCGGGGCCCGGCCCCTCTCCTCCGCCCCGAGCCGCGCCCGACCCCGGGCGCCGATGCTGGCTGCCCCGGCAGCACCCAGGACAAACCCGGGCTGCCCGAGCGGCCCGGAGCGCCCCCAGCCCCGGGGAGGAGCCGCTCCTCAGCCCGGCCCCTTCCGGCGGCCCCGCCCGGCCGGCGCTGGGCGGCTCCGTTTGATCGGGAGCGGTGGGCCCGGCCCGGCTCGGCGTGACCCGGTTCGGGGTGGCCAGGCGATGGCAGTGCCGGCGGCGGTGGAGGCGGTGCCGGGCCGGCAGCGGGCCCTGGCCGCCGGCTCGCCCGTGGACTACATGAGCATCACCAGCTTCCCGCGGCTGCCCGAGGAGGAGCCGAGCGGTGCGGCCGAGAGCGGCCTCCGCGCCCGCAAGGAGGAGGACGCGTTCCTGGGCGAGCAGGACACGGGTGAGGGGCGGCGGCAGAGCCCGCCCGCGGCCCCCGGCACCCCCGGCCCTCGGCCCCGCGCCCGGAGCGGGGCTCCCCGGCTCCCGCCGTCCCTGCGCCCCGGCCCCACCTTCACCCTGAGGGACGGAAGGCAGCCAGAGATCCAGGGGTTCGGCACAGAGCCTCCCAGGGTAGCCTGGAATGGGCTCTCCCACAGCCTGCTTGGCCTTCCAGCCTGGACCACTTGTGCATGGCCTCCTTGCATGCTCCTTGAGTAGCTCTCCACCTGGGATGCTCCTTGAGCATCCCCCCGCCGTGGGGTGCTCCTTGCACATCCCTCAGTCCGGGATGCTTCATCCCTCCGGTGTTCAGCTGGAATAAAGTCAGGTGATCGTTTATCTGTAAGAAAATCCTCTGCCTATTTTTAACTGATTGCTTCCTCCTCCATAGTTGAGAGAAATACTGTTTCTCCCCCATGTCGTGTTTCTTCGAGCGGTATTGCCCTTCACCCCTGGGGCTGGTTCCCGGTCTGGTGCCTGTCAGTCCCCAGGCCCGTGTCTGCACAGCCCCAGGCACCCCTTGCCCTCTGCCCTGTCCCACTATGCCCACGGGTGAAGCCCCCATTGCCCATTCCCACCCTGTGCTCTCCTGACCATCGAGGTGAAGCCACTGCCTGCAGGAGTGTGGGAGCAGCTCTCCTGGAAGCACGAGGCCTCTTGTCACACAGCCAGAATCTGGTGCAGTTTTGGCAGTGCCAACAACACCTGCAGGTGGGGTGGCTGGAGAAGAGAGCTGCTGCTCTCATTACACTTGTTGCAGGAGCACCTGCAGAGCCCACCAGCAGCTCCAGTCTCTGCTGTCTCCTCTGCAGCAGCTCCAGACCTGAGGTGGCTCTGGTTCTCCAAAGCATTGGCTCCCCATAAAGCCATGACTCCTTCACAGCCACACGGAAGCCAAGTGGGATTTGGTGGCTTCTCTTTCAAAGCGTGCACATTGGTGTTGGGATGGGCAGCTGTGCATTATGAGCGCGGGCTGCTTCTGCTCCCAAGTGACCCCTTCCAGCTGCTCCCATCCCCACACCACAGCTCTGCTGTCCCTATGCAGCAGTGGTCACAGAGACTAAAAATAGGATGTCTGTGGCAGAGAATGGAGGTGCTTCATGGTGGGAAGGCTGTTGTCTGCCCTCTTCCACAGTTGCTTCCTAGGTATTCGTGTCCCCTCATGCCAGGCTGGCCTGTCACCAGCGCGGAGGGGTGGTGTCCTGGAGGGATTGGGCAGAGGAGTCCAGCTCACTCCTCACTGTTTCCCTGCAGGTGGGGCTGGGGGCCCACTCGGGTGTGCCAGGGGCTGTATGTGACATCCCACCCCAATGGCAGCCTTTGCCAAGCTAGTTGTGGCCCCCACTGAGGCCACCAGCCAGTCCTCCCACTCAGTCCAGCTCACTTAGACCAGACCAGCTCCCATGAGGAGCTCAGTGTGTGCTCAGAGACTCAGGTGGCAAAAGCCTAGCCTTTCCCAGTCCCACTCCTAAACCAGCACAGCACAAATGAGATTAAATTCACCCTGAGAGATTCCCTGGCTGTGGGAGTTTACTCCTGGTTGCAGCATCACTGAAATTAAAACTCCTTCCCTCCCTGGCCTCAGGAGAGCTGCAGCCAGGTCAGGTTAATGCCATGACAAGGACTGGGCTGGCAGTGCCCAGAGTGATACCCAGCACCTGCCAGAGCAGACAGACAGGCAGCTGATGAGGGACGTGGGCTTTCCTGCTCGCTCCCTCTCCTTTTCCAAACCGAGGAAACATCTGTATGGAGGGACAAGCTTCTCATCTTGTCTTTTCTACTTGGTGCCCCTCTTTTTCCACTATGGATGCACAGAGTACTGCAACCCCTGAAAAAATTCTTCCAGGAGCCCTGGATGATGCCCTGAGCTACTTGGTCCTCTTCAGAGCCCACGAAGGATGGGCACGACCTCACAGTTGCCCCAGCAGCTCCATGTGCCTGGCAGCAATGGGATGGGCAGGGCATCCTTAACCAGTGTCCTGCCAGCACAAGGGCAGCAGCTGACACTCAGAGAGATTCAAGGCATCTTTCAGAGCAAAAAAGAGACTTTTTCATCCTGCTGAGGCCCAGCAGACCCCTGCCCCACTGCCTTGACATCTTGGAGCTGGGTGTCCAGTGTGTGGCTTCATTTCACAGTGGGCCTCATCTGCCAGAGGAAGCAAGGAATTAAAGCAGAGTCCTTCCCGCAGCGGAGTGAGTGGATGTTCCAAGGCCTCTGGTTTGCAGGTTTGCTCCTCCCTGCCCTCACTTCCCTAGAGGGATTTTTTGTGCCCAGGCCAAATGTTTTTCTTTACTTCTGTTTTGCTCAGGTGCTTTCGCTCAATCACAGCTCCAAGTAAAGCTGCTACATCTTTTTTTATATCTTAATTTCGTCTTCTTCAGTCTTGTTGCATTTCAAAGACCTGTTTGCTGTGTTAGGAATTCTGCCAAATGGAGCATAAGAGTGGGCCTATGACTGAAGGCTGATGAATGGACTGAAATGGAGTAAAAATTCAAGGGTTTCTTGTCTCTCTTAATCTCCAGGGAAGTCAGTTTGGAATAACCAGAGCTAAAGAAAAGGATCAGTAAAATGACTCAGAGCAGTATCTGAGCCAGAAAGGCTTCTGAGAGCTGGGATCAATAGGGAAGGCGATAGCCATGCTGGAAGGGGCTCAGTGTAATGTTAGTGCTGAGTAAACACTGCAATAAGAGCCCCAAGTTGCTCAATAACTCACACCTGTTTTCTCCCTGTTGCCCACAAAGACCCAGACTCCTTCCTTAAGTCTGCGCGTCTCCAGCGCCTGCCCTCGTCCTCCTCAGAGATGGGGAGCCAGGACGTGTCCCCTCTGCAGGAGACCAGCAAGGACCCCTTCTCAGGAGACTGCAGCTGCCAGCAGGATGGGCTGACCGTCATCATCACCGCCTGCCTGACCTTTGCCACAGGAGTCACTGTGGCCCTCATTATGCAGATCTATTTTGGGGACCCTCAGGTAAGACAAAACAGTGGCTATATTGTTGGGCTTTGGCTCCAAAGATGGGAGAGCTCCCTGACTTTCCTCCTGGTCAGCAGTTTGGCAAGGGGAGTACTGGGGAGCCATGGCTGGTATATGCGAGGCCCTGGGTGCTCAGTCTCCCCCTGGTTCCACCCCAAATTGGCTTGAATGCCTTTTCCTGGCACAACCTGGAGGTTGTGCTTGGGTAGCTGAGCCAGACTCAGAGCTTGCCCCATGGCCAGGGTGTGGAGAGCTGTGTCAGGCAGGTTTGGGGGTGCTGCTGGGGGGGAACAGGCAACCCCACTGTTGTGACTGCAGCTGTGGTTTGAGCCAGATGGGATTGCTTTCAGAAAATAATCCTTAGTCAAACAGTAGGCATCTTGTCCACTTGGACAGAGTTGTATGGATTATGAGCATACATGCCCAGATTCACCTCTGGAAGATTCATCCAGGACTAAACAGGGAAATAGCTGAAAATACAGGTGAACCTCCTGCTAATCTGTCCCATGGCCCAGTGCTAGATTGCACAGCCAAGGCAACATGGCCACGGGATTGGATCCTCCTGCAGAACCTCTGCCAGGGTCACAGCCAGGAGTCACCATCACCATCTCCACGTGCTGCTGTGGCCCTTCTGTCATTGCATGTCCCCAGGCTGGCCTGGCTCTTGTTGAGATGATGTGCAATTTGTGTCATAGGGATGAAATCAACTCTTTAAAATATCATGGGACTGCATTAGCACAGCTCTGGCACAAGGATGACAACAAGCTGTGGTCTGGGGGCCTGCTGCATTCTTTATAGCTGTATTCCCATTCCTGGTGACTGCCTGGCTGCAGCACAGAGACAGCTCTGGGCTTGTGAGGGGCAGAGGGAGACATGGTCCCCCAGCCTGGCACATGGAATGTGGAAAGCTGTCTGAACTGGTGGCCGTGGCTACCTGCAGCTGTCCTGGAGCGAGGATGTGCCAAGGGACGTACAGTTCCCACTGGCATTTCTTGGATCAGTCACGGCCTCGGTGCTGGCCCCAGGCCTCAGGTGCCACATTGGTGGGTGCAGACCTGGGCAGGACCAGCACTGCCCAGCACAGCCCTCTTGTGTCCGGCAGCTGTTCCACCGCGGCGCTGTGGTGACGGATGCTGCGCGCTGCACCGCGCTGGGCACCCACGTGCTGGCCAGGCACGGCTCCTCGGTGGACGCAGCCATCGCCTCAGCCCTCTGTGCCGGCATCATCAACCCCCACACCTCGGGGCTGGGAGGGTAAGTGTGGGGCACTCACCTTCTGCTCTTGTCTTCGGGTGTCTGCAAGGGAGTGGTTGCATGGAATCCCAGACTGGTTTGGGTGGGAGAGGCCTTAAAGCCCATCCAGTCCCACCACCTGCCATGGACAGGGACACCTTCCACTATCGCAGGTTGCTCCAAGCCCTGTCCAGCCTGGCCTTGGACACTTCCAGGGATGAGGCAGCCTGGGAACCAGTGCCTGGTTCCCCCACCACCTCCCCTCACACAGAGGAATATTTCTTCCAAATACCTGATGTAAACCTGCCCTCTGTCAGTGTAAGCCATTTCCCCTTGTTCTGTCACTATCTGCCCTTGTAAAAAGTCCCTCCACAGCTGAGAAATGCCTCCGTGGCAGTGCCAGGCTCAGGGCTCTGACATCAGGCAGTGGATGTGTCCACAGGACAGAGACCCCCAGGCAGGGAATTGTTCCTGCTGTAGTGGCTGCAGGGACCATCCAAGCCCCAGGCTTGAGAGGGCTGGTGAGGGGCAGAGGGAGACGTGGCCCCCCCAACCACGTGAGCTGTGCCAGGAGCTACAAACATCCCAGGCTCAGTCCCAGTGCTTTCAGAGCCTAAATCCTGCCTTCCACAAGCTCTGCTCCTGAGGCTGAGGTTTGAGCCCAGCTCCAGGAAGCTGCACGGGAGGGGTGTCCTTCTCACAGCCCTCATTCCCAGGGTGGCATCCACGTGAGCCTGATGCTCCTGGCTCTGCAGGAGGGCTCAGGAGCATTGCATAAACCAAAGCCACCTGATCACTGCTCCAGCTGCACCACCCATTGCTGCTGTAAGCAAATACCCTCTTTTGTTGCAAAACTACTCAGATTAGAAAGAAAATCCCCAATGGTCCCAACCTGGCAGTGGAACAGAGCCAGTGGCTCCCTGGCCAGGCAGGCAGGGACTGCTCCAGCCTCACCAGGCTCAGCACAGGGCTGCCCGTGTCCCACACCAACACTGCCTTGATTGTCCTGGTGTGTGCCCTAGGGAAGGACAGCAGCATTCCCTGCTACTCCAGCCACCCCGTGGCCCTGCTGGGGCTGGTGACCTGCCACAGCGCTCCTTGTCTCACTGGACTGGCCCTGGCCTCAGTGCCCCCCAAGCTATACGGCCGCAGTTGTTGCAGGAGCAGCCAGTGCCACGCCCTGACCCTGTCTCGCCGCAGGGGCGGGGTGATGCTGGTCCACGACATCCACAAGAACAGGAGCTGGGTGATCGATTTCCGTGAGGTGGCTCCCCTGGGCATCCCACTGGAAGGGGACCTGCAGCAGGACACCAAGGTGAGAACCAGTATCCCAAGCCATTGTCTCCAGGACTGTTGTCTCCAGCTCTCCTCCCTCCAACTCTCAGGCTGAGGGGCAGATGCCCAGCAAAGCAACAAGAGGTCTCTCTCATCATGGCAGATCCTGGGCCCTACAGACATGGAGAATCTAGGGAAAACACTTATTTTTCAGCTCCAAAATGCCTGAAGAGCTTTGGAGAGTAAAGAGATACATCTCTGTGGCAGCAGGGTGCTGGGAGAACAAGAGCCCCAGGAAGGAGCATAATCAAAGGTTGTTCTGCTGAGTTATCTTTCCTGAACAAACTGGGTTGAGAAGAAGATTGGATTTGCCTTTCTCCTTCCAAAATCTTTTATTCCGTAGTAAAGTGTGTTGCTGGAGACCTCTTCCCCTCTCCTAACTATGCAGATAATTCCAAAGTAAACATGATTTGCATCTCCCCTTGTGGCTGGGGACCATGTTCTGTGTCCTCATGGAAAGGAGACTACTCTCTTCCTTTTTGTCCTTCCTGTTTTACAGCCAGGTCTGCTCGTGGGAGTGCCAGGCATGATCCAAGGAATGCACGAGGCACACCAGTTACATGGCAGGTAAGACATGGCACAGACTGCCCTGGGATCCCTGTGAGAAGCTGGAAGCACACGAGCCCTTGCCATCAGACCATGTTCTCAGCCATCAGTCAAAACCATTAGCTGAGAGGTACTTGGAGGCTTGTGTTGAAAGAGATTTTTTTTTTTTTTTTTTTTTTTTTTTTTACTATTTCATGTACAAAAGAGAAAATTCAGCTTGGTCATGTTTTCTGCAAAGTGAACTGTTGGCTAAGAAGATGTACAATAAATGTTCTGTTAGAGCTGCAGCACATGGCCTCGCATGTCTGTGCATTTTCATTCTCTCTTTAGCTGGATCCTAAGAGGTGTGCCTGTCCTTGGTGCTCTGTTGGGATTTGGAAGGATCTGAATGACTTGCTCACAACCAGAATCTGGCTTGAGCTTTTGCTGCTGAGACACCCCTTCCCCCATCCATGCACTGCCATTCCTCTCTGGGGCACATCCTGGAGCATTGACATGATCCTGTTCAGGAGAAGCACAAGCACTGAAAGCTCAGTGCTCCTTTTGGCCACTGCTGGCCCTACAGCCTGGTCTCCCAGGAGCCCCTGACTGCAGAGCCAAGCCCTATGTTTGCTCCCCACCACCCTTCCCCACTGCACCCCTCCAAGGCCCATTTCTCCTTGTCCTCTCTCCCTTGGCAGACTCCCGTGGTCCGAGCTGCTGGGCCTCACAGCCGGTGTTGCCCAAAACGGCTTTAATGTCACACATGACCTGGGTGAGTACCTCATAGGCAGCTGAGGGCAGTTCACTGTGCAAGGCAGCTGGGGATGCAGCGGGTTAGTCATGGGAAATCAGGGCTTTGTGGGGATTGGATGGTGTTGGGAGCTGAGCAATGCGAGAGCCACAGTCTGCCAGGAGACAGCATCCTGGTGGCCAAACGGGAGCCCTTTGCCATGACTGACCAGTGCCAGGGCAGAGCAGCCACACTGGGCAGTGCCCAGGGCCAGGCAGGGAAGGATGCTGGGGTTTCTTTGGGTTTCTTTCCCAGTTCCAGAGGACCAATGATCCAGCTCCCCTCAAGGGCCTGAGGCAGCAGCAGGCCTCCAACATCCCCATCAGGTGCACAGTGACTCCAGCTCCTTTGTGTCTTCCTGACCCCTGCTTTTTCTGGATGTCCTTCCCCTTCTCACCTGCAGCCAAAGCCCTGAGTGAACTGAAGGACCTGAACTACTCGGAGCGATTCCAGGAGATCTTCCTGCCGGATGGGCAGCCCCTGCTGCCTGGGATGTTCGTCCGGCGCCTGGACCTGGCAGCCGTGCTGCAGCTGCTGGGGACAGAAGGGGTGTCAGCCTTCTACAGAGGAAACCTGACCCAGGAGATGATCTCTGAGGTGAGCCAGGACTGCCCCTAGCACCTGCTGGCCTGGGGCTGCCACCTGCTTAAGGTAACAAACTGGAGATAAGCCAAGTACCAGCACAATGATGGGGACAGATGCCTCCTTTTCCTTTCCTGTCCCTGCAGTGATGGGAGTGACACACAGGCCATTTCCACAGTTTACAGAAATGAAACTTCCATTTCCTCTATAACTAGGACAATCTGGAACGAAAACAAAAATCATTTTGGGCTCTGGGCTCTGTTCACTCGGGTGACAAAACCTTTTCCCTCAGAACAAGAGGCTGTTGAGAAACAAGTTGTTGTGGTTAATGGAACTGTAGGATACAGACTCCAGGAAGATGGTTTAAAAAACACTGAGTCTTGTGAGCAGAGGATTAGAAAGGCTTGGTCCCACTTGGGGTTGCCCTAGTTTAACTCCTGTTAGAGGTGCTCTGGAAAAAATATCAGAACAGACAAAGTAATTCTGGTATAAAACACCCCCAATAAACCATAACAACTTTTATGTCTGTGGCTGCAGTCGGGGTAGTTGGAGCACCATTTTATTGAGCCACAGTGACTCAAGTGATGCTCCTTCAATAGCTCATCAAGAATCTGGAATGTTTTCATTCCACTCAAGCCTCAGATATCTGTGGGCTTTGTGTTTGGAAATCTACAGTTTACCTGAATAGAGCAGCGGTGAAGGATGAGGAGCAGGAGGAGTCCCAAACTTGTGAGCATCCCCACAAAAATAAACCCTGCTTTGTCACCGTGTTCCCCTGACCTGGGGGCTGCCACAGGGAAGCACAAATTCCCTGTAGAGGAGCAAGGCCCAGGGTTGCCACACTGAAGACCCTGACAAGCTCTGGGATCCAGTGCACAGTTCCAGCTTTGGTTGCAGAGCAGAGTGCTGCCTTCACAAAGTGTTTATTGTTCCAGCAGAGGGAGGGCATCCATCTGGTGAAATCAACAGCTCCAAAACAT
Organism: Vidua macroura; assembly: GCF_024509145.1. Taxonomy (NCBI): domain Eukaryota; kingdom Metazoa; phylum Chordata; class Aves; order Passeriformes; family Viduidae; genus Vidua; species Vidua macroura. The sequence continues at coordinate 844,500 of NC_071587.1, forward strand.
CCGCTCTTTGCTTCCAGGCACAGGTGCAAAATGGTGCTCTCTGGGGAATTTGGGATGTCTGCAGTGTGTGGCTGACTGGGACTTCTTCCCCTTTCTCTGCTCCTTATTCCCCATTCCCCACTGGCTGGGTCTGGGGAGCCAGGTCCTGGCTCAGCACAGCCCTGGGGTTCAACCAGCTTTTTCTCTGGGAAGGAAACAGGGATCCCAAGTAGGAGAGACATCTTTAGCAGCGTTGGGGTTGCTTGACATTCTAGCCCCACAGCTATGCCCTGCATAGCCCTGTCCTGCTCCAGTGATTCATTCAGTTTTGCCAGAGGAGTTTTCCTGCCCAGAAAGCTATCTGGGTTAGAGATCAGAACATGCAGGCATCTCAACAATCCCACCCTCTCCCTGAGAGCATTGTCCAAACACTCCTGGAGCTCTGGCAGCCATGGGGCCATGCCCATTCCCTGGGGAGCCTGGTCAGTGCCCCACAACCCTCTGATGGTCCTCCCTCATCTCCATCATGACTTATCCATAGAAGACCTGCAGTGGAGGGAATGGCCCATCTTTCCTGTACCAAGCCTGGTGCATTGTACGTCTGACAGGAATCTTACAGGAAGACCAAGGCTACAGCAGACCCACTGTCAGCTGAAATAATTTCAAATAGGTTGGGAATGTTGATTTTTTTTAGTTGAGATTTCTAGTGATGGCCACCTGCTACACCCAAGCTCCTTGTCTCCTGGATCATAATTCTGGCAGTATTCAATACCCCTTAACACACTCCTGTTTGCCAGCCAGGGCAGGGAAGGCTGCAGGGCAGGACCAATCCTCATCTTCCTGGGCAGACAGAATGTCCTGGGAGCACCACTGAGGTGGGTGAGCTTTTGGAGGGGAGTGCAGAGCCTTCCTGCAATGCTGAACAGTGAGCCAGGTCACCAGGATTGTGAAAGCACAGATTTCCAGGGTACCCTAAAGAACCTGGCACTTGGCTCAGGAATCTCAGTGGAGTGTGTTTGACACTGAGGGGTGTGTTGCCCTGGGCCAGCACGAGGAGCACAGAGGGTCTTGACCAAGCCTACTCAGTGTGCACTGCTTTGCTCTCGTGCAGGTCCACAACTACGGAGGAGTCTTGGTGGAGGAAGACTTCAACAATTACAGCGTCACTGTGGAGGACCCTGTGCACACAATCTATCGAGGTACACCCTCACCCATCGCCGTGCAGTGCCAGGGGAAGGTTTTCCTCACTTTGCAAGGGGTGGCAACAGCATTGAACAAGAGTTGCAGGCAAAGCTGTGCTGAAATATCTGTAGAAAGGCCTTCCAGAGTTTCCTGCTATTCCCTGCTGACACTGATGCATCATGGGCAGTTCAGGAGATTTTCAGCACTTTGAAATGTTTTTTCCCTTGAAAGTCTAAAGAGGCAAACTGGTCATATCTTGATGCAATATCTCAATAGAAGCTGGACCTACAGCTAAAGACAGTTCCCAAAGGGAAAAAAGCTAACTTTATCCAAGAAGTTTCTAAAATGTCATTCTTTTCTAGCAGTCCCTATATTTACCCTCCTTATATCTGTAATGTTGCAAATTTTTTTAGGTAGCCTTCCAGTATGTAGAAGGGGTTTATAAAAATGAGGGAAAGTGACTTTTAGCATGGGCAGGACAAGGGGAATGATTTCAGACTAAAGAGAAGAGATTTAGAAGATATGTTAGGAAGCAATCTCTCCCTGTGAGGGAGGTGAGGCCCTGGCGCAGAGCCCAGAGCAGCTGTGGCTGCCCCATCCCTGGAAGTGTTCAAGGCCAGGTTGGACAGGGCTTGGAGCAACCTGGGATAATGGAAGGTGTCAAGGGGTGGCACTGGATGGCTTCTAAGGTCCCTTCCAACCTAAACCATTCTGGTTCCATCTCCATTCTTCCATACTTCAGTCTAGAAACCAACAGCCAACCAATAAGAACTGAATTTCAGAAGTAAAAAAAGCATCCCTGTTTGGGCTTCCTTCATCCTTCATGAAGAAATAGAAAGATAGAACAGGGCTGTTCTGGGAAACCCTTCTCAAATCATGTTGCTTTCTATTATTTCCCCTCGAATCTGGAAGGGTTTCCCTGTCCTCATGGACGAGTGTTCTCACTGGATGGTGTCTGGCAAAAGCAGCTTCATTCCTCTTCTCTTCCCTCCACAGGGCACCTTGTTTTCACCCCCCCACCTCCACATGCAGGTCCTGCACTGATCTCAGCACTGAACATCCTCGAGGGCTTTAACATCACAAGGCAAGGATCCAGAGGGAATATCTTGCACTGGATGGCAGAGGTAAAAGGAGGTTCAACATTTGCCTGGATTGGTTGTGCTGCTAAAGAATAATTTATTTATTTTGTGGTTGTACAAAAATGTTTATAGGTTATTCCTAGAGGAGAATGAGCAAATAGACTGCTAATATGTAAAACTGAGCAGTGCTGCTGTCTCAGAGACTGAGCAGGAGGATCTTTCCTGCTTAGGAAGAGCTTTTTCAGAGCAAACTGTGGCTTTGTCCATTTCTTGTATACAATCCTCTCTGCAGAATGACCTCACAGCACCTGAGGATGGTCCCATCAAAAGGTGGTTCCTCCACCTCTTAGCTCCAGTGGCCTTGGCCATTGCAGAGCACCCAAGGGCACTGCAAGGTGTGCTGCAAGAAAAGCCTCTACATGGTGATGACAAGGAAAACTGACCCAATACTTCACATATTAAAAAAGTTGACATTTTTGCCCACCTCCTCATCTCTGAAGTCCAGAATTTTTCCAGTATTTAGGACTGTCCTGCCAAAATCTTGCAGCTTTCCAGGACGTTGAGCAAGTGCTCTCATATCTCCTGCTCTGTAGCAGAGTTGTGGTCTTTCTGTTCCACAGATCCACAGCTGGGCTTTATGAGCTGGGAATTTTAATTGAGGATTTAACTACATCCTTGTAGCAGACAGGACAGTGGGTGTTTGGAAGTGTCTCAGCAAAAATGCAGCAACTGGAGATGTTATACACTATGCAGAGGCACAGGAGGTTGACTCACCTGAGTCATTTTTGAGCTCTCTTCAGGAAGCTTTGGGTGAATCTATTTCCTCTGCCAAGAGTTTCACCTGCTGGGTGTCCTGGAGCAGCAACTTCCAGCTCCAAGGCAGTCACTTCAGGAGATGTGTAACCCTGATTGCCTGGGTCTCACAGCTGAACATATGGCTGAGGTTCAGTGCTAGGCCAGCTTCAGATATCCAGCCCTAGGACAACCAGGACCAAGGTTAAGAGGTCCTTAACCTCTGGGGTGGAAGTGCTCTGCTGTTTCCGTGGAGCTCTTCCCTGGCCTCCAAGCCCTTGTTCCCCCGACACGGCGTGGTAGTCAGGACACTGCTCCATGGAAATCCTGCCTTCTCCAGAGGTTTGTCACATTCTACTCTCCACTCAGTTGATAACCAAGGAGAAGCTGTTGCTGTGTGGCACATTCCAGACCAGCAGTCACATCTCGCTGGCTGCCTGCAGGGGAGTGGGCTGTTCTGGATCCTGAATGACCATGGCACAATCTGCCAGCTGAATGTTGACTGTGTTTCTGCTCAGCCTTTCTCTCTCAAAGCTGGCTTGGCTGAGGGGCAGATCCTCATGACTCTGCCCTGGCTATGCTGTGGTCCTAGGGCTGGATAAACCATGTCCTTTGAAATTGCATCTTCCCATTTTCAATGGACTGGCTCAGGCTGGATTCTGCATGTCTGAGAAAGCAGATCTTTTCCTCCTTTTGCACCAGCATTCCCTGATGTGTGCTGGGTCTGATGCTTTCTGTTCAAGCCCTTTGGATGGTTTACAGCCAGCAGCTGGGGAGCAGAACAGCTCATTTCTGCTCAGCACTGGTGCTGGGCCAGCAGAGCTGGGGTCCAGAGGCAGCAACGAGTCCAGCACCCCCTGTCCCATTGGGATTCAGTCTGGTCTCTGCTGTTGTGGTGACCACTCAGGAATGGAAAGAGAAGGTAAATGGCATCCTGAAGACCCTGTGTGCCAGCTGGCAATGAAGCTAAGCCACTGAGCTGGACATCAGCTCCGGCCAGGGATGTTGCACTTGTGGCTTCCCACTGCCAAAGGGCAGGGTTAGATGGGATATAGGGAAGAAATTCTTCCCTATATGAGAATGGTGAGCTGCTAGCAGAGGTTGCCCAGAGAAGCTGTGGCTACCACAGCCCTGGTAGCATTCAAGACCAGGTTGGAGAAACATGGGAAGTTGTACCTGTCCATGGCAGGGGGGTGGAATGTGATGAGCTTTAAGGTCCTTTCCAACTCCAACCATTCTGTGATTCTGTGGTTGTACAAATGCTGCTGGATTCACTAGGCTCCTCCAGCACAGTTTGCCATGCTGGACTGAGGCTCCTTGGTTCCCATACCCACATGTGGCAGCCCTTTGCACTGAGGTATTCCCAGAACCCAGACTTCTGGTAATTTTTCTTCATAAGCTTTAGCCAACACACAGGACGCCACAGACCTCTTCTAGTTTGGAGGATCAGAAGTTGTATTTCCAGGGCCACATAAATATTTTTCCTTTCCCCTCCCCTCTCCTTTCCTCTCCTCTCTTTTCCTCTCCTTCTCTTACTCCTGTCTTCCTCTCCTCTCTTTTCCTCTCCTTCTCTTCCTCCTCTCCTCCTCTTTTCCTCTCCTTCTCTTCTCCTTTCTTTCCTTTCTTTCTTTAGACACTAAAAATAGCCCTGAGTCTGGCGAGCAACCTGGGAGACCCATCTGGTGACAAGTCTGTCACTCACACAGCAGAAGGCATGGTGAGGTACGTTTGAGGAGGACAGGCAGGTGACAGTTGCAGGATGTGTGGGTTGGATATTATTCCTGGGTGTGCTGTGCCCTGAGCTTTTTCTTCCTCTGTTTTATGAAGGAAAGGTCAGACCTTGAGTGTCCTCCCAGGGCTCATTCTTTTACACAGGAAAGGATCACAGCTGATCACAGCACGGGGCTCTGGGGATGGGTCACAGGATATCTGAGGTTTCCTGGAGCCAGCTTGAGCTTGAGGGTTCCTCCCACTTTGCCACACCTCTAAACGTTCCCTTTGAGTGGGTTAGACAAACAGCCATCCCTGTGGGCATGGCCACACGTGCCACTTCTGCCTCTCCCTGCTCCTCTGTGGGTCTCGGGGTCTTGCAGAACACCCAGATGGGCAGGAGAGGCCAGGCCTGGGGTTTCAGCCCAGCTTCCCACCTCAGAGCCAGGTTTAGTCACAGCTTGTGTTTGGGCTGGGCCTGACTTGTCCTCCTGCTGAAGACTGGCATTCAGCTGGGGTTGTCACCTTGGCCATTGGGGGTGGGTTTACTCCTGGTGAGGGCAAACAGGGGTAGACAGAGCCGTTGGAGGTTCATGGCAGACTGAGTGCCTGTCTGTGCAGACTGAGCCACCTTGTCACCCTCGGGGTGAACCAAAGCAGGCCCCTGTCCTTTTGCAGCCCCTCAGGGACACCCGGCCCTAGCTGTGTAGAGCCACCAGGACACATCCAGTTCCCCAGGCTCATGGCTTGCTTTCCTCTCTCCCTCTCTCCTTGCTGAAGTAAATCAGAAGCCAATTCCCTGCGCCAGCTGATCAATGACTCCCAGTCCTTCCTGTCCATGCCTCACTCCCCCCTGGAAAGCGGGGCCACTGCCAGCCAGGTCCTGGTCATGGGCCCTGATGACTTCATCGTCGCCGTGGTGAGGTAAAGGCTTGGCCTCTTCCTTCCACAATAGCTCGGGGTGGGAGCAGGGAGGAGGGAGTAGGTTTCAGCAGGACAGGGTGGAACCAGACCTGGAAGAGCCAGGCTGCTCTGTCCCAGTCAATCCTGCAGCAGAGGAATGGGGAAGTGGGATTGAGATGTGTGGGCTGGTGCTGCTCTGCCCTGTGCAGTCTTAGAGCCCTCTGACAATGGAACATGGCTGCAGTGGCCTGTACCTGCTCCCTGGGGAGAGGTGGTGGCAAAGGTAGGGCTGATGGAAGCAGATCCATCACAGCAAGGGGAATCCTCAAACATGGGGAGGGACAGAGCTGCTGTGGCATACGTGTCTCCTGCTCTGAAGTGCATTGGTCTCTCCTCAATCTCACCAGCCCTAGAGAACCATCAAAGAATCTCTATCAAGACAAGGTGGGACAGAAAGTTGGAGCCCTGAAAGCCTCGAGGTGTCCAAAAATCTCTGGGATGATTTTTATGAAAATTCCTTGTGTTTCTTTTCAGTTCTTTGAATCGTCCCTTTGGCAGTGGAATAGTAACACCCTCTGGAATCCTCCTGAACAGCCAGATGTTGGACTTCTCCTGGCAAAATAAAACAATTAACAACTCCATTCCCAGGCTGGTAATGAATGACATGACAAATTCTTGATTTACCTTTTTTTTTTTCCATTTTTATTCTCATCTTCACAACAGTGGAACTATTTAATGCCTTATTAATAACAGAGACAACAGCCTATAGAAAGCTGCTATTTTTCATTATATGAGCCACTGAAAGTCAGAAAACAGAGGGCTCCATGTTTATCAGTTATTATTACAATGCAGAATTATCAAACAACACTGTTACCTACTTTCCCTTTTAAGTAGTTTAAGTAACTATGCAGTTTAAGTAACAATGTGCACTTAATAACAATAAGCACTTTCTTCATGAATTGTTGCTCTTCAGGTTAAAAAGTAACAGGTAGCAGGAAAAATATCTTCAGGTGTTGGAAAGAAACAAATGCAGACCTGTCCTGACAGCTTCCAGGGCTGTCTTATGCATTGTAAAACCCTCTTCTTTGGAAGAGGGTGATGAGCTCCGTGTTCCTTCTGTGGGAGAGTTGGCTTGTTGACATTTTTTGGTGCAACTTTTCCTCAACTGCAGCAAAACCTCCTTCAGCCTCGGAAGCGGCCGCGGTCCTTCCTGCTGCCCACCATCGTGAGGCCCTCCGAGGGGATGTGTGGCACCTACCTGTGCCTGGGAGCCAACAATGGGGACAGAGGTCTGAGCAGCATCGTCCAGGTCAGTGCCGTGTCCTCCCAGAGCAGCTGCTCAGCTCAAGGCTGAGGAGGGTCCCCTCCTTTCCCTTCCTAATTGTCCCAGGCTGGGTCAAAACCGGTGGCCACAGGTTACTGGTTCAATCTTTGGTGTCAGCAGTTCCACACTTTGGTTACTTCAAATCTCTAAGGGTTACCGGTTTACTTTTCTTTCACCTTTGCTGGTGGCACCACTCATAACTGTAGAGGAGAAGCGTTTTGGCAAAATCTATAATGGTTTTTGTCATTCCAATACCTGTTCAAAACTCATCTTAAGGATGATTAAGAAAAAGAAGGAGCGCTTTTTTATTCAGCGAATTGCAGGAAACTGGCAGCCCTTTAGCCCTTTTCCACATGAAAAGCTCCTTTTAGGGCATTCCCAACTGAATTCTTCAGCTCAACACTGAATATAAATTGGGCAGTTCCTCTTAATTTATGATTTGTAAGGAGGTGAAGTACTTGCCAAGAGCTTGATTGCATGTACATTAGTAATGGATTGCTGAAAGGAAAAGCCTGAGAAGGGCTCCCAGTTTCCTTACCTTTTGGAAAGCATTATTCAGAGCAAAACCAAAGCCAAGAACTGCTTCCGAGTGCTTTGTTTGGAGAAGTCACATGCTGAGCTTTTGGCTGTAACAAACACTTATTTAGAGCTTACATCATGTTCCAGACACACAACCCTGCTAGTTTAGCAGGAACTATGTGACAAAAAGCCCATGCTATCCTGAAAATGTCCTGCTTTACAAGCAACAACATAAAGGCCACATTCCAAGGACCTCTTAGTGTGTGCACACCCCTGCAGCAGTTCATGCAGTTTAACAAATGGTTTAAAATCTCTTTTGCCTGCTGCAGGTGTAGATGTTGGAGCCACCAGTTTGGGAGATGCTCAGGAATCTGGCTTCTCCTATTTTCATAACTTTTTTTATTATTGAGGATAATTTATTCTCTTGCAGGTTTTGGTAAACGTTTTAACATTTAACAAGAATCTGAGTGAAAGTTTGTCACTTGGTCGACTTCACCCACAGCTTCAGTCCAACACCTTGCAGGTTGACAGTGAGTATGGATACTGGGTGGGCTGCTGCCCTCAAATCCAGCAAATTTAGGAAAATAACAGGATTTCCCTCGCACACTGCAATGGAAGCACCACAGGCCACCATGTTCTAGGGTCCCCAGGGGTGTGGAGGGTTTTGGGGAAGACAAAAATCAGAATTCAACTTCTTCAAAGCTTGGAGCCTTTGTTGAGCCACGTCATTTCCCTCTCGTCCTGGAAATGCTTCCTGACCCCTCTGGCACCACCTCTCTAAGCTCTGTCAGGTGCTTCTCCCCAGCCTTCCCTCTGTCCCAGCTCATCTCCTGGCAGTGGCCTTGTCCTGTCCTTAAATCCTTCTGGAGATCATGTGCCATGGATAATATCTAAATCAACAAGACTGCAGCCTCAACTTCACCCAGACATGTGCTCAAAGCTTCCTGCACTTTATTCCCACTGACATAAATTATATTCCTTCACTTTTCAGTCCATGTCCCTCAATTCCAGCAGCTGGGAAGAAGGCAAGGCTTATGGAAAGGCCTGTAGCTTGACAGTGCTGAAAACACAGCATCAGTGCTGGCACTCTGCAGTCTGTACTGTCAACTCTTGTCCTTGTTACTGTAAGTCTTAGTCTATTTGGTGTTTTTCACACTGCCCCAAACTTCAGCAGAGCCAACCATAAGTGAAATTTCATTCTCATTCCACACCAAATAGCCAAAGTTTCTCGTCTTTCCCATTTCAGAGGAAAATCTAAATAGGATCTGTCCTGCAGTGCACCCTGCAGACTTGGAAACTAAAATGGAATTAAATCTGAAACTTCACAAGGCCCTAATTTGTGAGTTTGGACATTGTGAAGGGGAAACAGGCAGGTTGCCCCCACTGCAGGCCCCAGCAGTGTTAGACAGACCTTTGCATCACAGGCAACACTGGTTTCAGTTACCAACTCATCTTTTCAAATCCCTGCAGGTGAGTTTCCTGAAGAAGATATTGAATTTCTTGTGGCCAGGGGCCACCGGGTGGATAAAGTCCCAATGGTGTCCCTGGTTCACGGGGCCAGGAGAACCAACAGTTTCATCATTGGCCTGAAGGACCCCAGGAGTGCAGATGCTGCTGGAGCCACGATCTTGTAGCAGCTCCCAGGGCCGTGTTCTGTGACCCAGGCTGACACACAGCCCTGTGATGTGCATGTTCTGAAGTGGTCCCTTCTCCAGCCCCCATACTGCTGGGAAGATGTTCTGCACTCCCACCCCGACAGCACCAGAGGAGTCGGCAGTTGCAACATCCATCTCTCTTTTTATTTTTCAATTATTTGGATTGCAAGCAGCCCAATCCTTGTTACAGGAGTGGCAGGAGCACTTTTCTTTTGGCAGTCTTGCTAATAGTTCAGTCTTTCCAAAGCCCAGTTCTAGCCAGCATCTTACTTTTAGGGATCAGGAACATGAGCAAGGGAAAAAACAGCTGCTGCTGCTGATGTTATTATTGATGATGATTATCCTCATCTGTCTGTCTTTCCCAAGCTCCTTCTTTGCTTCCAGTGCAAGCCAGTAATTGATACAGCCTGATGTAGTGTTTGTAGATGCCTGCAGCTGGAATATTGGAGAGTCCTCTAATACTCCATCTGGGTCAGCTGATTTTTGCCAGCGTGCAGTGTCCCAAGGAAGTTCCTGTGCCCACACCACTACATACCTTGAATTTTGGTAGTAAATATTTTGAATCTAGTTGCTGCGCAGACTCACTGGCAGTCTGATTTTGTAACCAGAGCAATGGTTTTCACCAGCTCTAACAACTTCTTCCTCTAACAACTTGTGCACCCCCCAATAGTTTTCTTACAGAGTTCAACCTCCTCACTGGTGAATTTCTGATTAATGGTAGCAGGTTTAACTTTCTTAGACACTTTTTGGAGATATCTTAGCAGCACTCCACAGTGAAAAACCACAGATCACGGACTGAAGACCACATGGAGAGCATTTGGGTGGATTCAGAGCTTTCCTTCCACTGCATTATCTCAGTCTGTTCCAAAAGCCTGGGTCCTTCCTACAGAGAGGCTTGGGAATTTCTGCTGATTGAATTAATGGCTGTACCTTAGCTCTGTGTTTTAGTCCTAGTGAATCTGTTGGAAAAGCTGAAGGGAGTGAGAGAAAAAGTACAAACCAAACCAAACACTACTGAGATAATTTTCTATCCACAGCATGTAGTGAAAATAAAAGAATGCTCTTGCATTTCGTGTCTGAAATTGAGGAGGGAAGAATACCCCAGCTTACATTTGCACCAGGTCATTCAGCCCACATTTGGACATTTCCTGCTCTTTTTGCTGGCTAGTTAGAGACACTTGGCCCTAAAAAAATCCAGAGTTTGATCATTTTCTGTGGTCTAAAATGTGATGTTTTCCTTCATGGTGCAAATGCACCCATGGCCACTGTACATATTATATATGTATGTATGCTTATGGTTGTCTTGCTCTTTGATTTGGTGATCACACCACTCACCCCAACCTTCCTCACCAGGCACCCTGTGACACCCTGTTTGTGCCACCCTCTGGCACTCGATGGCATGGGCTGATTTTGGGGTGGTCAGGGCCACAGGGCAGATAATTGGACTAATTGTTCCTGAGAGCTGTGGATCTGAGAACAGCCCAGTGAAGCATGTTGGGCTGAGTGAGAACAGAGGTGTTTTCGTGCTCTGCTGAAGTGCAGCCACCCACTCTGGGCAGCTCCCACTGACAGGACCATCAGCAGCATTTCCTGTTCCATGTGCCTCCATGCCTGCAGCTGGGGCAGGGGAAGCACAATGTTACATCTGTGATGTGTTCTGTGCCACCAAGAAGAGACTTTCTTCACCACAGGGACACCAAATCTATTTATTTATTTCTCTGTCATCAACACTAGAGTTGGTCACTAACCAAGGATGGAGAGTTTGTAAATGTGTCTTGGAGCAGACCTCTCCAGGCTCTGTGGGAAGGGAAGGAGGCAGTTTTGTGTATTGAACCTCTCTGGAGATGATCTGGGGGTTTCTGGTCTGTCCCAGCCCAGACCTGTCCCTCAGGCATGGAGGTTCTCTATGAACAGCTGCAAAATACATGGTTGAGTCATTGTCAGTGCAGAACTTTGCATGAAATGTCACAAAACAGTTGGAAAGGTGAATTTCCTCCTTATCAACTTCTGATGCTGGACACTGTGTATATGTTTGGGAGTAAAAGACTTTGGTTTTGATTCAAAAGCGCACTCCTATGTGCCAAATTACAATTTCACAGCAATTATCCAGAATCTTAAAATAAAGCATGTTCTGAAGTGTTCTGCTGGATCATGGCTTGCATTGCAAAAAAAGAAAAAATTTAAAATAACTGGAAGATGAGACCTAGGCCCCTAGGTTTCAGCTAAAAGAAGTAAAGGTATTCCAAATTATTTCTTTTTTCTTTTTCTGTTTAAAAGCAGCATCAGTATAGCACAGATGTATCCAACATGGACACCTTTAATCTGCTAATTGGCCCAGTGTCTCTGGTATTTTGAGTCCATCTATTGTGATCTGATGAATTCAACATCTAATGAATTTAAGATCTGACAAATTTAACCAAGAAATACCTAGTTTTACCAGGTACCAAGAAATACCTGGTTTTTCCCTTGGTACAGGTGAGATGGGCAGTGTGAAATAAAGGGCTGTATTGCAGAGATGTGTGTGTGCAGAGTACCTGTGCTGATTTCAGCCTGGCCCTTGCAGGCATCTGACAGCTCTGAAGGAGAATTTGTCCTGAATCTTCATCATAGAAGTGTCAGTGTCAGTCTCAGAACACAAAATTCAAAGGGGCTGGGAAAAACAACAACAATTTAAAAAGGGAAAAAATAAACACAAAGTAAATACATTTTAAAAAGATGCCTTTACTAATTGATGATCTGGAATGTGGCCAGCTTGTTTTTGCCCAGGTTTGCAGTGCTCCCTGTCAGTGTGCTGGTTTCACATGAGGATAAGCTGGAGCCAGGCTCTGCCATTGAGTTTCAGCAGTTTATCCATGTTTTTCCCAAGAGCACAGGTGACAAACTGCCTGGTGGCTTTGAGCACTACTGCTCGCCCAGACACAACGAGCAGCCAGAGGGGGACGAGGCAGGAGCCAGCACTGCCCTCCTGCAGCGCAGGGAAGAGGATGCTTTGGGGTTTGGGCTGTGCCGTTCTGCTCCCATCACTGTCCGTGGGTGCCCAGACACGGAGCGGGGCTGGAGCCTGCCCTGTTCCCAGCGCTCCGGGTGGGGCAGGGGCCGCTGGGCTGGCCAAGGTGGCCAGTCACTCCTGGTGTGGCTGGGCACGGGCCAAGGGACCCATGGGCACGGCTGAAGAGCAGCCCTGGGCACGGCGGTTGTTTCCACAGTGCAGCAGCTCCAGCAGCGCGTCCTGCCCGTGTCCGGGGAGCGGGCACTACCAGGGCAGGGAGGGCACAGAGCAGCCGCTGCTGGGCCAGCAGGTCTGGGTCCCCCGTCTCCAGGGGTGATGACCAGCGTCCTGCCGCTCTGCCAGTGTCACCTGAGGGGTCCCTCAGCTGGGGCAGCAAGTCTGAAAGTGCCACTGAGTGTCGGCCGGCCGGGTCGCCTTCCGGGTACCGCTGGAGACTCCGCCCAGATCATCTGAGAGCCCCTTTCCGCTGTTGCCCAACTCGGCATGGCTGGTCCGAGGGAGAAAGGGGAGACAGGCCTCGGCAAACACCCTGCGAGGAAACCTGCATCTCTTTTATCAACAGCAAAAGCACTGAGGGTTTGGTAAAGTTTTGCAAAGAATCAGATGGAGCAGGAAGAGCTCCTGTAACATCCAGGTGTTTCCAGTGGTTTTGGAAAGCTCTTCCATACCTCAGTGATGGAAACTGGCCTCTAGCCAGGGAAAGGAAAGCTCTGACAGGCAGAGCTGGTTTCAGAGAGGCAGGCAGCATTAAAAATGAAGCACACTTGTGTGGAGGGCAGGTGGAGAAGGAGCACCAAAGCACTGACACATGCTGCCCTCGCAGGGCTCACCAGTGGTCACAGCACTTTTAGCAGATTGTCCCGGCAGAGCTGACCCTGGCTGTCTGTGGGGAGCATCCCGTGTTACAACAGCTCCTGGGCAGCCACGGACCTTCACCCACCAGGAGTGTTCCTGGCCCAGGCAGGAGTCCCCAGCCAGCAGGTTCCACCTTTCTATATCTCTGGAGTCGAGGAGGAGAGATGAACTCCTGTGTAACCCTGCCTCACCTGTCACATCTGTGGCCAATTGCCCACCTCTGTCTTTTTCACCACACTCACACTTTAACAAAACACCAGATCCAAAGCAAGAGTGACTGCAGTGCAACAGATCTCCCTTCCTTCTCTCCAAGTGAGCATTGTACCAGTGTTAGAGGGGAAATGATTTTGTTCAAGTCATTTTTCTGTGTAATACCTGTTGTTTGAAAATACTGACATATGAAAATGTGTGTAAATAAACCTACAATTTTGATTGTCATGATATCAAATGCATTTGTGTTCTGTTATGGACAATGAGGCAGCTTAAACACCTGTCTCTGCTGCAGGTAGCCCTCCTTCCCTGCAGGAGCTCTGGCATCATTCTCTGTCATTGTTTTGCAGCAAAGCTTCAGCATCCCAAACAAATGGAGGGTCTGCTCCTGGATGAGTTTCTCAAACAGAATGACAAAAAAATTACAGAATGGTTTGGGTTGGAGGGGACCTTAGAGACTATCCAGTTCCAGCCCCTGCTCTGGGCAGGAACACCTTCCACTATCCCAGGTTGCTCCAGGCCCTGTCCAACCTGGCCTTGGACACTTCCAGGGATGGGGCAGCCACAGCTTCTCCTGTGTTGCTTAAGCTGTACGGAGCCTGGGCAAGACCCAGGAATACCCAGGCTGTGTAGTAAGCTCTAGAGGTCAGCCTACAGCACACTTTGCTGCAGGGATGTGATGTGGCAGGTCTGGAGCTGCCCCATGTTTCTTCCCTCTTGCATTATTCCACGTCACATTATTCCCTTTTCCCCACTGCCAATGGATGCCAAAGCCACCTGGGGGTCCTTCAATTGCCAGTCTCCAGCAGAGATGCCTCAAAAAGGTCTTTGGTTGTGTCCTGTCACCCTGGTGTCCCTTCAGCTCCACTTTCCTTTTGTTTCCTTACCTTTGTGATAAGGCTGTTCTAAGAGAATTGGGGTTAATTTTAATTATGTGGAGACTGAACCAGTTCTGGTCTTTCCCAGAAGTGAGCAGAAGCATCAGAAGCCATGGGAAGCAGCGTGCTCTGAAGAGTGAAGAGGATGTGCAGGCCTCAGGCTGCTAAGGGAGGGAGGGCTTGTTTGCAAACTCCCCTTGTGATTAGGCACGGGGAATTTGTCCATGTGGGATCTCTCAAGCCCAGATCAGAAAGTCACAGCGCTTGGATGGCTTGAGCAGATCTTGGTGGGACACCTTGGTATTGTGCTTCCAGAAAAGTCAGGTTTTGGAAAACAGTGTTTGGCTCATTCTTGTTTGGTGAGGGATTTGAGACATGCCTGGCACTAATGTGCATAATACAGATAAAACCAAACAAGCCAAGAATCCTGAGGGACAATCCGGCATGACAAGCACAGCAACAGGAGTGAGAAAATTTTGGAAGTTTTTTGGAAGCAGCACTCTGATGTCTCTGTGCTGGGGGGATGCCTTTTGGGGAAGATGAGGCTGGAGAAGGAAGTTCAGTGCAGCTGGTTTAAGAAGAGTCTCATGAAATAGGGAAAACAAAAAGTCACTTGTGAAAGAATGGTTAATTCTTGGTACCAAAGAAATTTTCTCTCAGCTTCCTTGTGTTTCCATCCAGTTTCAAAATCCAGGAGCAGAGCTAGGCAAAGCCTGGGAATCATCCACACGAGGGCAAATGGAAACTCCGAGAGATCCCACTGCTGTGACTATCCCCATCTCTTCAGACCTGACATCCCAGAGGGTCTCAGGGGCTTGGGGGGCTTTGCCCTTGTCTCAGCACACTGGAGAAGTGCTGGAATTGCTCCGCAGAGGCTGTGGAAGACACAAAAAGGCAGGAGCAGAACAGTCCTTGAGTGAAGGATTCCTCAGCCCCTGCCAGCCCGGGAGCTGCACAGCCGAAGGAAGCTGCACTCTGCCTGCAGCTCTGACACCCCAGCCAGATTCAACACTTAAGATAAGTCCTATGCTAACCATGACATTAATTATTTATTTTGGTGGGCTTTGTGGAATGCAGTTATATGTGAATTTATAAAAAGTGTTTTTCTCTATGTTGCAAGCAATAATGCCTGATGAGGCATGAGTTTGTTGTATTTAAAAGGTTTTACAAAAAAAAAAAAAAAATCCCTTTTTCACATTGTTTATCCAGCAGTATTCCACAGGAAGCCAAGGGTGGCTGTGAGGGCTGGCTCCAGCTGCACACACTCTCCTGAAACCCCTCCTCAGGCCACTGAACCTGCTCAAGCTACTGAATCCCACGTGCTTTTGTAGGAACAAAGTCTTTATTTTTCCAATAAAGGACTTTTGATTGTTTTCCTACCCTGAAATAGGAATTGCCACATGCGTCATTTCTTCCCCAGTGCCAGGCAAGATCTTTCTGCCACAGCAACAATGGGCAGGAAACCAGACATTTCAGAGGTTTTGTATTAATAATTTCTCATATTAATAAAGGATGTAGGAAGAGACAAGCCAAAGGGCTGTGTGCCCTGTGAGGGTCCCTTCAGCTGTGGAACGCCTCTGTGCTGAGGGGATTTAGGGATTTTAGGGATCTAGCAATGCCCCCTGGGGATTTTGGACCCATGGACCTGTTCATTAATCACATTAGTGGACTTTTTATTAAAATTCAGCATTGTGGCCTTTGCTGAGTCCATACCACATCCCTCCCTGGCTTCTTCCCCATCTCCCCACTGGTAAAATGAAAGTATAATTCAGTGATATTCGAAGAGTCAGAAATCTTTGGATGAAACGTTCCGAATTAAAACTCATCCAAATTAAAAACCGAATTTCCCGGAAATTTCCTATAAAGGCCCCAATTATTATTTTTTCTTCGGCTTCATCCGGCAGTCCATTTGTCCCCACTGCCAGAAGCAGCCGCCACCGCGTGTCCCCTGCGGGGGGCACAGCTCTCCCGTGGCAGGGGAGCCCAGCGGGGGTCCCTGTGGCGGGGGCGCGGCAGGGCTGCCGTGTCTCGCGCGGTGCCAGTGCCGGTGTCCCCGCTGGGTCCCCGGTCCGGGGCCGGTGTCCCCGCTGTGTCCCCGCTGGGTCGCCGGTGCCGGTGTTCCCGCTGTGTCCCCGCTGGGTCGCCGGTGCCGGTGTCCCCGCTGTGTCCCCGCTGGGTCGCCGGTGCCGGTGTTCCCGCTGTGTCCCCGCTGTGTTCCCGGTGCCGGTGTTCCCGCTGTGTCCCCTGTGCCGGTGCTGGTGTTCCCGCTGTGTTCCCGGTGCCGGTGTCACCGCTGTGTCCCCGCTGTGTCCCCGGTGCCGGTGTCCCCGCTGTGTCCCCGCTGTGTTCCCGGTGCCGGTGTTCCCGCTGTGTCCCCTGTGCCGGTGCTGGTGTTCCCGCTGTGTTCCCGGTGCCGGTGTCACCGCTGTGTCCCCGCTGTGTCCCCGGTGCCGGTGTCCCCGCTGTGTCCCCGCTGTGTTCCCGGTGCCGGTGTCCCCGCTGTGTTCCCGGTGCCGGTGTCCCCGCTGTGTCCCCGCTGTGTTCCCGGTGCCGGTGTCCCCGCTGTGTCCCCGCTGTGTCCCCGGTGCCGGTGTCCCCGCTGTGTCCCCGCTGTGTTCCCGGTGCCGGTGTCCCCGCTGTGTCCCCGCTGTGTTCCCGGTGCCGGTGTCCCCGCTGTGTTCCCGGTGCCGGTGTCCCCGCTGTGTCCCCGCTGTGTTCCCGGTGCCGGTGTCCCCGCTGTGTCCCCGCTGTGTTCCCGGTGCCGGTCTCCCCGCTGTCCCCGGGGCCCGCCCGGGGGTCGCGGTGCCCCCCCCCGCCCCCGCACGCTCGGGCGCAGGCGCGCGCGGGTCACGTGCGCGGCGCAGGCGGCGGAGCGGCGCTGGAGTCCCGGGCCGCGCGCGACCCCCGCCCCGCGCGCCCCCGCGGCTCCGCGCGCGCCCCCGGCGGCGGCGGCGGCGGGTCCAGGTGAGGGGAGGGCGGGGCGGGGGTCGGGACGCGGCGGCGACAGCGCCAGCGGGAGCGCCGGGGCCGGGGCCGGCCCGGGCGGGGCGCAGGCCGAGCCCGCGGCGCGGGGGAAGGGGCGGCGGGGCCTGGCGAGGCGCGGAGCGGTGCTGGGTCCGGGCCGCCGGCGGCGGAGCGGTCGGGCCGGGGGCGTTTCGGCGGTGCCGGCGGCGTCGGGGCGCCCGGCAGGAGTCTGTCAGCGTGCGGCGGAGCCGCGGCGGCGGCAGAGCCCGCCCGAGGCCTGCGGCCCCACAGCGCCCGTCGCGGAGCCGACCCTGCCCGGCCCGCGCTCGGCCTCGGCCGCGCTCCCAGGCCGCGGCTCGGCCCGGCCCCGCCGGCCCTGGAGGGAGCGCGGCCGGGCCGGTAGCGCTGTCAGACGCGGGAGCTGCCCGCGGTCCGGCCGGTGTGTGAGCCGGTCCCTCAGCCCTGACCTCATGCGGGCGGTGACGGCTTTGTGCCGTGTCAGCCGGGGCGCGTTGACGTTTCGCTTTTGTTCGAGTCCTCGGTGACTCTTAAACCAGTCGGAAAAGGGCTCTTCACTCGTCCCCTCCGTGTGATTTCTGCGTTTCTCTAAATGTCAGCTACTTAAAAACCATCTCAGGAAGCTCAGGGCTCTGCTTCCTTCCCGCTGCTTTGGGGAATGGAAGGACAGAGCTCTTCTGTGGCTCTGCATCCTGGCAACAGGTTGGAGCTTCATGAGCTTTGTCTCTCCATAACTCCTCAGCCTCCTCATAGACTCATTTTTGTTCATTCCCCTCACTGGGGGGAAACCTTTCTCAGAGGTTTTATTGTAATAAAACCTCTCTTAGAACGTGCCTTTTGGTGGTCTTGTAATTATTGTGTGTTGTTCTGACTGGATCTTTAGCTAAGGCACCTTTCAATATTTCCTATATGTGAAAACAACCACAAAGAACAAATCTGGCATCTTCCATCAGGGTTACCAAGTGTAATGACCACAACATTTGGATTTGGCAGCTCTTTTCAAGTTATAGCAAATGGTCCCAGCTTTTCTACGTATCTTGTGGAGCGAGAAACAAAGGTTTCAAGGCATGTGTTCAGAACAGCCAGTTGAGAAATTACATTTCTTAGTATTTTAAACCCAAGGAAGGGTCTTCTGTTAGGCACTGGATTTGGGCTGGAAATCTCCCAGCAGCGCTCTCCAGCCAGTCTCTCTGGAAGGCCTGTCCTTCTGTAGGACTTGGAGGAAGGGGCTGTTTACAACAGGCTTCCAAGTGATGGAGTAATTTTACATTTTTCTAGTAAAAAAGTAGATGCTTCTCTGACATTAGAAATTAATTGTGTGTGGAGAAGCCAAAGAATTCCAAGTCCTTGTGCATCTGGAAGTGTTGGTGTTTCCATTTTTCAGTGGCTTAAATATTTGAAAATACAGGTTGTGGAGGTAAATTGTGCTGAACAGCTGTAATGCCACTCTTTGTGCTGCCTGAGCACGACAAAGGTTCCTGCTTTTGTGGGAGATGTTAAATGTTTCAACATAACTAAACCTTAAATTGGCAGTACATTTTGATTTTCTAGTACAACAGCAATTGCTTTTGGATGGAAGCTGGAGTTACCACCCAATTAGACAGACTCACTAAATTTAATAGATTTGCAGTAGCAAAGGGTTTGCTGCTGAAGGGGTTGAAAAGTTAATGTGACTATAGCAGTTTGCATTAAGAATGGTGAAATTTTACAGGTCGCTAGAGAACCTCTGAAGGGCAGAAGGCGTGATGAGGGTGTCTTTCAAAATCCTGTGGTCTCTGTTGAGAAATGCAAAGCTGTGGTGCAGGGGACGGTGTGAGGGAACAGGAGGCCTGCTGGTGTGTGGAGCACTGAGCAGCAGGACTACACCCTCGGTGCTGCAAAAACTGTATTCAAGCGTCAGCTTTTTCCTTAATGCACAGCTGGACCAGACAGAATGAGAAAGAATGTGTAGGGCTGGACCAGACGGAATGAGAAAGAATGTGTAGGAGCAGGTGAGGGCCAGCAGTGGAAGGAGAAATAACCCCAGATGATACCAAGTTGAGGCAGCAGGGAAGATATTTCATCAGGTGAGGGGTGTTTTCCATCTCCAGGTGAGTCTCTCCATTTCCACCAGCCGGACAAGCAAGACACCTTTGCTTTACCGGAGCCGTGGATGTTTTGTGTTTTGTCTTGGTACTATTGCAGACTCTGTTGTCCCCTCAGGAGCAGGTCACTGATGTTCTTCAGGAGGAGCCACCTATTAATTGCAGATAACTGAGCATTTCAGCCACGGAGTCAGCGTGTTCCTGGATGGAGAGCTGGAGGTTTAGCTCAAGAGGATGAAGATAACTTAGATTGTCTTGTGCCCATGCTAATTAGAGTGATGCTGCTGGAGTTTAAAGTTAATCTAAGCTTTGGATTATGCAGGCTGGTAGTGGAAGTTTTCCAGAGGTCCAGGAGCTGGGGATTTTTCTCAGTCAATTGAGAAATCATTTTTCATCATTTTCCATCCAGTGGAACAGCATCCCACCTGCACGCTGAATGGCACATCAAAAATTGCTGCTGTAGTAATCAAAAATAGGAATAAGTACTGAATTGGTCATGTATATGTGAGAGCCCTGAGGCTATAACTCAGTAAATAACCCTTCTTTATGCATTTGTGGAAAAAAAAAGGCAACCAGTGCATGACAGTGCTGTTGGTTTGGGAGCTGGGGTGAGGGATGGAGACACATGTGTGACTCTACAGCTCATGAGGGCCATCATCTTCTTGGATGCGAGACCAGTTGCCTTCTTCTCCAGCTGGCAAGAGTGCCTTGAAGCATAGCCCTACACAGGGCTTTGGATTTGATTTGTATGAAAAATGGAAAAGTACAGGAGATGAATGATACCTTGTTGAAATTAATTTATGTAAACCAATAATTTGGGACAGGAAGTTGCTTATGCTCAGTTGCATATATGGGACCCCAAGCTTTAGGTCTGCTAGATGGACATCATCTAATTATTCCACCAAAAGATGCATGCTCTTGAATTCTCCAAGTCCTATGCAAATAATTTTAATTTTATACTTTCTTTTTGTTTTGAAAATCAAACTACCTGCCAGGACCACACAGCTGGTGTAAGATTGTGGTTTTCATTGTGGTTTCTGTGTGGTGGTCACAGAGACTGAGTTAAGCCTCTGGTCTGCATTTACAGAATTCCAGAATGGTTTGGGTTGGGGGAGACCTTAAAGGCTGCCTCATTCCAACCCCTTGCCATGCATGGCAAAGTGTTTCTTTGAAGGGTTTTTTGGGAGTGTTCTTCCCATCCCTGCAAGAATGCATTGCTCTCCAGTTCTGTTGCATCCACATTTTACCAGAAGGTCCTAAGCTGCTTGTGTGGTTCTTAATGGCAGTAGTGACAATTAATAACACTTGAAATTTGAATTTTCTCAAAGCCCAGAGCAGCACAAAATAAGCTGCAAGTTTTTATATAGTCAGAAAACTCTCAGAATAATCTTGATTTTAACCGAAGGTCTGCCTACTTCTGTTATATGAATATTACTTTTTTGGTCAGGGAAAACAATCTCCTTGATACTGAGTGTCTCCTACCAAAGAATTACTTTTAAGCTTTTTTTATTCTAGCTTCAATTCTTTTTTCATCCTTTATACGATTCCAGAATTTTAAGTGCTTCCCTGAGATTTCCTAGATATGTATTAGATGTAAGAAGGAATAATATTGCAGAAGGTGCAGTTTTCAGTCAAACCTTAATTCAGTGCTGATGATCACATGAATTTCTGGGCTGGTTATATTGGTATTTAGGAAGCCCTGTGAGAATTTGTTGATAAAGGACCACCTGTGGGGTGTGTCAGCTCAGAAAGGTCTGGTAGTAGTTAAATTCTGGTTTAAATAAAAAAGCTTGTTGTAACACAGAGCACAGATTGCTATTTAAAAAGGCATTTTTCATAACTTTTGAATGCAAGATCAAATACAGTCAAGATGCTCCTGATTTTAAATAGCATCTCATTTTGTTTGCCGATTGCGTTGGTGGATCCTTGTGGAAAGTTATGTACTGCAAAGCTCTGTCAATATTCACAGTGTGCTTCTTCCAAATGAAAATATCCTTACCATGGGAAATTACTAACTCAGCTAATGGGAATTGATTGACCAAATATTGTGCTGGGTGGACTGCAGCTCCCAAGAGAATTGCTGATTCCTGTTTCCCTTGTGCCTGGCAGCTGCCTTGGTTTGTATCACAGCTGCTGAAAAGGGTAATTTCTACATGGCTAACTTAGCTGCTGAAGTTATCATCCTGCTTTTTAGAGCAGTCCTGAGCACCTCAGCAGTCAAATTCTGTTGGAATAAAACCGAATGGCTTGACTGAGGCTTGTCCATTGCAGCTTGGCATGAGTCGTGGGCTTTCAGCAAACTTCTTGAACCTTTAACAAACTGATGTTTCATTAAACTTGCTGTCAGACTACATCAGGATAGCACTGCAAAGAGTCATGTGTGTTATAACAAGCTGTAATTTTCTCCTTGTCGGAAACATTTGGGTTTCAGTGGTTTAGCTTGAGGGCTATGGGAGTGCAGCAGACCAGTGTGAGGAGCAGTGACCAGTTCCATGTCAGTGTGAGGGAACAAAGCCTGCCTTGCTGGAGACTTACTTGGTTTGTTTTCTTCGTGTTTGGGAAAGTACAAACTCTAAACAAAACTCTTCCTGTCACTGGAACGCTTCACAAAGCTGTTTCTGTGATTTCTTGGGGTCTGCTAAGGTGTGTGTACAGTGTCCAGGTCTGTCAGATAACTTACTGTGGTGAAAGTTTGAGTTAATGAACCAATGTTGATTGCTTATTTTCCTTAACCAAGTTTGGTCTCATCCCATGTGCACAATGGGAATGGAGACAGCAGCAGTTACTTTTTCTTCTTCTTCTTCCCATAGCCCATGCTGACCATCCTCAGTTACTCACTTGATCTTACTAGGGCAACCTGTCTTTCCCAGTCCTTCTTTGAAGCAGTTGGGTGTTGTGGTGAGGGACACTCAGAGGGAGAACTGAAGGAACAAAAACCCTTTGGTTCCTTGCATCAAGAGTTCAGAAGATTTTTCTTCCCTACACTTCCCCACCCTTCATCCAAAATTACCCTCACCCTGCTGGGCTAAGGCACAGGCCCTCAGCATGGGGACTGGCTGCTGCACCTTGGAGACTTCCTTAAAAACAGCTTTTCCATGGCCTGGCCTTTCCTGTGAAATTTTGGTCTGGCTTTGGAGGTAACCAGCCAGCTTGTTACAGGACTCAGCTTTAGGCTGTGGAACATCCTTTTATGAAAAGGGTGAAAAAGTAGAACTAATGCAGTATCTGCTGTAGAATGTGAAAACCTTTTTTAGTTTTGGCT
This sequence comes from Vidua macroura, assembly GCF_024509145.1. NCBI lineage: Eukaryota > Metazoa > Chordata > Aves > Passeriformes > Viduidae > Vidua > Vidua macroura. The sequence goes on from NC_071587.1 coordinate 866,924, forward strand.
TATACAACAATACTAAAATTTCCTACTTCAAATTTTGATTTTGCTCCTCAGCTTGGTGTCTGGTGGTGGTATTTAGGCAGGTGCATGTAGCTGGAAACAGGTCACTGCTTGTGATTTATCCATCAGGCATTTGACTTGGTGCTACACTTCTTGAGTTACAATTACTTAGAAATACAAGAAGATACGGGGGGCTGAAAAGTGTTAGATGACCATTTAAAGTGCTGCAAAGCTTCTATGATGTGATTTAATGTAAAACCTCTTTCCTTCTCTTTGAGTTGCTGGGTTGGTGCAATGTGCACAGGCTACAGCACAATAGGCTTTTAAAGCAATTTTGCTTTGTTGTCTAGATAGAAGACAACAAATCTCTGCTTTTTCTTTCTGAGTATTCCTTCATTTTCTGCTTCCCCTGTTTGTTTTTGGGCAGTCCCCTTCTCCACTGATGAGCAGGCAAGCATGTAAGCAGAAAATCTTGAGAACCACCCCTGGGCTGTGCCTATAAACCCCGTTGATTCGAGGGGCGGTGTTTTGTTGTCCCAAAGCCATTTAGCTTTACTGCTGTGTTTTTATAATCCTAGGAGCTGGAGTGCAGCTTGGTGAGCCCGTGACCAGGAGCAAGGGCTAGGAATGGATTCACCTCCACATGTTGGCCACCTGCAGCAACATTGTCTGTCTGAGGTGGTCCTGTGGGCTTGGAACGTGCTTCTGGAATGAGCTTAACCTGAGCTGGTTTAGGCACCTACTCAGGATGAGCGGAAGGATATCCTGGCTGTGCTGGTTTCTCTGTTCTGAAGATTAGTTTAATCAAGATGAGTTTGTCCTAAGACTTAAATAAATACGTTATTCTAGATAAAACTTGCCCTGTTTAGAAGAATAGAATATCATTTCCAGCTAAAGGAAGTATTCAATTTTCTGCCTGTGATGAAAGGTTGATTTTTCAAGCTCCTCAGGCTTTGCTGTTTGGATCTGAATATAGTAATATGTGCTTTTTACATTGCTGAGGAGAGCATTTGACTTGGTGCAAAACTGCATGTTAAAAATTGAACTATTCACCAGTATGTTCAGTATTTCTGTTATTTCCCATCACTGTCTGATGAAATGTGATGGTTTTCTTTCAGGATTCCATATTTGGGAGTTGCTGTTTAACCATGTTTGCCAGTTTGGAATTACCTGAAGTCCTTTTGCACACCCCACAATACTGAAGTTGTGACATTTGTTTTGGTAAGTAAAATAAGCATATGATGCATCTGTTGTTTTTATAAATTTTCCCCCTGCCTCTCCTCATGCAGAGCTGGGCTGGCTCCAGAGCTGACTTCCCACTCAGCCATACAGGGTTAGGGGTATTTGCCATCGGGTTTGTGGCTGCTCCTCCCAAGGAGAACAGTTGAGATGCTTTAGTGGTGTCATTCATCTAGCACCAATGTTTGAAGTTTGAAATTACTGGAACCCTGGATAAGTTGTTTAAGAGGAAATTTTAGTACATGTTTATTTTTAAGTATTCTTCCATATTATAACTGTGATTTTTAGCCTTATTTCATCCTTGTGTTATATTGTTATATGACACTTGCCTAGAATTAGTTTAAAAGTTTTGTTGGGTTTTTGTTTTGTGGGTTTTTGTGGTTTTTTGATTTTTTTTTCCCAAAACCATATTATTTTAATCTTTGTATCATAGAATAGATGTGGGTGTCTAGGTTTATTCATTGCTCAGGTTTAACAAGCTCCAAGATCACTATGCTGGGCAACAAAGGAAACAGTTGTAGGAGGATAATACACTGTTAACAAATCTCCAGGAGAGACAGTGTTGTGATCAGAGTTTCTGGGGTTTATGGGTGTTACATTTTAAACACAACCTGTGTGACTGTGTGAGTGCATGTTACAGGTTAAAAGAAAACCATCCCTCTCAGGACTATTCTGGCAATGCTGAACCTCCTCTGCTCCCATCCTGAAAATCTCTACATATTTTTCTCACTGGCACCTAAAACAAAGGAATCAGAAAATATTAAAGTATATTATCCAAGACACCCTTTATTCCTGATATTTTTTTTCTATTAAGTCACTGGAAAACTATTTTTCAGTGACAGCCAATTCAATTTAAATCCTTTGGAAATTATGTTGCTACTACTATCCCAGACTTTTCCTCCTCACTTTCAGTTCTGGTTTACCAAGGGATTTGGCTGTAACTTCATGTCTTTCCCTTCCCTGTTGCAGCTTTAAATAATGGTCAGTGTGAAGATGAGGACCCTGCTTAGTGCCAACTTGTGCCATCTGCTAGCGAAGGGCGTCAGTCCATCCCTCCTTCTGCTCTCATCCTTCCCAATCTTTTGTGCAATTTGAAAGAGTACTTGTTGAGATGTAGAGCACGATTTTAGTACTTTTGATTTGTTTTGCGAGAGTGCAGGTTCTGATGTGACATCAGTTGTGAAAGTGTTTATTTTGAATAAGTTAAAAAGCTTGTAAATCAATAGACCATGGCAGAAAACCTGGAACAGTTGGCCAGACAAAGCCTTGGTTTAATTGTGTGCTCTGTGTAGTGCAATAGATAGGGGAAAGCAATACAAGAGATTTCAAGTTCTATTTAAGACACAAATTGACAGAAGTTTAGATCAGTTGAGTGAATCTTGGGGCAAAAATACCAAGGTATCATTTGGGGTTTTTTTCCTTTGGGCTGTTTTTTTCACTCCAGAGACCAGCACTTCCAGGTACTCCAGAGTCTGCCAGGTTTCCCATGTTCAGCTGCTCCCTGGTTAGTGACAACTGGCTGTTTCAGCTTTTGCTCTAATCCCATCTGTCCTAGGGTCTGGTTGGGATTTTCCAAGCCTTGCTCAGCCACGTGGTGCTGGGTTTGTTGTGCAGGCTGCCTGTCAGGCTGCTGGTGAGGACAGCACAGGGCACGACAAAATGCCTTGGGGCTCCTGGTGGTGTGTGTGTGACCCAGCTGTCCATCAGCCCGGGTCTCAACTGTGGCATCCTGTATCCTGTGGGAATTCTTCCTCTGAAGAGTCTGTTTTGCACATTTTAGTGGGTCAGTTGTTTTATCCGTAAGCTGAGTGTGCCTGGGAGCTCCTGGCTCCAGCGGCCCAGGGTGTGCCCTGCACCCTTCGGGTTGGACACGCTGGTCTTCATGGGCCAGGCTCTTCCACCCCCTGTCCCCATATGCACCAAATGCAGGTGCATTTGGACCATTTGTCTGTTACATGGCTGTTTATCCCCAACTCTTACTTCAGTTAGATATTTTTAATAATTAGATTGTACTGAATAAGACCAACTTTATTATAAAGAGGCTTTTGGTTTTGTTGCTGTAGCCAGTTCCAGGCCAGGTTTGAGGGTAAATGGTTGCCATGTGGTAGCACTGGACTTGCTCTGACTTTCCAGAAACAATTGTATGATGGGAAATACTAATTTGAAAACTCTAAAGGAGCAGGGGCAGGAAGGAGGCTGTGTGTGCTTTTTGAAGGAAGGATGATTGCCAGAGACCTTCTTGTGCTGCCAAGTGAGCATGGATGCTTGAGTTCCTGAAGCGTGCTGTGGTTGTGCAAATCAGTTCAGGTGTGGTTCTTACTTATCAGAGACCCTCCATAACCTGCTGGGAGTTCTGGTTTAATGGATTGTTGAATGAGCAGTATTTTACCTGTGCATGCTTATGCTGAAGGCTTTTTGGTTTGTGTGGAAGTGTTGAGTAGTTGTGTACCTGCTAATTATGGTCAAGTGCTTGCTCAGGATTTATGGAAGGCAACTCTATAACCATGAGGTTACAGAAGTTGTTAGGATGCTGTGCAGCTGGGATTCATTTGCTCTGACATGGATGGTGTGCTGTGCACTGTCTGAGAAGGAAAATTTTGCAAATCATCACTTTCTCCTGTCATACTTGAGATAAATGACACCTGAGTATAGGAACAGACAAAAGTTCATGTGTTTTGGAGGGAAAGGGTGCAAATTAATGTAGCAGATTTCCTTGAAGAGCATGATGTGAAGAAAAAAAATGCAAAGGGAGCTGTAGCTATATGTGCTTATCTGTGAGGTAAAATTTAAACCTTGGTCTTGGTATGTTTCCTTCCCTCACAATATTCCAACAGTCCTGTGATTCTCTGAGTCAGGTGAAACAAGGCTTTTGGTCCTTTGGGATTTAGAAAACTCCATTTTTATAGTGCTTACAAAGGGCCATAACTTCAGCAAATCCTGTCAAATTTTAGTACATTCAGATGAGGTTGATGAAATTTTGTCTAAGCTGCAGCATTTTTATGATTTTTCTTAAAAAACATGATTTAAGCAATCTGTGAGTCTTCTGTTCTTTTACAGGTAAGATGGAGGCTTCAGACACCTCCATTCCAAATAAAACAACAAAAAAAAAATCTGAAATGTTTGTGTTCTTGTAGATAAATTCTTATTTCTTTGGTGTTAGGGATTGTCAGGTGTACTCGTGTTTCTTGCTGCAGGTGCAACACCCCCTCACCTCCAGGTAGTTGTACCTTTTCAACATGTAGGAGCCTGTATTTTGAGCTGAGATTTCTCTCCCTAAAAAATTTACTCACGATTTTCTGGCCAATAATGTTCTATGTAATTTCCCTCAAAATATAGTGCTCATATTTCACAGGATGCTTGCCTCATTCCTTGCGCACAGAATGGCTGTGTTTGGCCATTAAAAAGGCCATTTGTGTAGGACTCTCAGCTCCTCTCTCCCTGGAGTCAGTGGATGTGGAACAAAAGATGTGGAATAAAAGCCAGCTTGGGTAAGGAAGTTACCTGTCCAAGAATTTTGTGAAAATCAGTTAAAACATTTTTTCACAGACTCCTATTAATTGTGATTCTCATTATCTGGGCACTTGACATGAAACTGAGGATTTTGCCTTAATGGAGGTGACAACACTCAGAGCAGTAATTTCGACACAAAGCCAAGCAACAAGGGAAAGAAAAAAAGATTTAATTGTCTCTGTGTTCACCTGGTAATGATTTTTTAAAATTTATTTCTCTATTGCCCATCTTTAAAGTTTCCATGGCAATAATAAGTATATGAAAGCACTATGGAAATAGATCAGTACCTATGAAACCTTGAACTTACTTTCTGATGCAGGACTGCAGAAGAGCTTGTGAGACAAAATTTGCTTGGTTTTTAATCTGAAATTTGAGGATGAAGGCTGGTGCTGCAGGATGAGAGAATAACTCCATGTAAAATAGGGGATTATTCCTCAGTGCTGTTGGATTGCCTGGTGTGGGGTAGGGTTGCAAGGGAGAAAAAAACCACAGTATTTTTTATGTGTAGTGAGTGTTTGTGTAGAGATCTGACCAAAAGCTATGGGAATTTGTGACTTCAAGCCCTTGATTTTTCCTTTGGAATATTGTCCCTTCAGCAGCATTGTGCGAGTGTGCAAACAGTGCAAAGCTGAAGCTGTGCTTTTCTAACATTGTTAGATTTTTTAATTAGAAAAGGCTGTTTTCTGGCCAGTATCTGCAGCTCACATTTCGTCTCAAAGTTGTGGTTTTGTGTTGGGAACTTGAACCTCTGCCAAAACCCCAATTTGTATCCTGTTCAAGGGTATGTTGTCCTGAGCTAAACCTTCTGGGTGGGTTGTGCCAAATACCCAAAGCTTTGGAGTTATGAGATCTTGACAGTCCTGGCTGGTGAATGGATTTGATTTTGACAATGGTGGTCAGGAACAGGTACCTTTTTTAGCTGTTTCTACAGATGGTTTGAATCTTTTAGCAGTATTTGCAAAGTGCTGAGTGTTAGAGCAGATGTCTCACCTGGAAAGGATAGTGCCATTGCCCTTGTGATGGAGTGGGAAAATGTGTATCTTAGTGTAGGTGGTGTCCACTGTAAGTTTAGGGATACTTTTATCACAGATTGTACTTCTGTAACAGCTTAGATTAATGTCATAATGTCAAAGTTTATTGCAAAGTTTAGACATTTTATTAAGCAAGATCCATCAGGTGTAGGACTTGACTTTCTGAATTCATTCTTATCTGAGTGTGATGTGGAGGCCTGGTGGGAGTTGTGGGCTGTGACAGGGGGAGGAGATTTCAAGTTGTTACATCCATAGGAAGCTGAAAACACCTAAATCTTTACAAACTTTAGGAAAGTAGGCACAGTATACTTGAGATTTCGCTGGGTGTGAGTAAAATATTTTTCAAATGCTACATTTCTCTTGGTGAAGATGTGCTGTGGCTTTTCTACTGCTTTGGACCTATTATATCTGCAATCTCTAAAATTAAATTTGGTGGTTCTTCCTATCATTCTGTAATTCAGCTGTTGCTGTGAGTTTTAGTCTCCTGACAGTCAGGCACTGCAGCATTGGTACCAGGTGCTTGCTTGTCCCCTCTATGATACAGAAATGAATATAATTCATTTTCCTCTGATTTTTTTGTCCTCTACCTTCCTTTCTACCTGTCTGTCTTTCAGATCAACTGGAATACTTCTCAAGTCACGTGCAGCACGATTCTGCCAGGAACCCCCTTCTGTTTGTCCTAGTGGAGGAACAGCTTGGACACTGCCATGGCCACCGTTTTCAGCCCCACACAGTTGGTCTCACAGAGCCCAGTACTGGGTCACCAGGTAGGTTTTTCTGTCAATAACCAAATGCGCCACTGAAAGCAGCTGTTAATGTCCTTACACAATTATTATTCACAATTATTATTATATGTATTATAATTCTTTTTTTCCCTTCCAAGCATCACCTTGGCGTCTGACAGGCTCCCATTTTGGAAACAATGGTTTTGGATGATCTACCTAACTTAAAAGATACATATGCCTCCTTGTACTCCTCAGCTATGGAAGTCTTAGAGGTCGATTTTGATTCAGGACTGGAGGAAGATGAACTGAAACAGGAGGCTGGGGATTCCACAATCTTTGTCGCTTTTAAAGGAAATATAAGTGACAGAGACTTTGAGCAGAAGCTGGATACCATACTGGAGAATGTGCCTGGCCTTTTACACATGGGTAATGTACCTTCTTGTCACTTTCCAGCTGTCCTTAAAATGCTTATTTAGGAGTCAGGGTACTTGCACAAAAACCAGATTGTATTGGGTTTGAGCAACTTAGTTTGTAATGATGTTTGTTGGGGTTATTCTTAGTGAATTTGCAAGCTGTTCTTCTCAGAAATGCAGGCTACAAGTGTCTGCAGTTGTTTTGTTGTTTAAAACGGATTTATTTCGCAAGTTCATTAATTTCTCTTCTGTTTCCACATTTTACCTGGTTTTATTCTCTTTCATGTCCCTCTATGACACATGGTTGTGTTATACAAAAGTGAAACCAGGCTTGTTTACACAGGAGATGTTTTAATGCCCAAACTGTCCAATTTAAACTACTGCAGTTCCTCTGAGAATGGGTTCACTTTCCAGTACCTGTGACATTACTGTCCTGTTCTGACCTACCTTACCTGATTGATTGGTTGATTTGTGTTGAGGAATAGGTAATGCCCTGATATACCCCTGAATGCTCACCCAGCTCTGGGAACAGCTCCATGGCGAGTCAGTGATAACAGGCTTTTTGGGACATCTTTTTACCAGCATGTTTAGATCTGGAAAAAGACATTTGTCCCCTGTTGGAGCATGTTTAAAAAAATCCTATGCTGATTAATGATGGCTTTTCAGTTAGCTAGTCTTGATTTTCTTCAATAGTGTCAAACACCTTTTCAGGAAAACAGCACATTACTTCTCAATAACCAAACTGAATTTCTTTGTCACATTATTCCTTTCTTTCAATTTTGTCTGTGTAGTCAGCTGGCATCAGTTTGTTGTGTTCTTGCTGTTGCTCAGAGATAAAAAAGCTGAGATAAGACAAAAATACTATGAAGAAATACCAGTTTTGAGCTGTGTCTTACAAACAGTTAGAAAGAGATGTAAACTAACAGACCATTATTGGTGTGAAGGGATGTGTGTAATACCACAGATCAACTGTGTAGTTTTTGATACGAAATAAATTCAGTCTATAACTGCATGTAGTCATCTTTGTTATATAGAGGCATCTGCATGCTGAGTCTGTCATAAATATTAATGCCAGGATTAATAAACGTGATTCAGACCTCAGCTGAGAAAGCAAATTTTAGAAGTCATTGTCAAGTTAATTTGAAAATTATCCGTGTGCAAAGTTATTTAAACTGATTCAGAGCAAAACAGGATATCCTGAATGCAGAGTTAGTAAATAGCATGGGGTTACCTTGGCAGATGCAGTGGTTGAAAAATGAGAAACTTGGGTACAAAGACATAGAAGTACTGAAACTGATGTTACAATTTTTCTATGTAAAATATTGGGACGTTAATAGTAAAAAATATGGGATTGTTCAAACCTCCACAAAAGGGGATTTTAAAACTCCTCCTGCCGTATTTCCAGCCAAAACCACGTTTTTAGGTGGAATAAGGATGAATTTAATAATTCCATTACTGTAGCAGCAAAAGGGGCTTGATGAATTAGTGGTGAACAAGAGCTTCCTAAATAGGAATGAGTGTTGGCATTCTTAACTAACATGTTTTTCAGATCCCAAAACTTAGCAAGTGTTTAGTAAATCTGAGGTTACAGTGGAGGAGCTGTCTGATGAAAATTTGGGTCAGTGCTTTCTGTTTTGAGAGGAACTTTCTTTACAGAAAGATAGAAACTGGAAACTTATAAAGCTATATTGGGAGTATATTTTTAACTATACTTCATTTTGTAGTAATCATTTAGGTAGGTATCACGTTGGATAATGTATCCAACATAACTGCCCAATCTTTCAACAGTTACTTTGAAAATCACTAATCTATGTAGAAACACTAATTTATAAAACAGGTGTTCAGAAAACCTGCAAGTGAGTATTTTGCATGACTTTGAGGTGCTTTTTGGCAGTGGATTTGAAATGTTTACCCAGAAAACTAAATAATAAGGTAGAAATCAATTAAATATTGCTAGGAGTCTGTTGGCACTGGTCTTATAAAAAAAAAAAAAAAAAGATAGTTTCACAAGTATTTGTAGAGCAAATATTTCAAGTATGTCATTTCTGTAGTCAGTTTTTTCCCACATTCATCTGGTTCACAAACAAATGTACTGTATCACAGGGCTGGAGCCCCTCTGCTCTGGGACAGGCTGGGAGAGCTGGGGGTGCTCACCTGGAGAAGAGAAGGCTCCAGGGAGACCTTGGAGCCCCTTCCACTGCCTAAAGGAGCTCCAGGAGAGCTGGAGAGGGACTTTGGAAAAGGGATGGAGAGACAGGACAAAGGGGAATAGCCTTAAGATGGAGGAGTCTAGATTATAGATGGGATATTAGGAGGAAATTGTTCCCTGTGAGGGTGGGCAGGCCCTGGCACAGAGTGCCCAGAGAAGCTGTGGCTGCCCCTGGATCTCTGAAAATGTCCAAGGCCAGGTTAGATGGGGCTTGGAGCAGCCTGGGATAGTGGGAGGTATCCCTGCCATGGCAGGGGGTGGAATGAGATGGTCTTTAAGGTCCCTTCCAACCCAAGCCTAATACCTGTAATTGTATGAAATTTGTTTTATTAGATATTGTCTTATCTTTTCCAAGTCATTTATCCACAGAATATTTCAATTTTTAAGTAATACTATAAAATGATTCTGTTGTCTGTTGCATTGGTTATAATTTGAGTAGTTTTTTTACTGCTAATTTTTTGGAAAATCCCTAATGTGGTTTGGCAGCATTGATTGCTGTACACCTGTGTGGGGAAAAATCTCCTGTGCCTGAAACTAAGCACTGGCAGTTTTCAAAGCCAAATACGGTTTCATTTTTTTCAGCCTTTTAACCAAGTTCTTTTATCAGACATGCTTAAAAACTGCCTTTGCACTGACTTTGATTGTTTTTCTTTTAAGATTCCAACAAGTTAAAAGTGCAGAAGATAGAGCCTTGGAACAGTGTTCGTGTCACCTTCAACATCCCCCGGGAAGCTGCCGAGCGGCTGCGAATCCTGGCTCAGAGCAACAACCAGCAGCTCCGAGACCTGGGCATTCTCTCAGTTCAGATTGAAGGTATTTCACACCAGATCTGTTTCCAAAGCTGAGATTTAAGTAGACTTAAAAAGCAATTTTGTGTACTTGGTTAGCGTGGCAAAACTTTTAAGTTACTACTTAGATTTTAGTGAAAAAGATAGCTCAGGACTTTTATTCTTTAAGAATAACATTTATTAATAATAAAAATGAAAGCTGGAAATGCTCCAGGCACCAGGAACCCTGCTGAAAAATGTTTTCTGTGTGTTGACTAGGAAAAGGTTGGCTGATTTTCTTTCCCTGTTTTTTCATGTAAGACTTTCTTTAAGCTAAGTTTTCAGTGGCTTTCACAGTTACCGTATCTATTCTGGACAGTTGTCCAGGAGCACCGTCAGGATGAAATCAAGGGCAGGTAATGCTTGTCATGATATTTGTTCTTAAAACTGAAATCCAGAAGAGTGGTGTAATGTGTAAGTGTCCTTCTAAAGTGCACAGTGGAGGTGAAGCCTCCTTCCTCGTCATCTCTTAAATGTCCTTTTGCAAAAGTCTGTGTTCTGCTTTTCTGTCTCTTCTGTTCACCCAACCTGTGCCTTGCTTTAGGGGAAGGTGCTATCAACTTGGCTTTAGCCCAGAGCAGGAGCCAGGATGTGCGGATCAACGGGCCCCTGGGAGCGAGCACCGCCATGCGCGTGGACACGGGATTCCCTGTGCAGGGGGGACAAGGTAAATCCCCTCAGGGCTTCTTCCTGGTGCTTCAGACACTCAGAATTTTACTGCTGGGCTAAGAAACTCCACTGGTTACAGCAACTCTTGTTTGCAGAATTCTAATTGCCATTTAAATTAATGTCTGGTCTTGTTCCATGCTGTCAAACCATGTCCTGTGTTATGTAAATGAATTGTTGGGTGCATTGTGTCCCACAAACATTGGAGTGATTTTGGCAGGGCCCATTGGTTTGTTTTCAAGTATTTTGAGGGTGTGGTGGTTTGGGGTTTTGTTGGTTTGTTGGGTAATTGGTTTGTTTGGGGTTTTTACATACAGTCTATTGAAGCAGATGAGTTGAGTGTTGCGAATTCACTTTGAGATACGCACAAATTTTCAGAGTGTTGTGCTTGGTTCCCTTTATGGAAATATGCATAAGTCTTGATTCAGTGTACAATAAACTGACTTAGATTAAATCCATTAGAATTATGGGAAGGACAGGACACTGTCATTGTTACTATCTTCTTATTTTCTGATAAACTTTTGAAATCTGATCACAAAGAAGGGATTTTTGTGAAAATGTGTAGTTTTTAAACTATATTTTAGAGAATTCTATATTCATAAAGAGTTTTTAACTACAAAACTCAGATTTGTAGTTATTGAAAAGAAAGCTACTATCTAATTTATTAAAATAGCTGAATCATAAGCAGAATAAATAACTAATACTTTAGTAAATGGAATTTAAAGCATTTAAACCAGGAGCATTTTTGGTCAGTTTATTTAAGATGCATTTGTGGCTGTTGAGGAGAAGGAATGGAAAGAACATTTTAGCTTTGTAGAAACCTAATTAAATAGTAGTGAAATTTTTGTCCTTAACAAAGACTAAAGCATTTTTAAGGGCTCTACTCTCCGCAGTACTTATCAGAGCCTTCATTTCCATTCTGCAGGTCAACAACATATCAGCAATAGAACCAACAGGGCAACAGTAGCAATCATTTTAGAAAATTACAGCCTGTGGAAGTGAAACATTGATTTTTTTTTCCCTCTTGCAACACCTCAGTTACTTTCTAGTTTCAGATTTTGCAAAAGCCTGAGTTACTTGTACAGATTTGATACAATCTTGTCACTTGGTGCTTTCAGTGGTAGGTCAGGCTCACATTAATTCATGAGTCAGTAGTGTTTCCATTTATACTCTTTTTTTAAAATTTGGTGTTAAAGAAAGACCTACAGCATGACCTGAATGTGTTTGTTGATACCAGGGAATCTGAGCTTTCAGACGGAGAGGTGTAGCCTCAGGTTATTTTGGACAAACAATTCTTGAAGTCTAAAAAAATGTTTTACTGACAAATATACTTTTTTCTTGTTAAAAGAAACTAAAAGTTTTAAAAGTTCTAAAATTCTTTTCTATGTAACTGCAAGACTTGATGATTTCTATTTTTATTTTTTAAGGTTTAATAAGAATGAGCAATGCTGCAGCTGTCATGATGTCCCAGGGTGGAAATGTGCCCTCCTCTATGGTGGCAAGTGGTGCTAGTGCTGAGCTGCAGCCACGAACACCTCGGCCTTCCTCACAGCCAGGTGGTAAAATTTAGTCATAATACTGATCTGAAAAAATTCTTAAACTTTGATTCTTCAGCACACAGGCTTGAGTGTGTACTCATGAGAGTACTCCAGAATTGTTCTGGAGCATTTTCCCTGGGTGCTACTGGGAAGCTACTCTTTCTGTGAAAACGTCCCTTTCCCTTTAATCTGTTAAATTTTTTTCAAATAATTTGGGTGCCTAATAAGTCACCAGATTGCTTGGTATTTTGTTCAAATGTGTTGAGCAATGGCAATTGTATTTTTGCACTTGAACTGCCATGACTGAGCTTTACATTTAGGTGAAAGTAAGAGAAGGATTAGTTCAATGAGGCAGGAATGTTTCTGGTGCTCTTTTTTCCCTTCTTTTCAGGAAGGGTAGATAGACTAGTAAGTTAAGGATTGGAGGTCTGGTGGGTGTGAATGTTTGGGAGTTATTCTTCACAGGTTCCCCATGGAAGTGGTCATGGCACCAAGCCTGACAGAGTTTATGGAGTGTCTGAATGATGCTCTTTGTCCTGCGGTTTAATTTTAGGTGATCCTGCCAGGAGCAGGGATTTGGACTCAATGGTCCTTCCAGCTGAGATACTATGTGATTCTGCAGTTCTGAGTGTGTAGAAGGCTCACATCAGTCTGTGGCATTGTGGGGCTGTTGTGCTTTAGTTTAGAGGATATAGATTGATAAGACACAGCTTCTCTGGAATATGAATTTTCATGCAGAGTAAGAAAATGCAAGCAAGCAATTTAGCCTTTGTTGTTTTGGGATGGGTTTTGTCTACAGTCAGGGTTTCTTAAAAATTATTTTTCTTTGCTATTTTATTAGATGCAATAGACCCACTCTTATCTGGGCTAAATATGCAGCAACAAAATCATCCATCTGGATCTTTAGCTCCTCAGCTCCATACAATGCAGTCAGTTCCTGTAAACAGGCAGATGAACTCAGCCAACTTTCAGCAGCTACAGCAGCAGCAGCAGTTGCAGAATCGGCCTCCCCAGCCACATCAGCAGCCACAGCAGGGTATTCGACCTTCATTCACTTCACCAGCACAGGTTCCAGTTCCCCCTGGCTGGAACCAACTTCCTTCTGGAGCACTTCAGCCTCCTCCAACCCAGGGAGCACTGGGTACATTGACAGTAAACCAGGGCTGGAAAAAGGCCCCATTGCCTGGACAAATGCAGCAGCAGCTTCAAGCAAGACCATCTCTAGCAACAGTACAAACTCCTACTCATCCTCCACCTCCATATCCTTTTGGAAGCCAGCAAGCTTCCCAGGCTCACTCAAACTTTTCCCAGATGAGCAATCCTGGCCAGTTTACTGCTCCTCAAATGAAAAGCCTTCAGGGCGGGCCCTCACGGGTTCCTACACCACTACAACAACCCCACCTGACCAACAAATCTCCTGCTTCTTCTCCCTCCTCCTTCCAGCAGGGCTCTCCTGCCTCATCTCCCACCGTTAACCAGACACAGCAGCAGCTGGGACCAAGGCCTCCCCAGAGCAGCACTCTTCCCCAGGGATTCCAGCAGCCTGTCAGTTCTCCTAGTCGTAATCCTATGGTGCAACAGGGGAATGTACCCCCCAACTTCATGGTGATGCAGCAGCAAAACCAAGGTCCACAAGGTTTACACCCTGGTTTAGGAGGTAAGAAGTACTGAGACCTTCTTTTATTTTAAAAGGAAAAGAAACATAAAGTGTCTAGAACTAATATTGCTGTTAGTTCTGAAAAGATCCTTTATGAGACAGAATCAACAAATAGGTGGAGTATGAGGTGGGTATTGATCACATCACTTGGTTTCTACTCTGTCTCTGTCCTGCAGTATCACAGAGATGCCCAAAGGGTCAGGGAGGAGTTACTATGTGCATTGCACTTATTACTGCCAGTCATCCTGTTGACAGCTCTTCTGTTGTCTTTAAGCAAGCTTAGGATGTTCAGAGACGGTGTGGGGATTTTGTTTAAGTTTGGGGTTGCTCTTTTTGTGGGGAAAGGGGAGTATTTTTTGAGAGTGTAATGAAAACACTTTTTTTCTCTCTTCAGCTTCCTCTGTCACCATTTACATTTTCTGTTACAGAAGTGAGGCATTGTTTTGCATCTTCCTTTCTAAGCTGTGGATGTTTCTTCTTCACCCTGTCATTGTCACCAGTTTCTTCCTCTATAAAGAGGAAAGAGCTAATGTTGATGCTGTTGTACTCTCTATCCTAAAATTAAGATGTTAAGGGATGTTTTAATTTCTCATTTGGCTGTGTTGTCTTTAGTTTTCTCTTTGGATCAATGCACTCAATTCTTTTCCTTACTAATCCTGGAGTTCTTGTCTAACAATGAAAGCATTTCTTCTGTCAGTCCCAGGATCTCTTTTGTGTCCTTGGTGGATTTTTTTCCCCTTGAGCCCTTTGTATTTCCATGTAGATTTATCATGCTTCTCTTTGCTCACTCATTTGTTCATCTTCCTCTTGGATGGCTGTTCTCAGGTCCCATGCACCAGTTCTTGCTTAAGCCATTTCTATATGTATTTATGGCCAATATTCTTTGTCCACCTACACACACATAAGTACATTCTAGTGTCTTGCATTCTCATGTTGTACATCCAAAATCTGTCCAAACATTGTAAGGAATTCCTGTTTCTTGGTCTACTGATCTGGACAAGCTTCTTGTTTTCACTGTTTGTACCATGGGTCTCGTTTGAATTCAAATGAATTTTCTGTGTTTCAAGGTTCTCTTGGGATCTGTCAGTGTACACTTGGTGTATCTTATTTGTCTCCATTTGGAAGCAGTTACTCATTATTATAGTCACATTTTGCTACAGTCTTGCCTCACCAGACATATGTCCCCATCAGAAATCTTAGCCATAACCTTTAGCCAGTATAGTCTCAATGTTCTGCTTCCTAACTAAACCTACTACAAACAAACCTCATTTTTTTTGAGTTTAAAGTCACACCAGAAATAAACTGTCAAAATATGTTATTTGGTCTTATTTTAGACCTTATTGCTAAATCACCAATCCTGCTGTGAGCTGTATCCTCAGGTGATTTTAAAAGACAGGATTCCTTGGTTTCAGCAAAGCTGTGTTGCTCCCACTGCTGAGATTTTTGCCTGACTTCTATGCATGCTCATTCTTTGCTGCAATTTATATGTTAATTTGTCATTATAGATCTTTCCATTTTTGAGCCACCTTACATTTAAAGGTTTGGTGTAAATGAATGCATCCAAACACTTTGTATTTCACACAGCCAATTTAGCAAATCAGAGTTTATATCAGATTTGGAATAGGCCAAGCTAACACTTGATTTTTTTTCTCAGTTCAAGCATTTATATGTACAAAACATCCCTAAAAGTTTAGTGGAACCAAAGCTGGTTCCAGTGATGTGGTGTTTCAATAAGTCTGTTTCTGTATTTGCAGATATATTTGGTGTTTGGCCTATGGATTTGATTACCTTGAAATATTAATTACAACCTAGGACCAGATAATTAGCACAAGCAGTAGAATTAGGTGTGCAAGAAAGCTGTAACTGCAGAAGGAATTGAAGTCACATTCTGGCACTGGGTCAGGAAAATAAAGGGGGTGGTGGGCAGGGTTGCTTCAAAGTCTGAGGCATTGTGTGGACAGTGAGTAAAAAAGAAGTGGGTTCTCTTAAATCCATCCACGCTGCTGCTCACACTGGCAGGTAGAGGGGAGGTTTTTCTCTCTGTCCCAGGGCAGCAGTGGTGTTTGGATGTGCCAGAGTGTGGGTGTTGTGCCACATAAGAGCCTCAAAGAATTCCTTGCTCTTGCAGCAAGAATAGCAAAGTTACTTGAATGAGCAGCAGGTCTGGATGTACTGAACTGTGGGGTTCCTCAGCCCACTCTGGGATGAAAAGACCATTTGAGTGTGTGCACACAGCAGCACTGATAAGGAGTGTGTGCCTGGTGTGTCAGAGCTGGTGAGAGGAGCACATCACTAAGAAGAATACCAGTTATTTCTGTTTGTGTACATTGAATAAGTTAAAGGTGTGCTAAGAGATGCAGTAGAGTAGAAAGCAACAAGCCATATATTACTTTAATTTCTAGTTTCTGTAAGGTCAAATGTGGACTTTCAACCTTCTCTGGGTAGTAAGTTTTGTGTTTAAATTATAGTTTGAAATTAATCACAGTAATTTTTAGACAGAATTGTTGCACAGGTAAGAACTATAAATGTCTTCAGTGGATTTTGTATATTGGCAAAAAACTATTTCTGCCTAAACCTGTCATATGATAGTACAGACTCAAAGGTATTCTCCAATTATAGATTTTGTCTATTTTTTCCTTCCCATTTTCCATACTAACTAATCAGAAAATTCTCATGTTCAGGAATGCCCAAGCGGCTCCCCCCAGGGTTCTCTGCAGGCCAGGCTAACCAGAACTTCCTGCAAGGCCAGGTGCCCTCCACAGCTCCAGGAACACCAGGGAACAGCGGAGCACCACAGCTGCCAACCAGCCAGAACGTGCAGCACACAGGTCTGACTGCAGGGGGACGTTCCTCAGCTTTTTCCATTTTCCATTTGTAGCACATGATGCCTTTTCCTGTGTCACAGGGTCCCAAACCATTGAACTCCTGCCATTAATAGGGAGCTGCTGGCTGGGGCTGCAGCAGCACTCTGTGTGTAGTACTGGATAGGGAAAAGAAAAGCATAAGGCTGCTCATGTTTCTCAACAACTATTATTGATGAGGACTGTGGGTCTGGGCTTCAGAAGCAGCTGTTGAGAAATTGAGTGGAAGGTAGCACTGAAATTTGGAGGCAAGGAGTAATAAAGATACAACACAAAAGGGATTTCTTGTCCAGAAAAAAAAAAAGGGTAATTATCTTAGAAGCAGAAGAGCAAAATAGTCATGTTCTGCTTTGAAAAGATTATTTATTGCTTCCTTCAAAAACCTCAGAAGTCTTCTTAAAGTGTGAAAATGAAATCTTTAAATCACAAATGTCTCCCTCCATTTTACAACTCAATTATTAGTCTTTTGGCTGGATTATGGATACCCTGATGATGTAATTTCATCAGTACTCCGTGTGCATTTATTCTTTAGCCCATTATAAAGTATCCTGAGGGTTTGAAGCTCATTTCGGTTATGAATTACTCTGCTGAGTTAGGTGACATTATGGAAGATTTTCAAACTTGGGTGCAGATAACAACTGAAATTAAGTTTCTGTCCTGTCTTCTGCAGTGGGATACAGGGGAATTAACAGTCCGAGTGTTTATTTTGAGATGTATGATGTTCTGTTTTGATAACTAACATGTATCTATAGCATCAAACTTTGCATCCCAGGACTGCAAATATATGCGCTATGCCACTTTATTGAAAAAGGGAGGAAAGCAATTTTGGAGTACTCGACATTTAAAGGTGTGAAAACTCTTGCACCACTCCAATTAGTTTCTTACTGGTATTTTCTTTTTTATTTTCTTAAGGTGGCCAAGGATCTGGACCTCCTCAAACTCAGATGCAAGCAGCACATGGCCCACCAAATATGATGCAGACCAATCTAATGGGACTTCATGGAAATATGAACAACCAGCAGGCTGGTGCTAGTGGGGTGCCACAAGTTAACATGGGCAACATGCAGGGACAGCCTCAGCAAGGACCACAGTCCCAGCTTATGGGGATGCATCAGCAAATTGTGTCCTCTCAAGGACAGATGGTGAACATTCAGACTCAGGGATCGCTGAACCCTCAAAACCAGATGATACTTTCTCGAACTCAGCTCATGCCGCAAGGCCAAATGATGGTGACACCCCAAAACCAAAATCTTGGTCCCTCTCCCCAGAGGATGACCCCACCCAAACAGATGATTCCCCAGCAGGGACAGCAGATGATGTCCACACACAATCAGATGATGGGACCTCAGGGCCAGGTCTTGCTACAGCAAAACTCAGTGATGGAGCAGATGATGACCACTCAGATGCAAGGAAATAAGCAGCCTTTTAATACTCAAAACCAGTCCAATGTTATGACGGGGCCAGCTCAACTGATGAGAGGACCAACCCCAAACATGCAAGGAAACATGGTGCAGTTCACTGGGCAGATGATGGCACAGCAGGGCCCTGTGAATGGGAATCCTTCTCAGGTGATGGGAATTCAAGGGCAAGTTTTAAGACCCACTGGACCTGGTCCTCACATCTCTCAGCAACTTGGGGATACTGCGACCACAACAAACAACGATGGGAACTTGACACAGATGTTACCTGAGGTTCCTGTGCAGCAGCCAAACATGGTGCCTTCTCATATGCAAGGAATGCAAGGAAACAACAATGCTTCAGGGAGTCATTTCTCTGGCCATGGGCTGCCTTTCAGTACAGGGTTTAGTGGAACTCCCAATGGGAATCAGGTTTCCTGTGGACAGAACCCTGTGTTTCCTGTCAATAAAGATGTGACGCTCACAAGTCCGCTCTTGGTTAACCTACTCCAGAGCGATATCTCAGCAGGGCACTTTGGTGTGAACAACAAACAGAGTAACCAGAATGCCAACAAGCCAAAGAAGAAGAAGCCTCCAAGGAAGAAGAAAAATAATCAACAGCTAGAACAAACAACGTAGGTTTAAAATTACAGTGTTTTTTATAAGGGGCATGAAGAAACTCCCACAGGCATCTTGTCAATATTTTATCAGCAAGTAATGGGTCAGAAAGGACTTGTATTTTATTCATGTTGTAGCAGTTTCTCTCAAGAGACGGTCATTGGAATGTTTGTTCAAGATTAAAAATAACATGCAAATATCCAAAATCAGTTATAAACCCAATTCTAGGAGCACTGTTCCTTACCTTTACTGGGTGAAGGAAGTTGAGCATGTGGCCCATGGTGCCACAGCCCTTGGAAGAGGAGGCCGCCTTTTTTAAGCAGTCTGACAGCCACGATCAAAGGGTGGGAAGTATGTTCAGAAGAACTAGAAGCCTCTATAAAACATGTGCAGGACAGATTTTGAGGGGTTGTTTCCTGAATCATGTGCATATCCTGACACATTTCTGCCTGGAATTGAGCTGGACTTCTCTCTTAGTTGAAGCTGCAGCTAGAATTTAAAGGGAAGAATATGGTACTTTCTGGGTATGAGATTAACAAATCCAAGCAATGCTGGTCTTCCTGACCTAGCAGAGATTAGGAAGGAAAAAAAACCCGTACAGCTCTTGAGAGGGAGGAGGCCAATGGAAAAGTTTGAAAGATCATGAATGAATGTCTTTTTAGTGAAAATACAAGATTGCAGAATCTCTTCCTTCTTTGGCCAGAGTGTTCTTTCTTGGCCAGCTGTCCTGTAAGCATTTGCCATTGACAGTTCATTATCACCCAGCACAGGGTGGTAGCTGCTGCTGCTGTGCCATTATTCAGCTCAAATGGTGAAGGCAGATATGCTTTATTTAATTATCCTGATGCTGCAGATGAGCCCATGGGGCATTAACAGGAATCCACCTGATGGTACTTGGGGGGATTGTTTTCAATCAGGGAAAAATGAAAAAAAAATTGCACAGAAAATTGTAACACAGAAATATTCAAATATCAAAATTAAATTCTTAGAACCAAACAAAAAGATGGCAATAGCACGTGAAGCTCCTGGTGTGGCTCTGGTTCCACCAATCTGTCCCCTTTGAATAATCATGTTTTTAACCTGAAGTTTATGCTGCCTTTCCTGGAGGCACATGTTCAGTTCAGTGCAAAGAGAAGCTGGCATGAAGTACTAAGAAAATGTTCAGTATTTTAACTTTTCCCTTTGTTATTCAGTGTGTAGCCCCAGCCTGCATTTTCTGCAGTGTCAAGATTCCTTCATGAAGATGGAATTAATAATCTCATGGACATTTTAATTGTGGACTGAAAAACTCACATCATCTATAGCAAGTGATCTTTTGTGACAATCATTAATTGGCTTAACTAGTACAAAAATAAAATGCAGAAATGCTGTATGGTAAAGCAAAGCATGCTAATTTAATAGGCCTTGGAAAAAAGCTTTTCAAGCCTCTCCTGTATAGCTGTATACAGTGATGGTATGGCTTGTCAGGTCCTCACTGCTGCTGAGTGATCTCAAATTACAGCTGGAGGAGGACACAATCTGTCGCCATATGTGGAAACCTAGGAAAAGTAACTTGGCCAGCACCAAGTGTGTGGCCAGTCTGCAGCTTTGGAGTGACTTAGAAACCTAACACAGACACCACTTCCTCCAATCCAAACAGATTCCAATAAAACAATGGTAACCA
Organism: Vidua macroura; assembly: GCF_024509145.1. NCBI lineage: Eukaryota > Metazoa > Chordata > Aves > Passeriformes > Viduidae > Vidua > Vidua macroura. The sequence goes on from NC_071587.1 coordinate 887,275, forward strand.
CTGCTGTAGCAAGTGCCTTGCTGTGGAAGTGACAGAGCATTCAGAGGGAGCAGATGAGCTGGCAGCACTTTCTGAAAAAAAAAATCCATTAATAATTAAAGAAAACTCTTCTTATGATTTTGTTTTCATTGGTCTTACTGATGAGCACCCAGCCTCAGTGTGGCCTGGGAATATCAATAAATGTGTCTATAAAGCTCTTCCTCTGAGCTTGCAAAGCCTCACAAGACTATTTGCTTATTAAAAAGTTTTCACAATAGAAGAAGTCTCAATTACAGCTTTTCTAATGAGCTATGACAGCTCAATTCCAGCTCCTAAAAAAGGTTTTGAATCAGATTTTGGTGTAATTAACAAAGGAACCAGAATGTTGTTCTGATACGGATGAGCATTTTGGTTGTACATGAACTAAATCAATACTTGATCCTTGCAGAAGTACTAAGAAGGGAGCTGTTCTTACAAAAGTTCCTGAGTTTATTTTCCAGCAAAAAGAGGGAGAGTGCAGTGAAAGCTGGCTGTAACACCTTCCTGCCTCACTCTCTCTCAGCTTCCCTCACATCTTTGAGCAAGCTCAGTACTTTCCTGCCTTGGAATTGGCAGGAATGAAATCCAATTTGGATCACTTTTGCATCAGAATCAAATAGGATGCTTTTCATCTCAGCTTCCTCTCTGTCATTCTTCCTCAGAAATTTTAGAATTGAGAGCAGCAAACCTTGTGTGGAAATGCAGCTAATTTGATAAAGACACTAAAAAGAAATAATTTCTGAGAAATAATAACATAGTAACAAAAGTACAATTAGGAATATGGATTGCAATCGTGTTGGAATGTAAATCGGATAAGTGAGCTATTGAAAGAGTTTATTCAGCTGAGTCTAAAATAGTTTCAAGGATTTTCTTAATTGAGCAACTTTGCATTGGAATGAAACCCAGGACATTTTGGTTGTTTAAAAGTGTTTGCATCTGTGTGCTGAACCTGGAGACTGTGGGTAATGGGATGTAAACTGAGGAACAAGATGCTAGATGCAATGGGATTGTGGATAAAACAGGTTGGTTAATTCTATTAAATCCATACACAAACAAGCAGTTGTTTCGCGTTCCCCTGTGCACCGACCGTGAGCATCCTGTGCACTGGTAGAACAGAAATAAGCCGCTGTGGGAGGTCATTGCCAGTGCTGCCATTCAGGCTGCAGTGTCCAGGGCAGGTGGTGACAGCACTGCAGGACAAAGAGGCTTTTCCCTGCCAGACTCAGCGAGTTTCAGTGCAGCTCTGGGGGTGCCAGTCCCCTGGCAGTGCACAGAAATGCCCTCACTCAGTGCAGGGGAGGAGCCTCTCTACCCCCAGAGCTGCTGCTCCTGGGCAGGGCTGGAGCTGCCACATCTGTCATTTTAGGTTTGCTCTCCTTATGACCCAGCTGCCACCTTCTTTGGTTTGGTTGGTTTGGGTTTTCCTGGAGCTCTTTCTGCTCTGATGAGGGATTTGTATCTGAAGGTTGTACTTCAGAGTGCAGCTGCTAGAGCAGAGCTACTGCTGATGACAATCCAGACTGTACCAGGTGTGCAGTTATTCGTATATATTTTTTCACAGCTAGAGCAATAGAAAAGAAGAATAAATATGGAATATTTTGTTCCTCACACAAGCATCTTGCTATCATATTCTGGTTATTTTTCACGAGTGGTTGTTGCTAAACATGCCCGGTGAATTTCAGCCTCATTTGAGATTCATTGATGTTGAAATTTTCCAGCAATGACAGAAGCAGACTTTCTTACCATAGCTGCTCTTTGCTGGCAAACCAAGCTCGGGTCTGTTCTGCCAGCTTTGCACAGATCCATCTGGCAGGAAGTGTTTGCTAAGGATCCACTGTGCATCAGTTTTGTTTTCTGGGTTAAACTTTTCTGTGCAGTGATGCTGTGTATCACCTTCGAGCTGAACTTTAATTGTAGCATTTTTAATTTTCCACCATTGTAAATAAATAGCAAAATTGACAAATTTGAAATTGCATTGACAATTTTAGGTATTATTTCAGTTTACGTGGCTGGCGCCTGTACCAAAGCTGCAGCTCTTCTGGGTGATTTTGCTGCCAGAATTTTTGTTCACTTGTGGCTGTTAATATAATGCTCTGGGCATATCTCTGCATTTTGCCAGTTTTCATCAAATTTATTGGTGGAGGCATGTAAGCCTACACTCCCTGCATCACAAAAATTGGTGATGTGCTGGATAAGACACAGCATTGCACTCCAGGTGCTTTCCTTGGCAGTACATGCCCTCAGCAGCAGTGTCTGGAACAGTTCTGTTTGCCCTATTTTCACCTTCTCTCTTGGTATATGTTCTCTGCAGTTTTGACCCACAAAAATTCAGGGATTTCCAGTCACATGCTTTTTTTGGAATATTGATTAGGTAGCTGATAGAACATTAGGACAGGCCGGGGTGTCTCCATGCATGTCTACAGCTTAATGTCAGCTGCACAAGATGCCAGAAACTGTTATTCTCAAGTAAACTGAAATAGGATCTATCTCCCCACCATTATGGATTTCAGATTTGTATTTTGCTGAAAGTGTTACTTCTGTCCATGGCATTTCTGCATGATTCTGCCTCTCTTTATTGGCAGTGTACTTTTTTTGATGTCTTTAATTTTAGCTTAGAGCTTTTCCTACACAGAACTTCCTATAACCTTCATATATTCATGAAGGAGATAAGCAGTTTAGTTCTTCTGCTCTTCATTCCTCTTTATTTTACATCCTCTGGCCATATATATTGTTCACTATAGAAACTTGGGGTTTTTCTAAGTCTGCAAAAGCTGTCTTGATTTAGTCCAAGTATTGGGCATTGAGTCTGGACAATTTTAAATTGTTCTAGAGAGTCTCCTGGAGCATCAGATCCCTCAGGAGAAGGACTTGGGGGGTGCTGATGGATGAGAAACTGAATGTGACCCAGCATTGTGCACTCACAGCCCAGAACCCAGCTGAGTCCTGTGTGGGCAGCAGGGCTGGGGGGATTCTGCCCTTACGCCCCACTCAGGTGAAACCCACCTGCAGAGCTGCCTCCAGCCCTGGGGCACAAGAAGGACACTCCTTTGGAGAGAGTCCAGAGGAGACCACAGAGATGCTCCAAGGACTGGAGCCCCTCTGCTCTGGAGCCAGGCTGTGAGAGCTGGGGGTGCTCACCTGGAGAAGAGGAGGCTCCAGGGAGAGCTCAGAGCCCCTTCCAGAGCCTGAAGGGGGTCCAGGAGAGCTGGAGAGGGACTGTGGACAAGGGATGGAGGGACAGGACCCAGGGAATGGCTTCCCAGTGCCCGTGGGCAGGGTCAGATGAGATATTGGGAATTACGAATTGTTCCCTGTGAGGGTGGGGAGGCCCTGGCACAGGTTGCCCAGAGTAGCTGTGGCTGCTCCATCCCTGGCAGTGTCCAAGGCCAGGTTAGACACTGGGGCTTGGAGCCACCTGGGCTAGTGGAAGGGGGTGGAATGAGATGGGCCTTAAGGTCCCTTCCAGCCCAGACCAGCGTGTGATCACTTACAGAGCCCCAGTACCACACAGGTCTGTCTCTGGAGGGTGACTGCAATGCCTGACATGTCAGTGCATTTGTGCTGTGATGTTATCAAAGGTTACCCTGAGTGAGTCACTTCTGGGTGTAATACTGAAAGAAAAGGTGCTACCATTAAAATAAATGAAAAATGCATCTACCCATGGCACTTGCTTATCCATTCAGATGTCATAGGAAAGCCTGTTTAGTTTAGTTGATGTATATGAGGCTCTATCATTTGAAATATCCATTGGCATTCTCTTAGTTCTAAAGCTCAGATTCACAGCAGAAGTGAATGCTTAAGATCAACAGAGCACCAGGCAACTTGTGTCCTTTTCAGTAGTACCTAAGGCAGTGACTGTACACAGACCTGGTGTGCGTGTTCCAGTCTGGCAAGTTACGTCAGAGGCATTTCAGTGGGTTGTTCCAGATCTGTGGAGAGTGCTGGGAATTAATTACTTGAGTACTTAGTTATAGAAGCAGAAATCAAACAATGATGTAGGGGCTGGCTCTTAATTGCGGTTCTTTTTCTTTCAGTTCTTCAGAGTCACGTCCAGCTGGCCTGGAGGAGAGTGATCAGTCATCAATGTCTGGAGACCAAGGAATGAGTTTAGAGAAGTCAGGCCCTAAACTCTCCGATTTTGCAAGTAGGCCACCAGGTAATAGAATTTTTCTGTGATTATCTGAATGTAATAACTACAGGAGAGTTTTAACGATCTTTGCAACAGTTCCATTTTATTTATGCTATCACACATTCAATTTCAAACCTTTTTCCTTCTAGTAAGTAAATAGTACCGTTGTTTAAGTGTTTTCTTTGGGTTAGCTCAAAATGAAGAGGTGGCCCCATTCTCATTTATCATCCTGCAGGTATCATACTGAGTATTGCAGCGTTATTCAGCAGTAACATAACTGATAAAAAATGCTATATTTCTACCTGTAGCACAGACTGATGTCTTAAAAATTTAGCATTGACCAATAACTGATTTTTGAGAAGAAACAGTGGTTGTAGTTGGAATGATCCTTTGCATGTAGAGAGGATTGAATCTAAAGTCTGCAATAGGATTTATATTATAAACCACACAGGGAATTCTTAGCATGTTTTTGCCCAAGTAACACATGACAGATTCTACTTTATTCTCAAGAAAATGTCAGGTCTGTGGCAGGTGTGCTAGTCCATGTCTTGGGGCTGTCAAACTCTGAAGTTAGTTTTAAGGAGTAATAATTAGTGAAAGCCCAACTCTGCATTTGCCAGTGAAAGGAAGCCCATGGGCAGTTGCAGAGACCTGTCAGGTGTGAACCTGGGTTAGTAGCTGATACAACACACTAAGAAATCTCCAGTTAAATCTCATGCAGGTCATACATTAAGTAAAACTATTTTTATGAATTAAGTAAAATCTTTGGCTTTGTTTGTAAAGCCTGTTTTGTTAATGTGTCTCTCAGCCAAGATAAATAGGCTCCGGGCTGTACTTTCTATCCAATCCTGCTTGTTACAGAAATTCTGCTTCTTCTGATCTTTGGTTGGTTTTAACCATGTGTCATTCTGTTGCCTTAGGTTATCCATCTCAGCCAGTGGAGCAAAGGCCACTTCAGCAGATGCCGCCTCAGCTCATGCCCCACACGCAGCAGCCCCAGCAGCAGCAGCAGCAGGCAGCCCCGCAGCAAGGCCAGGCACCCCCCCAGACACCACAGCAGCAGCAGATGATGATGATGCTGATGATGCAGCAGGATCCCAAATCAGTCAGGCTGCCTGTGCCACAGGGGGTTCACGCCCCCAGGGCGCCCCTGAACCCGGATGCCCAGCGGATGCCAATGCAGCAGAGCGGGAACATGCCAGTGATGGTGAACCTCCAGGGGCCTGGGCCCGTGCCTCCCTCTCCTGACAAACAGAGGATGGCCCTGCCAGGCAACCCTCCTCTGGGAAATAATGCAAGAAAAATGGTTTATCCAGATAACGTACAGAATCCTTCCAGCTCACCTCTCAGAGAGGTATCATCAGTATCCTCTCTTCCAGAAGGAGGTGGAGCTGAGGGTGGAGCTCCAACATCAGGAGCTCAGAATAATGTGACATCTCATTTAGTAGTTTCACAGAACCAGTTAATGATGACAGGACCCAAGCCTGGACCATCCCCACTTTCAGCTGCCCAAGGTGCAAGTCCCCAGCAGCAGTCTAGTTCTCTGTCTAGTGCTCTTACACACCATTTTCCAAATGTTGCTGCCCCATCACAAACGTCAAGGCCTAAAACCCCAAACAGAGCTAGCCCAAGGCCATATTACCCTCAGACTCCTAATAACCGTCCACCCAGCACAGAACCCTCAGAAATTAGCCTGTCTCCCGAGAGGCTCAATGCCTCTATTGCTGGTCTGTTCCCTCCCCAGATCAATATTCCTTTACCTCCCAGGCCTAATCTCAACAGAGGATTTGATCAGCAGGGTCTGAATCCCACTACTTTAAAGGCCATTGGGCAAGCCCCATCAAATCTCACAATTAACAACCAGTCCAGTTTTACTGCCTCACAGTCACACAAGTTGGAAGGTGTGGTCATTAATTCAGGCAAACAAACCAATGCTGGAGGAACAAAGAGAGCAAGCCCAAGCAATAGTCGAAGGTCCAGTCCTGGCTCCAGTAGGAAAACTACACCAAGCCCTGGCAGACAGAATTCAAAAGCAGCTAAATTATCATTGACAACTCAGCAGAATCCATCTCTCTTGCAGAACATGGAATTACAGAGAAATATGATAGCTAGTCCCTCTTCTTTGCCAACACCTGTGACCACAAGTTTTCAAAATAATTCCATGCTAAGTAACCAGAATCCCACAGTTTCTGTACCTGCTGTGACTGGCATTCCTGAAGACAATAAGGAGAGCCTTAATGTGCCTCAAGATACTGAGAGTCAAAGTGCACAAGGTGTCCTAGGTAGCAAGGACCAGCCCAGTTTTGAACTGAAAGGTGTCCCTACTCCAGAAATGAAAGTGCTGGTTCCTGAGGAACAGGCAAAAAAAGATGGGCAAGCCTTAGACAGCAGTAAGCTCCCAGTCATGGAGGAAAGTAAAGCCATGGTATCTCCAGCCATGAGGGAGGCACCAACTTCTCTAAGTCAACTTCTTGACAATTCTGGAGCTCCTAATGTGACCATTAAGCCCCCTGGGCTGACTGGTCTTGAGATGGCACCAATTGTCCCCACTGGTGAGGAGCTAAAGAAGATAGCTGTCATTCCTCCACTGCAGGATTCATCATTGAGCAAGGAGCCATCCAATTCACTTAGCCTGCCTCAAAATAATGAGCCCTGTCCAAATACAGGGCACCAGGAACTGGGAGAAGTAAATGCAAGTGTGGCACAGAGTGTTCCTCCAGTAATGCAGAGGCCTGTTAGCTCTTCTATTTCAGGTTCTTTACCTCCCAACCAGATAACAGTTTTTGTGACTTCCAACCCTATTACATCTGTTGCTAATACATCAGCTCCGTTGCCATCCCACTTGCAATCTGCATTAGTGTCCACTGTTGTCACCATGCCCAACGTGGGGAGCAAAGTGATGGTTTCCGAGGGACAGTCAGCGGCTCAGTCCAGTGCCCGGCCGCAGTTCATCACACCTCTGTTTATAAACTCATCCTCAATCATCCAAGTGATGAAGGGCTCTCAGTCCAGCACGATTCCAGCAGCCCCCATGACTTCTAACTCGAGTCTGATGCCTCAGTCGGTCGCGGTTGTTGGTCCTTTGCATATCCCACAGAATATCAAGTTTTCCTCTGGGCCCACTCCTCCCAGCACCTCATCCACCAGTCCTGTGTCCAGTATTCCCACCAGCAGGTCACTTGTTCTGAATCCCTTGGCATCTCCTGTCCAACTGCCTTCTTCTGCTCCAACTCCTTCCAGTGTTCCTTCACAGCTTCCTGCTCAGCAAGCCAAGGACTTCAGCCCGGAGGAGACTTCCCAAGGTGCAGGGTCGGGTGAGCAGTGCCCTGTGCCAGCAGCCCAGTCGGGACCTGTTGTTTCCTCTCTGCTTACAAGCAGCCCGGGCTCTGGGAATAGACGCAGTCCTGTTTCATCCAGCAAGGGAAAGGGAAAGGTAGACAAGATTGGCCAGCTCCTTCTGACTAAAGCGTGCAAGAAGGTCACTGGCTCCCTGGAGAAAGGGGAAGAGCAGTACGCTTTGGATGGAGAAACAGAAGGTCAGGGACTAGAAACGTCGGTCCCAAATAGTTTGGGAACAGAGCAACCCCCAGCAGAACTCGACAGCAAAAGCGGGACTCCTCCAGCACCCAGTCTTACAAAACAGAGCACTTCTGGGCCCAGCAGCTCGAGCCTCAGCCCCGCGGCGGCCGCTCCATCCTGCGCGTCCCCGGGCGCGCCCCCGAGCACCCCCGGGCCCAGCGCGCTCCCGGCCGCAGCCCCTCCGGCCGGAGCCCCCCCGGCAGCCCCGGAGCCCGCGGGCCCCAGCGCCAACGGCGGCAACCCCGGCGGGGGCCCGGAGCCGAGCGGGAGCGCCGCGGCCGAGGAGAAGCCCGCAGCACCCCCGGAGCTGCTGCAGGGCGCAGGTGAGTGCGGGGCTGCGCGGAGAAGGGAGGGAGGAAGGGAGGGAGGAAGGGAGGGAGGGAGGGAGGGAGGGGGCTTCGGGAAATCCCAGGGGCTGCTCTCCCGGCACTGCAGCCAAGGCTGACAGCTGCTCTTTTGTTTCTAACAGCTGAGTGATACACAGGCTTGTATTCGCCAAGATTCAAGTTCCAGATGTTTTATTTCACTTTCCATTTACTGCTTCAGTGGGGTACTTGACATGAACATATGATTCTGTAACTTCATGTAACTGTTGGAAGCAAGGAGGAAAAGTGGGTGTATCAGTGATGACAAATACATAGGGTCCCTTTTATACTGGTAGATACACTGGTATTCTGCTTTGGTCTTGCCACAGACTTTTGATTTGTAAATTATTTCAATTTATTGACTTAATTATGATATTTTGAATTAATCCTAATAATACTATTTTCATCTCTGAATAACCTTCATCCTCTAGGGAAATTGCTGAATAACCTCCAGAACAGAAGAAAAAAACAACCCACACCAAACCCCTGTTTGTCTAGGGAAAAACTTAAATGCTCATTTTGGAGAAATTAATAAAAAAGTTAACTGCATTCACTTTGAAAACATAAAATACCTTTACATCTGAGCTTTGCTATTTTAATTTGAGCATCTGGCACACTTTATATATGACATTGATGCTAGTTCTTGATGCCATTTTTAATTTATTGAATCTGGTGTGGATATAAACCTATCACTCTTGAAGTGAGCTGAGTGAGTGTTGTGGTTTACAACATGAATTGGACACAGAGGATAAAGTCATGGATGATAAAATCCACAGAAGTCGTGCAGGGGAACTGAAAACTTCAGCCTCAGTGTGACTTTCTCCATGGCTGTTTGATGTCCTAGCTGCATGCCACTAGAAAATGGAAGCTTCCTTTGAGCTTCACAGAAGGAATTCTAGCTTTCTAGAAAGTGATAGTCTTTATTTAAGCGGGAATGTTAAACTTTTTGTCTTCCTGTTCTCTGTAAGTTCACTATCACATTGAAGACTAGAAACAAAAATTATTTTTCCACCTCATTTTTTTTTATTTGGCAACCTAAGAAAGGTTGTCATCATCTTATTGCCAAAGCCTTCAAGGGCAACTCTGGAGCATACTGTGCACTTGAATTTAAAGAGCGAGGGCATTCATTCATTAAAAATATGCTGTTTCCCCCCCAGAATATCTGTTGAAATTAACATTTAAAAAAAGGAGTCTAAACTACTGAAATTTTATTATTTCCTTTAATGTCACAGTCTGCTGAACAACTGTTATCTTTAAAAATGTTGTTTATGATACTTCATTTCATCACTCATTCTAGTTTGAGAAAACTTGCTTGGGATAGTTTTGCCAAAGTTTGTTTTAAAAAGGGGGAGGTGTGTATGTGGTGGGAGGGAAGTGGAGGGTAGATTAAAAATATTGCATCTGTAAATGGCAAAGTGCTGTCAGCTGGGAGAGAGAGCATTTTCTACCAGCCTGATCACACAACAGGAACTCCTTTACTCCCTTTGACAATAATGTTTTTTCCCTCCACTTTTATTCTAGCATCCTCTCAACTTTTAACACAGAAAAAAATTTCAGTTGCAACATCAGAAGGTACTGTTCAAAGAACAGGTAAATCTTCCTTTGGAAAAGCAGAATAGAGGTGAACTAAATCCTTTATGAAAATGTATTTGTTTTAATGCATATTCAGTGGTCACTAACACACCGTGTATTTTGGAGGTTGGGTAGGGTTTTTTATTATTATTTGTGCTTTGATAGTTACATTGTGCTTTGGAAGTGTCCAAAGCCTTGTGGGAGATTCAGAATGGGGTCAAGTAAAAGATGAAAAAATCCCCAAGAAAGGTTTTAGATATTCAGTGTTAAGATGGAGGGACTGGATTTGTAACAGTACATTGTGTTTGAATTTGGAAGTTCTATGCTGAGCTAATAAGAAAGGTGTTTCTTTCATTGTACCCTTCTGAATACAGAAATATGTTCATGCCATGCTGGGATTGTGGTTTAGAGTGGTAATCCTTTTTTTCTGTGTTCAACATTTAATGCTCTCCCAGCAGTGTTTCAGGATGGAGCCCTGGCAGATGACTTCATGGTGTTGCCATTTATTATCATGGTGTTTCACCATCAGTTCTGGGGTGTTTTAAAAAAAGTAATTCCCATGCTGAGCAGGGAAAACAGATAGATGTGGGCTTACTTATGGGAAGTGCCACTCTCCATCTACTTGCCATCTCTAATCTGATTGGAAATAGGGTTTTCAGGAAGTAAAAATTGTATGAAATTGTTTTCTTTGAATTTCCTCTAAGACAAAGGTGGTCATGCACCCTTGTTTTTCACACTCAACTCATTGTCCTGTGCTGCTGTGACTGTACTGGGGGTTCCTGCTGGGGGAAGCACTGATGCTATCCATTTTTTGCTGTTGGATAATCTTCCAGTTTAAATTTTGGATGGGAAGAAAGGTAACTCCTTTCATCACTCAGTCTCTTCTTCCTTAGTCCCCAAGACATCTGTTTTTCTTGGACAGTTCTATATCCCTTTACACTGAAGAGGCTGATGTTCCAACACTGCAGATTCATCCTAGGAGGACAGGCATTGCCCATTCTCTTATAGAGGCATTTTTAAAATGCCTCTATTCATTGTGCACACTCTAGCAAACTGGGAGCTTAATTGCTGTCAAAGGCAAAGCCCCAGTTTGTGTCCCACTGGCCCTAAGTTTGATGGAGGAGTTGAGCTGGGCAATTAGACAAAGTACAGGGGGTTCATCCATGACATTACAATGTTAATCCCCAAATCTCTGGCAGTTCCTCATGAGAGGGCCTGTGTTGAGATATAGGTCTTCCCTCTCAACAAAGGATACGGTGGATATGGAAGACTTAAAAGCAGACAGTAAAAAGACTTGACATTTTATATGCTGAAAAGGAGAGCTGTTTACTGAGGTGAAGACTCCAAAGGAAACCTGACCTGTATGTACAAAATCACTGAGAGAGAGAGAGAAAACAGGTCAGACTTCTCTTTGCATCATCTCCACTGAGATATTTTCCAATTCTGTACAAGTGCAATTTGGCTTCAGAAATTTGTCATTAGAAGATACTGCTGTGAGAGGCAGTTGGGTTAAGGCAATTTTTTATGTGCAAAATAGAGCCAGATGAGTACTTTTAAGGTTTAAAAATTAATAAAACCTAGAAGGTTTAGTAGAAATAAGCTGTCTAAAATGGAAGTTTAAAAAGGGAGATGGGTGTAGCCAGGGAGCTTCTCTACACTTTTCTTCTGCAGGGCTTTAATTTTTCCCTGTTTTAGCTGGCTGCAGTGTCCTGAAGGCTGTAACCAGACCAAGCACTTGGCCAATATGGTGGTTTTGCTTGCTTTGCTTTGAGAGAAGCTTATCCTTGAGATCTAATATGTGATAAAAAAATGTGAGCTAGTCATGCCTTGTCAGCAGGTATGTACCTCTACAGCAGACTTTAAAATTATCTTTTTCTTTTGTAGAACTTGAGACAAATGCTGCAGTAGTTGCTGGTCAAAGGTAAGGAGATAGTTTGTAGATTCAGAGTAGATATAGTTTTCATGGGAAAAGTCCCTTTCTCTTTTCTTAATTGCTCAACCTCTGCTACTGTTTTTCATTTTCTTGGCCATATCCTTTCTTTCCTGCTAAGAAATCAGGCCAGTTAATGATCCAAACCATTGCTAAAATGCAATGAATTAATCTTTTCCTTAGTCTGTGCTTTGGGCAATGTTTCCCCTCATCCTTTCAGGCCTGGATTTTTCATGTCCTGGAAGGGTCTTGATGGTTGCACAACAAATCAAAACTAACCCTCCAAAGCCTTCAGCTTAGCTATGCTATGTCATGTGAATTTTTGTTTTCTGAAAGAAAGCTTTCAAAAGTTTGTTCTTCTGCCTTGAGGATTGTTTTTAACAGTTTTCCTCTATTTGCTTGTTAACACTCTGCCAAAACTTGATAAGAAAGTCAGGTAGAAACTTCATGTTGTCCTGGTTAAGACATTCAGTAATTAAAAGATAGTATTTCAAATGGTTGTGTTCTGTCAGAAGAAAATACCATTTCCAAGATCTGCTTGGAAGATTCTAAACACCCCAGGCTCAGTTGGCAGTGAGAGCCCCTGGGGAGGTTTTTGGCTAATGGTGCTGGCATAGCCGCTGGGTTTTGGACACTGCCCTCATAGGTGGAGCGACCCCCGAGGCCAGGCTGAGAGGGACAGCCCCTTGTTGGGTTCCTCACAAGATGAGGCAGTGCCTTCCTTTATAAGGAAGGGAATGCAGTACATTTCCTCAGATCAGGAATGGCTCTGAATGGAATATTTAACCCTATTTATTTTCATTTGGACTGGCATCTTTGAAAGACAAGCTGAAATTTCACAGTCAGTTTTCTTCAGGGTAGAATTTTTCTGGAAAGCTGAAGGTGGGACATTGGCAACTGAGCAGATTTTCCAAATGAAGTATCCTTGTGTGACTATGTCCAAACTCATCCAGCACATCAGATTACCACAAGGGCATTTTCAGGGTTTTTCTGATTGATGCGCTTCTGAGCAAGACTGGAAAAGAAGGAAAGCTTGCAGGCAAACTGGGTCTAGTGATGGCTGCTGCAGTGCACAGCTTTGGGTATGTTGAACTGTACAGGACAATCCTTGATATAATCACAGGTGGTTTGGATGGCAAGGGACCTTAAAACGTACCTTCATGCCATTAGCAGGGTCACCTTCCAGTAACCCAGGTTGCTCCAAGCCCAGTCCAATCTGGCCTTGGACACATCCAGGGATGGGGCAGCCACAGCTTCTCTGGGCAACGCGTGCCAATTTCTCCCTAATAGCTAATCTAAACCTATTCTCATTTAAAGCCATGAAAAACCTTTAAAATCTAGGGGAATCTTACAACCCATAAACCACTAGAAATATTTTCACTTGGAGTAATTTGATTTCCTCCTATAAAAGGAGGGAAGTGATGTGCTCGATCCTATGAGACAATCCCAGCTCTGGATTTAGTCACTAGAATCTGTAAAAATGACCTGTACTAACTGAACTTTGGGTTCTGATACCTGTTTGCTTCCCTCTGGGAAGCACCCACCTCTTTGGGAGATCCAGTTTGTAGATGGCCCATAATACTCTTTTACAGGGAAATAGATTTCAGTATTTTGTATCTGAGATAATCTACAATCTATAGTCTCCTCTGCTGTGTGTCTTTCCTTGAGAATGTTTGTCTCTCCTTCCATTGAGGAGCTGTTCTATTTCAGGTTTCTGTTACTTAACCCTAAAGTTTGTGTGGTTTTAGTCCTTCCCCTCAAAGCAGGACTTGTCTGAAGGGTGATGCTGCAGTGAGACCTCTGTCACACACAGGTCACCCTGTGCCATGCCTTCACTCCAGTCTCTGATTCAGGCTCCCTTTCCTGAAATCCTGCAAGCTGTCACCCAAAGGGCCTGAAATGAGATTTCTTCTTTTCCTTTATCAGCAGAATAATTTATTTAGTTAATTACTTACCTTTGAATTCACACGAGAGAAGTTTAGTTTAAACTTCTGAAACTGCTTAATCACCAGAAATTGTCTGGCAAGTATGCATTAAGGAGAAAACACCCAAAGCTCAGGATGAGTTTACAGGGCTAAGACAGATAAAATAAAAGAGGAATTTAATTACAAAATGTACCACTCCCTTTGTTGTCTCAGTAGCAAGAAACAGATTTCCACAGTACCTAAAATTATTATGTTATAGCAGAAAAGGCTTTTTGTTACAAAAAAAAAAAAAAAAAAAAAAAAAAAAAAATGGATTTTGACTTCAAGCTTTAAAACTTGAAGAAAGTTTTTAAAAAAAAAATTTTAATATTTGAAGAAATCACTTGGGTCAATAGAGTAAGTCTTTTTAGCAAACCCAAAAGTTGGCATACTCCCTGGAGAGTTCTTAATTCCTCCTGATGTTCATCTGCAATTTCAACTCTGCACCCCCGTACATACTGCAGCAGTCTCTAATGTAACCTATTTGCTTTTCCTAGACTTCAGTAAATGGTGGCACCTGTGGAAAACAGAGCAGACAATTTATAATGCATCTAATTTCTTGGTCTTCTTATGTTGAAAATATTCTCTTTGAGGACTTCTCAATTCTGTATCCTCTGGTAATTTTTGATAGAAATGGACTATACTCTGGCTTACTCAGGTCATTCTTCATCTGATAGAACTTCTGATATCTCTAGCGTTTCATATCTTCAGTGCTAATAGTCCGGAACTGGTACCTGTGTTGGGCCATCCTCCAGCTTGTCTGACTTGCATAGAAAAACATAATTCTTCTCACACTTCATCAGAAATATTTTGTCCCACTTTATTAGTAATGAGACAAAAGAGAATTGTGAAAAGTCTAAAACTCCAAGTAGAAGAAATTCAAGAACAGAGGATTCTACCGCTTCACAGGATACTGTAGAGAACGGGCAGCGTAAGAGATCCTCACGACCCGCATCCACATCCGGCACAGCTAAAGGTAACTTGCACGGCCACCCTTCCTGGGGAGAGGGCAGCTCCTAACCTGCTTCCCCAGGTGTTTTGCCCTGGCAGTAGCTGCCTCATAACACTGGTTTGCAGCTCATACACCTTGCGTGCTTTATCTCTAGTTTCAAGGATTTAGCCACAGGTGTTGAAGCATTTCCCGACATCTGCACTGGCAGTAATCCTGTATGAATTCCTCTTTGGTACATCTGTGGAACTTGTTTTCTGCAGCACTCACCACCATAGTGTTCAGCACCTTGCCTAGTTGAATTCTCTTTGCAGAAATGTGTTGCTGTTGGAAGGACCGTACTGAGATCAAAAAGTGACATTTTCCTTTTCCTGAAGCCCGAAAGATACAAGACTTAAGTGTTCCCAAGCGCACGGTCAGTTCTTGCCAAGTCAAATGCCATGGTTCAGGCACGCTCCAGAGGCTGCTGAGGTGGCAGCCAGGAGCATCAGGGAGTGCTCTGTGCTAGCACAGAGCCTCAGCTCTGCTTCACAACAACATCTGAACTCCTGAAGTTATTAACCCATGGCATTAGCAGGTGCTGACGTATCTTACTCCTACCCAGGTTACAGTCTTTAACAGTTATGCAGCATTTGTGTGATATGCACGGCCCAGTGCCAGGCTGAAGCTAATTCTGTCAGCTTCTTGTATTTAAGCGTCAGAAAAATGCTGATGGACCAAAGTTATACAAGAGAGTAGAGAGAGACCGTCAAGAGGCAACATTCGACCACTATTTTAAAGATAATATACAGAACAAAGAGGTACTAATATAAAATGATTATAAAAGGAAGTCAAGTTGAATTCAGCCACCATTTCCATACTGGAGGTACTCAAGTGTGATGCTAAGAATATTGTGTTGTCAGAGTTTCAGAGAAGCATTCCAGCTTTACGTTATTGTGCAATTACTCCCAAAGATTACACAGGGGACCTATATGTTCTGCACTTTTGTGACTGCTGAACTTAATTATATTTACTTCTTGTGGCAGGACTGTGCAGAAGAATCTGAGTCTGTATTGTAAAAATAAATTCTCTTTCATGATTGTGAAAAAAAGTTTGAACAATGTGAAGCCAGTTTAAAATCCCTGCCTGCGTTTGAGGGGATCTGGAGCGTGTGACCTGCCCCACATGCTGTACTGGGTAAACCTAAAGATGACAACCAGTGAAACTTCAAATTCTGAAAATGTGGGAACGGGAAAGTGCGTCAAATTTAAATAATACCAAAACTCTCACAGGGGTTTGTGCTGACTGTGTAATACATTTATCTCTATAAATAAAACCTTTGGTTTTAAGTCGTGCATCTGAAGCTGCTGCAGTGTCCAAGGGCTTTGCTGGACACTTGGGTGCAGTCTGCAAGGGACGCCTGGCTGCGATGCCTTGCTTGCAAGCACACAGCTGCTCCCAAGCTGTGGAGAATGAGCCAAACCAGGTGTTCTGGACAAGCTGCACATTAGTGAGGTGGCCGTAGGAGTGTCACCTGGTCTGCCACCTGTGCCTGCTCTGTTGTACATATTTGTTAGTGAATCAGAGCTTAATTATTCTGGTTTGGTTGCTCCTGTCCTCATTATGTTATCTGTGTCCTGAGAGACCCCTTAATCCATGGTAAAAGGAATGTGGCGCTGGGAGGAGTTATCTCTTCAGATAGAGGGTGTTTAAAGTCATTATTAGGAAAAATAAATGAGCAGGGAGGGAGAAGCAGACTTTGACCAGCTGGAGTAGGAACTTGGTTGCTAAGTCTTGGGAAGGAGGAGGCAGAAGGGTCAGTGAGAGAAGAGGGACATACAGGGAGGGTCAGCCCTGTCCATGTGTGTCCGGCACACTTCGGGGTGCAGGGTTTGGGAGGTGCTGGTGATGCTCGCAAGGGACTGAGTGCTGCTGCCCCACTCCTCCTCCCAAACACGGAGCTTTGAGCAGCAACAAGGGCAGCAACAGCTGCTGCTGAAGCTACTTCAAAGTCAGTCCTGCTGCTTGGAGGGCTCCAGGCTGGAGTCGAGCCTGTGGAGATGTTTCACTTCTGAAAATTGGTACTGTACTGGTGTTTTCCCTTTTTGGAGTACTTTTCCAGCAAGGGCTGCTTTTAGCATTTACTGTAGCTTTGAGTTTGTTAAATTTTGAAATGTTGATTGTTTTTTTCTAATTCCACATGTAACAGCGGTGGAGTTATACTGCTGCTATTCTAATTTTAGATGGGCTTGGAATTTTTTTTCCCTTTTGACTCTTAAAATACACACAGCTGCAATAGTTTTTGGAAAACATTATGAAGAGCCAAAGAGACATTGCCAACATTTAAAATCACATTTTTAAAAAGATCTAAAGAGGTAAATGCCTTTGGTCCTTATTCTTTTTGTTTTGAAATGGAAATTTAGTGCCTTGGTAAGTGCACTGGACACGCCATCTGCTGTCACCGTGGCCCTGCAGGTGTTATCATTTGTGTCTTTTTGCATCAGCTGTGTTCCTGTGACTCGGTGTACACTGCAGAGATTTGTTTTCTAATGACCTTCTAGGAGCTCAGACAGCTGGGGTGTTGCCTGGCATGGCAGCGTGGTTATGTAGCACCCTTTCCTCCTGGGACACGGCTCCCCTGTGGCACGTAGGGGACGGTTACAAACATTTGGCTCTTCTTTCAAAGGCTGTTCTGTCAGGTTTGCGTGAGTGCCCAGCTCACACCGCTCGGGCCCTTGTGCGTGTCAGGCTGGCGGCCCAGGGGTGCCGCAGCTGCTCAGGAGTTGGTCCCGGCGTGGGGAAATCCTGCTCTCCAGAGCACAAACTCTGGTGTGAGTTTGGAAAAATGACAGGGCAATCTGTGCCCCTCTGGGGAATGGCTTACCGACTGCATATCCATGCTTTTTTTCTTCTCTTGATTTCAGAAACGAGTGCCAGTGCAATGCAGTCAAAAAGAAGAAAATCCAAGTAAATTACTGCATGGAAACATGAGACTTGTAAATGAGTGTGAATTTACCAATAGCAATTTTGAGCTGTGATTTTTCTTTTTTAAATAAAATTCTGTACAGTAAGTAATTTTAATATTATACTGTTCCAAATAAATGATTTTTTTTCTAAAAAACAGATAAATAGATATAAAAACTGGGTTCTTCTAAAACCCCCTGGATTTGCAAAGTGAAGTCAGGGTTAGCACATTAGAGTAATGTGTTTGTATGAAATGGAGGAGGAGGGGAAGACAATTGTAAATTTATTTGTTTCCACTTTTCATAAACAATTTAGAATACAGGGTTGTCATTTTTAGGTATTAAAATAATGTAATGTGCTGTTGTTTAAGTACTGTATGTGAATAGCAGTCAGAGGGTTTATAAACAAACCCCATGTTGTTTGGAAATGTAAATAATTTTATTATATAGTAGATCTGATGTATTTGTTGTAGAAATGGACCAGTGAAACAAAAAATAAATTTAAGGGTTTGTATAATGTGGAATTCCTCATGCTCTAAATAAATGTTATTGTCCTATAAATTGGGTTGAATTATTATTAGCAACAACAGCAGCATCATTCCAAACAAGAGGATTGGAGGGATTATTTAGAGCTCTGGGCCTGCAAGCTCCTTATATGTAGCTTCAGCAAGGACTTTGTTTAACCACAAACAAATTAACCGATGCAGCTGCTCCTGCAAAGCAAGGAAGCACAGGAAGGACACGCTGCTACCCCCGGGGCTGCACAGGGAGCAGAGGAGCCCCAGCAGCCTGGCTCCCCACAGAGGGCTGCTCAGCAGGGCACAGGCAGGGAAAAGGCCCAGTTTCACGGGACAAAGGCAGCAGCCTGGTGTCCCTCGGTCTGGAGAGCTCTGCTGCCATCGGCCGTGGCGCTCGGGATGCGCTGCCTTGGAAAGTAGGTCAGGCTCGCTTTTCCTGGGAGCTGCTGGGGAGAGCCCAGAGCCTGAGCTCTGTGCACACACACTGCCACCTCTTCTCTTTCTTGCTGAATTTTAAAATATGTATCTCAAAATGCTGATTAAATATAAATTGTTATTAAATGGATGTTGTCAGCTTTTATAATCACAGAAATTATCTATTTGTGCACAAGGTAGCAGGCACTGAGTGAGGCCAATGTCACAGAATCATTGGGGATGGACAAGTCCTTTAAAACCATCAAGTCCATCTGTTCCCCTACCACCGCCAAGGCCACCAGAAACCCATGTCCCCAAGTGCAGCATCCACACGTTTTTAAAATCCCTCTAGGGATAGGGACTCCACCATTGTCCTGGGAAGCTGTGCCAGGACTTGACAACCTCTTCCATGAAGTAATTTTCCCCATTATCTAACCTGAACCTCCCCTGGTGCTACTTGAGGCTATTTCCTGTCATCCTCTCCCTTGTTCCCTGGGAGCACAACCCAACCCCACTCCACCCTCCTGTCAGGGAGTTGTGGAGAGTGAATGTTTCCCCCAAGCCTCCTTTTCTCCAGGATAAGCCCTCCCAGCTCTCTCAGCTGCTCCTGGTGCTCCAGCCCCTTCCCCAGCCCTGTTCCCTTCTCTGGATACACTCCAGCCCCTTAATGCCTTTCTTGCCATGAGGGGCCCAAAACTGTCCCCAGGATTGGAGGTGCCTCACCAGTGCCCAGCACAGGGCACAGTCGCTGCCCTGGCCCTGCTGCCACACCATGGCTGGTACAGGCCAGGTGTCATTGGCCTCTTGCCCACCTGGGCACACCAGGCTCTTGTTCAGCTGCTGTCACCAACACTCCCAAGGCCTTTCGCACCAGGCAGCTTTCCAGGCACTCTTCAGTGTCTCCATTCTCCCTGCCAGAGTGTGGCTGCTCGTGTCCCTGTACAGACACAGCTGATGTGGGTACAGCAGCCCCCCAATCTTTGCTGGGCCCCTGCTCTCCGCTGGGGCTCACCCTGCTCCATGCTTGGACTCGCTGCTCCTGTTGGTGCTTCAGGCTGGGTGGGAAGCTTTGGAGAATAAGAACAAAGTCCATGAAACTGGAAAGTCTTCTCAGAAAAGGTCCATATACCAATAAACCAGGGGAAGAGGGGGAATGTGCTTCAGTTTGTGGGAAATACCACCCTGTGGGGAACAGACAAGCTTGAGGTCAGGGACATTTACAGGGACACAGACCTTAGGAAAGAAGAACTACAAGATCCTACCACTCGGAAGGAGCCTTGGAAGGAGCAAAGGACCCCTGAAATGGTCCTCTGAGCAGTGCTGGACTTTGGAGCAGCTCACAGTCAAAGCCCTGGAGGAGAGCTGAGCCAGGCTGTGGGCAGGGAGGGCAGCCCATGGGGCAGGGAAGTGATCCCTTGGCATTTGGGGATCTGGAATAATATCACCTGGTTTCCACCTCCCACCCAACCACAAGATGTTGATAATGTAGAGGAGACACAAGAGAAGGCCACCAGGATGGCCTGGGGCTGGAACACCTGACTGAAAGGAGACATTGAGGGAAATGGGCACCATCGCCCTTTTGTGATCTGCAGAAGATGGAGCCAGGATTTTATAGAGATGCAAGCTGGGAGATAGGGATGGACACCATCAGGACAAATGGAAAGAGAGTAGCTTCTGAGCGGGCAGAAGAAACTATTCCCCCTGGGATGCAGTGCAGGATCTCTCTCTTTGGAGAATTTCAAGCATTGGCTGAACAAAGCCCTGTGGTCTGAATTCAGTGTTTACCCTGCTGTGAGCAGGATGTTGGACTGGACCTCCTGAGCTCCATCCATCACAAATAACCCTAGGCTTTGTCTCCAGCTGCCAAATTTGGTTTTCCCATAAGAAGGTTATCAAAGCTATGAAAGCTCACGCCCAGCTATTTTTTTCATTCCCAGTATCTAAGCTAACATTTCTCTGAAGTGTTTTTCCCAGCATCTGGGGGGTCATGGGTGTCTCCTTGGCTTGGCTCTGCTGGAGGAGCTGGCACAGCCACTGGGCTGGGCAAGCCCCATCCCACCCCTGCCCAAAACTGCTCATGGCCATGTGTCCTCTCATCTTGAGTATCTCCAAGGATGAGGACTCCTCAACCTCTCAACCTGCTCCTGTGGCCAACCATCCTTGCAGTGAAAAAGCATTTTCTTATGTTTAAGTGAATTTTTTTTTTTTTTACTTCAGTTTGTGTTTTCACCCTGTACCTGCACTGAGAATGTTCCAGCTGTTTTCTGCACTCCCCCCATCAGTAATCTGATGTGGGCAGGATCTCCCTGAACTTCCTCTAGGCTGGGCAGTCCCAGTTCTCAGCTTCTCATCTCCAAGCCCTTAAGCACCTTGGAGGCATCTCTGCCTCTCATGGGTGCTGAGAACATCTCACACTGCGCTTGGAGAAACAGATGATGCTGCAGTGATTGGCTGATCTGGGATTTTCTCAGGGCAATCAACATCTGCTTTAGCTCTGTCATTATCTGCTGAAATGTAAGGTTTGGTAATGGGGAGGGGGAAAAAATCCCCTCCAACTCCTCAGCCTGTGCTATCCCCTCTCCTGTGTGTCCTTGTCTTCAAAGGGGATGTTTTTCTGTTGTCTCTCAAACCATTGATTTTTTTAAAAGCATTTCTAAAAAAACAAAGCATTTTGCAGACAGATTTACTTTAGAGGAATACACATAAAATAGATTTTAAATATATATATATATATATTTATTTCTTTGTGATTTTTCTTTATATTAGATTTTTTTTTTCAGTCAAGAGACAGCATTACAACCTAACAACCAAAACCAGGTTACACACACACAGGCACACTACACAATGTGTCCCAGGCAGTCGACACACGGCAAATGTTTTACACAATGTCCTACGAGGAGGAGACACCCCTTCCCTACGAACCCTGCTTACACCAACTGAACATACAACACACAAGAAGGACGGATTTCGTTAGCTTCGAGTTCCAGACGAGGTCTCAGTCCTACAGCACAGGTGATGTAGAAAACGTGGGGCTGGTTTCTCCCTCTTCTCCCGATCCCCTGTGGTGGCTGTGCCACGTGTAAGGCAGAGCCCGGGGCGGGAGCTGCTCTGCCCGGGCTGCCCCGGGCACAGGCGGGAAGGAGGGCACGGGAACATTGTCCAGGGCATTTCAGGGAAGGCTTAAGGCAACCTTTCCAACCATGGAAGGGCCATCTGTCCTGGCACTCCTGCATCCATCGTGCTGCTCCTGCTCACTCTCCAAATGCAGCCCGGTGAGCAACTGGGGTTTAGAGCTTTTCAAAGCTGCCTAAGAGATTTAGTATATCCAAAATGCTAAATGCTTTTTAGAAAAAAAAAAAAAAAAGAAAAAAAAAGAAAAAAAAAAGGAAAAAAATATTTCTAGGGCATTCATTCTGTTGGGGTTCTCTTAAAAACCCCACAGTGACTTTGAAAACAACACAGAAACACAGAAATACTGAAAACTGACTCCCTGGTCACCTCTTGCATAGGACTTGTAACTGCAGTTCAGTGATTTATTCAAGTTCTGTAATTGTGTTAAAAAAAGATGCCAAACCATGAAAAAGGGTGAAGGCACATGTACAGTCAGTCAGTCCCACTTGGGGGAGGGTAATGTGTGGGCAAGAGTTTCACAAGCAGGTACCAGGGATGGATACACACAGAATATTGCAGTGCTCAGTGGCTCTGTAGAAGGACAGTTCTGACACAAGAGGAAATTTCACTGGTTTACTGCTACACCTTGTGCTGCTCCCTCATCCCCAGACTTCCTGAAGCACAATGCTGAGGATAAGAATTCAGTGAGACTTGGGCACAGCTGCTCACGGCTCCCCAGCAAGGGTACATGAGGTGAATGTGAAAGAGCAGAGGAGCCTTGGGCTCCACTGTGCAACCCATTTTTAAGCTACACTTAGAATTTACTGCGCTGTTTTCCCCTCCATTTGCAGAGAATAAAATCTTCCCCCCGCCATGCAATGAAATAGGGTCAGAGTGGAAGGCAGAAGGATTTTCAGGAAACAACAACATAGGTTTAGCTGCAACATAGTGAAAGCTTAGCAGCTCTTTTCATGCTCTGGAGCACGGGGCAGCATCCCTGTAAAAAATATGGAGTTGGAAAAGCAACCCCCTGGCCAGCCCAGGAGTATCAGCTCAGAATGAGTGACAGGGGACACACTTGGGTGTCACCACTCTGCACAGAACTGAAAAGATGATCACACATAAAAGCCACCTTTGCTGTTAAATAAAGCTGCTCATCCTCGTCATCCTCATTCCTCCAAGGGAGAGCGTTATGGGTTTAGTTAATGACAAACGTTTTCAAGAAGCAAAAAGAAAGGCTGATGGAACAGGGAGACCTCCCGGCCAAGCATGTCCAGCTGTCCAGAGCCCATGGCTGGGGAATGCTCCGGGATCCTGGAGATGAGCAAGGAGAAGGTGGAATCTCCAGTGGGGCTGAGGACACCTCTCAGCTAAGAAGGGATTCTTCAGGCAGGCAGAGCCCTTCCCACTGCTGCATCCAGCTCCTACAGCCACATTCAGGCAACTTATGGCAGCTGCTCCAGTGATGGGAATGGGACAGGGATGGAGCCCATGAGGACAAGAGGAGGTTACTGACTTTGTATGGAGCAGATCTGAGAGGTGGGAAGCTTCACTTTGAAGAAGAAAAAGCCCTGAGGGGATCATCCCCTTTTAAGGCCCATTCCTGTCCCTGGTAGGTCTGCCTGTGGCAGTCCCCTGGGAGTGGGGGCTGCCAGTGCCATGGATGTCCCTCCTCAGGCTCTGGTCCCTGCCAGCAGCTGTGCTGAGGAGGTCACCACAGTCCAGTGGTGGAGAAGGGCTTGGGGGGGAAGCTCTGAGAAGCTGGGGGGATGCTGGGGTGCCGATGCTTCCCTCCTGCCACCAGCAGCTATTGCTGAGTGCATGCAGCAAAGGAGGAGCAGCAAACTGGAGGCTGGGAGTGGTGGCAGCTGACAATCCCTGGTGGCTTGAGAGTCCCTGTGGCACCAGCTGGACATGGATGGCCTCCTGGCCCAGAGACTCAGGGAAGACTCGAGGACTGCCAGCAGCCATTCCCAGGGCAGTGGGGCTCGGTGCTGCCTTCTGAGATATGCTGAGAACCATTTCTCTTGACTTGAGGTGACTTATGTCTTCTTAGTGTTTCCTAATTATTAGATGTTTGATCTTTGGGGACTCACTTGTTTTTCAATAAATTCACATTAACTTTAATTTCCACTTTATGCAGGGCAATATAATTGATACTGATCCAGAGGGGCAACTGCAAAGCTGTGGGACTCAAGCCTATACCCTCACTGGAGTATTTTTTTATCTTTTCTTTTTTTTTTTCTTACTGGTGTGGTAAGACATTTAAGTGGGTATTTTGCTCCCCGTTAAGGCTGAATAGAAGAGGAAAAAGAACTAGTATGATGTAAATGTAAAATTATTGATTAGAAACACCCTTAAAAGAGAGAAGATTCCCACAGCAGTGATCTTTGGGATGAGCCATGCATTTATGTTCTGCACAATGAGAAGGAAGCGTGGACTCCCATGGAAAGAATCGTTTTCCTTCCAGACCAAGCTTTTGCAGCAGAGTTTCTTAGAAAGAGCATTTGTGAGTGCAAGTTTCAGAGCAACAGGTGAGGAGGACTTTTGCCCCTACTCTCTTGGCATCGCTCCAGCCCTGTGGTGCCAAGCCAGAGCCAGAATTCGGTGCGAGAACTTTGTTGTGGCTGCTGGTGTAGGGGTCCGGAGAGTGCCGTGGCCAAAGTTTGGCCAGTGCAGCAAGCACAGCCTTGGAGGCCTGGGGGCCCTGGTGCAGCCCAAAAGGTGGCACTTCTCCAGCAGGGCTGTCCCTCCTGATCCCACCACGCTTGGAGGATATATCTCTCACGCTGGGATGTGGCAGCCAGAGCAGAACCAGGCAAATCTTACTTGGAGAAGATCCCTGCGCCACGGGCCCTTCAGTGGTGGAAAGATTCTTCCTCTATAAGGGTCTCACAAGCTCCAGCCATTGCTGAGAGCACTGTCCCAGCCTGCCCCAGTGCCCTGCTGCCCCCAAGCCTGCGAGTCCAGTACGGGGCTGGGAAGCTGAGCTGGGGCTGGAGCCAGCTCAGGTGTCTGAGCCCAGCACTGACACACTGCCCAGCAAAGCTGGCATTTACAGAACAGGGATTTGCCCAGGCCTCTCCACTGGGAATTCTTCCCCTTTTTATGCTTTCATTGAAAGAAATACAGAAATTTCTTTCAGTTGCCTGCATCACCATTTCCCCAGGTGATCATTTCAATGGCTTCCCCATCCTGGTTGTCCCCTGATCCCAGTGCTGTGGTGGGTCAGGTCATAACACACAGTCCTGCTGCACTTCCCAAACCCTAGGAGGCTCAGTGCTGAAAATCCATACTTGGTTGTTCACAAGCCAATCTAAAAAGGGACCAGCCACATTCGCCTGTAAAGGTGAATTTTCAGGTCATGAACAAACAGAGGGGCTGCAGCCCAGGAATGATCCCATCACGAATGGCCACAATTTCTTTTTCACACAGGAGTGTCAGAGCACCCTGCAGCTCCTGTCACCACCACGTGCTGCCAGAGGCCACATCCCTGCAGCATGCCAGAACCAAACCCCACATTCTAACAGAGAAGCCTGGGGAAAAGACATTTTAAAGACCCTAACAGATCGGTTTCTCCCTGAGTCCATGCTGTAGTTTCCCCCTACACAAGTACAAAAAAGAAAGCAAAATTCACCCCACCTGTCCAGCAGGACAAGCTCAAGAGCTCCCTGCAAACCAGAATCTTCCCATTGGAAGCACCACACAGTGCATCACAAATACTGGGTGCAAAAAAAAACCCCAACAAACCCCTAAAAACTTCAACCAAAACAAGCTACTGAACACCCACACTGGGCTGTGAAATATCTACACATGCAAACGGGTGCACACACAGGAAGTTCTCAGTTTTTAAGCACCTTTCATTTGTTTTAAATTTGAGGAGACAAAAATCCTCAGTCAAAAGGGGTTTTCTTGCTCTGGCAGCACTGGGCAGGATGCCTGGGACCAGGCCAGGCCTTGTGCTTGGTGCTGGGCAGGAGCAGAACACTGCAGGTCTTCTGCAAAGCACAGGCTGACCAGAACACAGGGAGGGTGGGTCACACTGGGAGTGACAGTCGCCTTGCAAGGGTTGGCAGGTGAGTGTTAGGTATTAATAGACGGCAAGAGTGCAAACAACAGAGGGGACTTGCAGGAGCTCATTTGCTGTGGTTTGTGCACTCTGCTGACCCTCCAGAGGCTCAGGGTCTGGATTAACTTCTTCATGAAAACATTATTAATAATTTATTAATTCTTTATAAACATACTCTGGATATAAAGCATGGTAATAGTTCTGCTTCATCTCCTGTGCTGGCTGGGCACAGAGTGATGAAAGACATCTCAGACTGGCACAGAAAGAGTTTGAATTTGCTTCTGAAAACCAGGACAGAGGAAGAAGATCACCTGTTTGAAATGGGCACTGGAGGCTGGGGGCTGGGTGCTGGTGGCAGTGCCAGGCTGAGACAAGTCCCCCAGGAACACGGCCAAGGGCTGCTGGCTCACACCAGATGAGAAGGGTGCACGGGAGGATTTCCATAACGATTTCTCCTGGGGTACCATCTCCAGCATTTGGGCAGGCACGGGAGAGCCTGGCAGGTGAGACATGGCAGGATCTGCCTCAGGGCTACTGCTCCCCCAGCCTGTTCCTCTGGGAGCTGCCAAGGCGGCAGAGGGGTCACAGCCAGCCTCTGATTTCTGGAGTGCTCCAGAGGAACTGGCAGCAGGAGAATTTGTAGTGGAGACCAAGCTGGGGGCTGGACAGTGCTTGGCTTCTCCCCATCTTGATGTGTGCTGGGGCCAGGGAGAAAATGCTTCCTCCAATGCTGCTGCCAGCGGCCACAGAGTGGTGCCTCCAGCGGGGATGGGAGGGCAGCACCCATCAGACACCCGGGCTCAGCCCCTGCCTGCTGCCACAGCACCTGTGCCACTGTCCCTGCACGTGCCCTGCTCCCACTCCATCCCAGGCATCACTGCAGGGGCAAAAAAGGCATTGAGTGTGAAGCCCAGGAAGCCAAAGTATGTAAACGCTCCCCTGGAGTCAGGAGATTTCAGTCTCTTCACCAGCAGGGTGATCTCGGTGTGGTCTCAGGTCGGGCGAGGGACAGAGGAGGTGGTGAGGCCCGAGGAGGGCAGAGCCATGGCGAGGGCACGGAGTTCCACCTCTCGGGATGCACCACTCTGCAGCTGCCCAGCTCTGCGCTTTTGGGAAAGCCGAGGCAGTGGAATGAAGGGGAAATGCAGCAGGTGAGCAGCAGCAGCTGGCTACAACGGTCCAGGCTCCCTGGCCCGGAGCTAGGGGCTATTGCGACTAAGAAGGTTCATTTTGGCTTTAATCTTATTAAAAGAATTAATAACTATCAGCTGTCTCAGTTTGGGCTCACCACAATTCTTTCAGCTGAGGTCCCCAGCTGATATTAAGGGATGCAACATGGTGAGTGGAAGAACCTCTGGCAAAATCAGAATTTTCTGGAGTGTTGTGGGGGTATTTCTTGTCTCAGAGGGTGGGAATCCAGGCTGTGATCTGGTCATGAGCAGGACGCTTTCCCAGGGCACAGGGTGCAAAACCAGTTCCTAAAAGGAGCGAACTGGGGGCAGATCAGCAAATTTCTGCTGGATTTGAAGCTGTCTCAGCTGGTGCTGGAGCCAGTGAAAAACCTGGACCATGTTCTTCCAAAGACAGAAGGAGTCCATCATGGAGAGAGGGAGGGATTGGCATTAAAAATTAGCATTGCCTAGCAGTGGAATTTGGCCCTTCACGGGAAAGGATACCATTTTTAGTGGGGAAAGAAGATGCCTCTGTCACAGCTCCTGTTACAGCAATCCTCTCACTCAGGCCTGCCCCATCCCAACCCATTGCAGTAGCTACCAGATCCATCTTTGTCCTTACTTTCAGCCTCTTCCCTCTGGCCTCCTCTTCAGCATCTCTTCACCACCACCACGGACGTGCTTTGGCCACCTCGGGGAAGTTGTGCAGACCCCTGCCTCATCTCCCCTCCTGGGGATAACAACAGGCAGACAGCAACCCTCAGCTTTACAATGCTCTTCTGAGTGTACAGGTACAGAGAGAAATATACACACACATGTACAGGCGTACCCATGGGGATACAGGTGTGGCTGGGGCAGGCGACTGGCTCCAGGACCAAAGGGCTCGCTCAGATGGGACCACCAGCCACAGTGATGCCACCCCAGGCTGGCCACCCCTCCTGGCATGGTAGGCAAGGGCTCTGGCACGGCGCTGGGACGGTGCTTTGATTCCTGAGATTCATTTTAAGGTTGATTAAAAAAAAAAAAACACCGTGAGGCACCAGGAGCTGCCTGGCTTACTCAGCCACGGAGATTCCACCAGCGCTTTCAACCACAAGCCCCTTCAGGACTGGCAGTGGGGCGTTATGTTATCATGGTAAAATGTAGCTAAGAAATCAAGGAGGGAGAGGAATATTTGCTGGTTTTGCAGGGCGGAAGCATTATTTAGTGTCATTGATGAGATTTTCTTAAAAATCACAAATCTTGTGGCTTCATTGCTCTTGTCACTTCCACACAATGTCTCTGTGACATCCCAGCCAGGCTGTACATGGAGTCGTGATGTGAGGAAAGGCACTGATGTCACAGGCTTATCAGGACAAACAGGTTTCACCAGGAACAGGTGGATTTCAGGAAGAGGTGATTTCAGGGGGAATTCTGATTTCCCGCGTGAAGGCTGCCGAGGCAGCCGGGGAGGGGTAGCATGGCCCTCCATGCCGGCGGCTCCGAGGTATCGTGACCCAGACGGCATCGAGGGTGAGGGGCACGGTGAGGGTACAGGAGGAAGATGAGGAGTGCGGGTCAGGCGTGCGGGCGCGGGGTGTGGAGTGAAGCCGCCGCCGTGTCCCCGGTGTCCGTGAGGGCCGGTCCCGGGGCCGGGGCCGGCCGGGGGGAGCCCCTGGGCGGCGGAGCGAGGTCAGTAGTTGCAGTGGCGCTGGCTGGGCTGGTGGACGAAGGCCCCCGGGAGCTGCTTGGCACGGCGGGGCGGGCGCTGCCGGGCCCTGTTCTGCCGCTGCAGCGCCTTCTGGGCCAGGCGCTGCCGCTCCGCCAGCTGCTTGGCCCGCTGCGCCCGCTGCGCCTGCCCCGCCTTGTCCAGCGCCGCCGCCTTCACCGCCAGCGCCCGGCCGCGCTGCGCCACGGGCGGCTCCGGCCGCGGCTCCGCAACGTCCCTGCGGAGACAGCGGGGTCAGCGCGACAGCACCGCGGGGACACCGGGCACCGACCTCCGGCACGGCCCTACTGCCCCACGGCTCTCCTGCCCCAACAGCCTGCCGAGCGGAGCGATGCTCCAGCAAGGCAGGCTCTGGGACACCCGAAAAAATAAAGACACCACCAAAAACTCCACTGTGCTCGCGTCCCTTAAGCCTGGGCTGTCTCCATCCCACTGTGACCCCTTTGGAGCCTTAGCTAGTCTCAGGTTCCCTTTAACCCTTTCTGCCCCCTCCAGCACTGAGGCGCTCCTGAAGCTCTGGACATCAAGCTCTGGCCCTCAGGGAGACTTTGGAAAGAGAGAAGTCCTGAAGGAATGGTGTCACCTAGACAAGAATGGTGTCCACTAGCCAGGACCAGTGTCACCTAACCAGGAATGGTGTTCTCTAGCCAAGAATAGCAACCCCCAACTAGGAATGCTGTCCCCTAACCAGGAACAGTGTCTCCTGGCCTGGAGCAAAGCTCACCCCAAATTCTTACTCCTCCCCTGCCCCACCGAGGGGCTTCAGGGGAGTTGTTGGAGGGCTGGGAATGGGGGGGGGAGCAGGGACCCCATGGCACGGTGGCAGGCAGGGCTTGTCCGGCACCATGCTCCAGGTTTTCCCTGGAGGCTGCTGGGCAGGGAAGAGCAGCCCTGGGGGGAGGGCAGAGCTCCAGGATGTGGGCCCAGGAATAGGTGTGGAAGGCTCCAGCCCACAGGCTTGGGGGAGCAAAGGGGCTATTGGGGCATTTCTGTTTAATTTCCCCACTGCTAAGCTGGGGTTTGGGGCAAGGAGAAGTGTCCCACTCCCCAAAACTGTGGGATACCCACCCCCTTGCTGGGCCAGTCTGGGGACAGGTGGGGGGTTGAGGGGGGCTGCAGCACCCTCCTGCCTGAGGGACCTAGGGGTCTTCAGGGAGCCACTGTGCCCAAAGGCCACCCTGTCCCATTGGGCTTGCTTTGCTCAGGCCATGCCTATGCAATCCTCCGGTGTAAGCCCTGCCTGGCAAACTCCCCCGGGACAGGTGGCAGGGTGACAGGTGGCACTGACATGGGTAGCATCGGCAGGAGTGGCCTTGATAGAGGTGACCATGCCAGGAGACCCTGCTAAGGGCAGGGGAGATGAATATAGCCCTCTCCCAGCACAGCCCCGTGCCAAGCTCGTGTCCTGCAGCCATGGCCATCCGAATATGCTACTGAGACCCCTTAGCGGAGGATTTTGGGACTCGGGGGCTGCCAGCTGAGGCGACCTGCCAGATTTGCAGAGTGTTCCCTGAGGTGGGCATAGGGACACTGATGTCCCCCACTGCCACACTATGGCCATGGGTGAAACATTTCTGGGTGTAGGTGAGGATTTGGGATGGCAAGACTGACCATCCACCCCTGGTCCCTCAGTGGGTGCTGGGGCTGCTGGCCCCCCAACACCCTCACAGTGCACTCACTCTGCAGCATCGTCCTCGGGGCCCTCCCCATCCACCTCGAGGGTGCTGGTGACGTAGACGGACATGCTGGGGTGCTCGATGAGCAGGTCCTCCATGGGGCTGCTCCCCACACTGTCGGGGCCGGGCTCCTCTGCAGTAAAACAGGGGGGAGGGGTGACAAACCAACTCTCGTCCATCAAGCAGGGACCGGCCGGAACCGGGGAAGCAGCCCGTGGCGGTGGCGGACCGGGGGGCGTCAGGCGGGGTCGCGCCGAGCGCCCGGTACCGCCAGCAGCCGGGCGGCGGGCGGCGCCGGGGCGGGCACGGCTGCCTGGGGCGGGGATGCAGAGCCATGCGGGGCGCAGCGGGGACACACACACACACACCATGTACAGTGGGGAGGGAGGGAGGGAGGGAGGGAGGGAAGGGGAGAGAAAGGGGCATCGTTAGTGCGAGAGACACCCACCGCCAGCACGCCGCTACCCGCGGGCCCGCGCCGCGCCTCGGCCAGAACCCCCGCTCCGACATGGAAACGGCTCTGCTTGGACAGGCTGAGCCACAGCGCTGGGACACCAGCAGGGCTTGCTGCAGCAATGGATTTTTTCCTTCTCAAAAGGAGAGAAGAAGTCCAGGCAGTGAAAAACGCTGCTTTCCCTGTTCTGATGGCACCTGAGCCGGGCCGGGCAGAGCCGGGCCGTGCCGGGAGAACGCCGACACGCCGGTGCTCACAAACACCACCAGCACTCCACAAACACGGAAAACAAGCCCACACAGCAGAAAAACAGTCCACACCTTTTCTCTGGAAGAAATCATGGGAATAAATTCTTCAGCAAAGGTTTTCACAGTGCCTTCAAACTCCAGCCTGTTATAGGCCAAATTTTGAGTGGCTGATCTAGAAGCTGACACCCTCCAAGACTCCCATGCCTTCCCTTCCTCACCTCTACCTGGCAGCAGCACTTGGGCCAGTGCTTTTCTAGGCTGCCTGTGCTTGGAATTTCTGGTGCTGTAATGGGCAGGGAGCATGCACCAAATGTGGGGATGCCCACACCCATTCCCAGGCTCATCAGGGGGATTTGAGGGAACTGGTGAGGGAGGAGGCAGTGCAGTATCTACATGGACCCTGCAGCTGGATGAGGGACCAGGAGGAAGCACAGATGAAACTGCTCTTGTGTGGAGAAACAGAGCATGGGGCTGGGTTTTCCTGGCTCGGTGCATCCCCAGCTCCTCCTGCAGTTGATGCCCCAGCCCAGGGCTCAGGACAGGCCACAGTTGGCCTTGCAAACATGAGAATGTCTTTCTCCAGGTCAAAAGATATCAGCCTATTAATAGCTGTTAACATGCCGGGCTGGAGATTGTTTGTCAGCCTAGGGACAGCCACTGAGCTCGGCTGGAGCAGCATTCCCACAACAGGGCACAGAGATCATCCTGGGCACTGTGCCCATCCCTTGCCAAGGTGGGGTTAAATGTCACAAAGCAGTATTTTGGGATCCTCAAGTACCTCAGTGATGCAGCCACATCCTGGGAAATGCTTTCCCGGGTGCTGAGCGGGGCCAGGCTAAGCAAGGGGACAGGAGTAGCATCAGAAACATTCCAGGAAGGCCTGAGTAATTCGGGTGCATTTTGCAACACAGGGGGCAATGACCAGGCTGACAGAGGCTGAATCCAGAGGCTCCCTAGGCTGCCTCTCTGCTGCTGGGAGGGAGACAGGCTGGGAGCTGCTGCTGGCCACCACAGCTCCAAGGGAAAAGATGGGGCTCCAGGTTTGGTTCTTGGAGTGTTTGCTATAACTCAAGCCCCAGAAATAGGGCTGAAAGAAACTGGTCCCCCACTGTTCAGGGACTGCTGTGGGAACAGACTTGCAGCTGAATCAGCAGCAGGGTGCCATTCATAGGCAGACCCTGCTGGAAGCCAGCGCTGCACCGAGAGTCGAGGCACTTCACTGGGAAAATGTGGGAGTGTTTTGTGCCAGAGTCAAGCTCTGCTCCCCTCTGAGCCATCTGCAGCCTCCACCCAGGGATCAGGGCACAGCATAGCATTTCTCTGGCTGGGGGAGCTCCTGGCTCCTCCTGGCATGCC
The DNA here is from genome assembly GCF_024509145.1 of Vidua macroura. Lineage (NCBI taxonomy): Eukaryota > Metazoa > Chordata > Aves > Passeriformes > Viduidae > Vidua > Vidua macroura. The sequence continues at coordinate 919,449 of NC_071587.1, forward strand.
TTAGGCTCGCTGCAGCTGCTGCCAGCTGGCCCTGACACATGGCAGCTGTGTGCCCACTGCTCCAGGGACCTCCTTGCAACAACCCCCTGCCATGGCACTGCCGTGACCCTCCCTGGACAGTCACCTGAATGCCCAGAGGACAAGGAAGCCTCCACAGCTGCCCATGCCCACACCACCCATCACCTCCAGCAGCTCTCCAGTGCTCCCACCAGGCATGGGGCTGGCCCTGTCCCCCATCTCAGTCTTGTCCCTGCTCTGGTCCCCTCTCCAAGTCACTGCATATGGGAAAAAAAGCCTAATGAATAACCTGAATAACAAAAACAAGCATGAGGAACAGGCAGAGAACATCTGCTCAGAGACCTGCTGCCTGCAAGGGGGAGGACAAACCCCTCCTCCTAAACCTGAAGGATACATCTGTGGTCTCCTAAGCTGGGGCCTCACAACCAACCAGGGGCTACCAAAGCAGAGCACAGCCATCAGGAGCTCCTGCACAGGCAGGAGGGTTTGTCTCTGATTGCTGCTGGATTTGCAAGGAAAAGGTCATAAAAACATCGTTGCAATTGGCTGACTCATCAATCTACAACAGAAACTCCCAAGGTCTGAACAGAGCTGGAGAAGATCTGCACAGGAGGAATTCAATCTGGCTGGTTGGTGTTACACAGGGCTCGGGATGGCTCTGGGAATGGGGAGCCCTGTGGGCTCTCTAGGTACAGGCACCTGGTGCCGAACATCCCTTGTGCTTGGCATGGACAATGGGAATAATTCGGGAAGATAACCAGCCCATGGAGCTGAGATTTACTCCTCTCAAATGACCCAAACATGGCCAGTTCTCTGGTGCACATCCCCAGCTGGAACAGGCAGGCACCACTGCCACCTGCCCTCCCATGGGGACAGCCCCATGCCTCCCCACCAGGACTTTGGTCTCCCAGGGGAACAGGCTCCTAGTTTGCTTTCAGCAGGGGCAGGACAGGGAGGAGCTGAGCTTGTCTCCTCCTGGAAAAGTGCTGCTGTCCAGGGCACAGTCCAGGCCATGGCAGTGCCCAGCCTGCCAGGGCTGGGCCCCCCACTCCACCGATCCCCGTGGGCAGGATCACCCCAAAACTCTGGGTGATATCCCTGCCTTACCAGGCTCCCCTCCTGGCATGGAGGCACCTGGGGGCTTCTGGGCAGCAGCAACCCCAGCTGGAGATGCTGATGCTGCTTCCACACTGGCAGAAAGTTGAGAACCATCACTGGGAGAGGGAAGGGAAAAAGGAGGAGCAGGTCAGGGGCTGCTGCAGTGACCACAGAGCTGGGCACCACGGGCAGAGCATGGGGACCAGGGGAGAAAAAATGAAGGGCAGAGCTGTTCCCATGTGATGTAAGCTCATCTGCTGATACAAGGGTTTGCACAAGGTGCAGCAGAGGCTGTGGGAAGACAGTTCTGTTGCTTTGCTCACCTGCAAGATCAATTATGAGCCAGCCATCCTCCTCCTCCTCTTCCTCGACAAAGGGTTTGGGCTCCTCCAGGCCCTCTGGTGTGTTGCTGTCACTGAAGAAGAGGCTGGTGAGACGCTGAAACATGGTGGGGAGCAGTCCAACAGGATGGACAAGGAGATAGAGCTACTGCTGGGCACCAGCTTCCAGGCACAGACACAGGAGAGATGGGCAGGGAGGGGAGAAAGAGCCCTCGAGGTGTCAGTGACAGAGATGTTTGGCTGCCAGAGGAATCACAGCTGAGTGGTGTACAGTGCAATTGTGAGGTGCTTCACTTGGCTTCAGTGCAAAGGCCTGGAAAAGGGAAAGAAAAAGGAACAGCCCATTAAAACAGGCTGGCAGTGTGGCCCTCCTGCATCCCAGGGGCTCGGATGGGCTCAAGGGGACAGCAAAAAGGTGCCTCTGGCACTGATCTGTGCCATGAGCTGTCCCAGCTGGTGCTGTATCCAAAGCAGCACTGGGTGCCTGTGCCCTGCAGCCCCCACCTGCATCAAGCCCCATTGTGGCCCCATCTTGGTGGGTGGGGTGTCCCAGGAGACCCATCCCCAGGAGCTGGCAGGGACAGAGCAGACACTGTGCCTAAGTCAGGCAAAAATGCCAAGCTCCTGGCAGCAGGCAGGACGAGGACAGCATTGTCACAGAATCCTAGACTGGTTTGGACTGGGAGAGACCTTGAAGGCTCATCTCATTCCACCCCCTGCCATGGCAGGGACACCTTTCACTAGCCCAGGTTGCCCCAGGCCCAGTCCAACCTGGCCTTGAACACTTCCAGGGATCCAGGGGCTGCCACAGCTTCTCTGGACACCCTCTGCCAGGGCCTCCCCACCCTCACAGTCAAGAATTCCTTCCCAATAGCCCATCTGACCCTGCCCTATGCCAGTGGGAAGCCATTCCTTCCTGTCCCTCCGTCCCGTGTCCAAAGTCCCTCTCCAGCTTTCTTGGAGCCCCTTTAGGCACTGGAAGGGGCTCTGAGCTCTCCCTGGAGCCTTTTCTTCTCCAGGTGAATGCCCCCAGCTCTCCCAGCCTGTCCCAAAGCAGAGGGGCTCCAGCCCTTGGAGCATCTTTGTGGCCTCTCTGGACTCACTCCAGCAGCTCCACATCCTTCTGATGTTGGGTCCCCAGAGCTGGAGGCAGCTCTGCAGGTGGGGTTTCACCTGGGTGGGCAGAGGGGCAGAATCCCCCTTCACCTTTGCCCACCCTGTGAGGACAAGCCCAGAATGCTGCTGGCTCTCTGGGCTGCCAGCACACACTGTTATTCACATCCAGCCTCTCATCCCAGCCCTTTGTGGGTCTCTGCTTCACCTCTGCTCAGCTCATCACTGTTGTATCCCTGGGAAAGCAGATTCCCTCCAGTGCAGGGGGAGGTCAGCACTCATTAACTTCATTAATGTCTGCCAAGCTCCTGGCAAGGCACAGGAGTGGCAGCCAAAAGGTACATTTGTGTGTTATTTGTGTGCCTCCTGGTCCAGAGACATTAAGAGAGTATAGAAAGGCCATAAAATGCCAGCAGGAGCTCAGTGCAGTGAGAGGGGACAGCTGGGTGCTGCCATGCTTGGCACACTGATGTGGGTGCATTGAAAGGGCAAATCCCCATTTCATGGCAAAGCCCCAGTTCAGGACCCTGTCGACCAAGGGGCCATGGAGCTTGAGTGATGTTCCACCCATGGAAACTCCACCTGCTCCAGGCAGTGTGGAATGGGAAGGGTACAGGGGGCACCATGTGTCCACAGACACCCCAGTCCTCCAGCAGGACAAGTTCTAGCTCAGCCCTGCTGCCCCATGGCTTCCCCAGTCCCAGCATCCTGGGAAGGTGGCTGGCCTGAGCACTGCAGTTCTGGTGCTCAGGCACTCTTTTATTCATCCCTGTGGGATGGAAATGCCTTTTGCAGTCTCTCAGGTGCCTTGCGAGGAACCACATCTGCTCTACAATGCAGAAAATGAGAAACCAAAGGAGCCTTCCCTCAGGATGGGATCCCCTGAAGCTCAGGGGCTCTGATCTCGAACACTTCCAGATGCAGAAGGGAGTGATGGAGCATGAAGCAGCCCTGCAACAGCCAGCTCTCCCTCCCTGGCATGGCCAGGGCAGCAGTGTGATACCACCTGTCCCCTAGGGCAGGTCCTTGGTGACTTCAGTCGCCCCAGAGGCACATGGCAGACCATGAGCCACAGCCATGCCCTGCTGCAGACAGCAGTGCTCAGGGCTCCAGCCCAGCTTCCCACTCTGGGATGGCTCAGCTGAGATTCTCAGCTGAGTCTCTTCTGGAGACTCTCACCAGGAAGAACAGGAGGTCAGGGAGGACTCTGCTCTGTGTCCTGAGAGGGTCCCCGGCTTCCCCTGGAGGCACTGAGCAGGGAGGGGCACGGAGACACGACAGAATTGTTTCTCTGACCCCACCACCACCACGGCCATGCTGTTACCCTCCAGTGCTATCAATTAAATCAGCCAGATGCTCCCCTCACCTGGATCATTAAAGCATATTAACATAAGTCAGGGAAACACCACGCAGAGGGGCTGGCACCCAGCTGGGCTCTGAATGCACTCTGGTGTGCTCCACTCCAAGCACAGGGAGCTCCCTCCCACAGGATGTCCATGTGCCTCCATTCCCACCAGGCAGGGCTGGCAAAGGCCGCCTGGGCAGCCCTGAGGGCTGTGGCACACAGCCACGGCCTCAGCACGCCAGCTCAGCCTGGAAACCTGGCACCTGCCTGAGCCTGCGCCTAGGCAGCAAATACCTTTTCATATGACATGACTACTATTTATTTTAAAAGTTTATTAAATATCTAATTGTGGCAGAAACTCCACAGCTCCCAGGTTCCTGCTGGCGATGTCACAGAGCCTCCCACTGTTTGCTGCTCCCCAGGTGCCCAGGCAGGAGGGCCTGGGGCAGCTCGTGGCAGGCACAGGGGTCACAGGGGCCAGTCCCCTGAGGCCACCATGGCCCTGTCTCAGTGTGAGGCCAGGAGTGGGTTCATGCGCTTATTGAGCTGGGGCATTGCCAGGCTGGCAGAAGTGCTGAGCCAAAGCTGACCCCAGTGTCACCAGGCAGGCCCTCAGTGGGGATGGGGACAGCAGGGTCCCCTGTGCTGTGTCCCAAGCCCACCACACTAGTAGGACACTGTCAATGCTCTTGACTTACCTCATGCAAGTGTCACTCTTTGTCTGTTGCCCAGATGTCACCCAACAGCAGAGCTGGGGACAAGATCTGTCACAGGACAAGATCTGGCACACAGGGACAGGGGAAGACAGCGGCCCCAGTTTGGCTGCCAGGGCAAGGTCACCCAGAAAAGCACCCAAGCAGGCAGGGATTTTCCCTGTTGCCGCAGACAAGTCAGCCTGGAATGTCTTGCTGCAGTGAGTGCTTCCCGTGCTCTGCAGCCCTGGCTTTGGGAGCCCCCTGCCAGGGGCTCATCCTCCAGCAAGCTCAAAGCCAAATGACCCCTGAAACGGTCAAAACCTTTTCGTTTTCCTTTGTTAAATCATGACAAAAGCTTTCACAGGACAGCAGGAAAGCTGTTCCCCCAGGAACAGCTCAGGGCACCTCCCTGCTTAGGGACCGGTCCCCAGAAAATCATAGGAAGGGAAGTAAGGTACCTGGATTCCTCAGGTGTCCACCCCATCCCAGAGGTAATTTGTCTTTTCTGAGGACACAACAGACACTATTATTTTTGATTGTCCCCTCTCCCAGATGTAACTTCTTAAGTTAAGGCACAGGGTCTCACAGGCAGCTGCCATAGCTCTGGAGGAAGTGGGAGAGAATTAAAAGCTCCCCCAAGAGCAAAACACGAAATGGATAATTTTAAAGGATCAGTCCCCAAAGAATTCAAGTAAGTCTCCAGCTGTCACCCACTCCAAGCCAGGGAATGTGGGGTGGCCCTGACCCGTTTGCTGGTGCAAGAGAGTCTGTGCCACGGGTGGGCTACAGTGGCAGGACCAGCCCCATGGTGGTGCCCAGGGAGCTGCAGGAGGATCCTGGCAAAGCCTTTACAATCAAACCTGCAGGGTAAAGGCAGGAGCGAGGCCAAAATGCAGTCAAGGGCCAAAATGAGCATTAATCCTCCCCCTCACTTTACCCTGTCTCTGGAAAACTCAGGTTAAAGCAGCAGGATGAAGCTCTGATCTGCAGAACTCTCAGCAGGTCTGTGGATGACACAGAGGTGTGTGGAGCAGTCAGTTCAGCAGACGGAAGGGATGGGGCACCCAGAGGGTCCTGGGCAGGCTGGAGGAGCTCACATGAACCTCATGGAGTTCAACCAGGCCAAGTGCAAGGTCCTGCACCTGGGTCAGGGCAGCCCCAGCACCAGCACGGGCTGGGGCTGGGTGCATGGGGAGCAGCCCTGGGAGAAGGACTTGGGGGTGCTGGTGGTGACAAATTGGATGTGACCTGGCCATGGGCACTGGCAGCCCAGAAACCAATCCTGCCCTGGGCTGATCCCACAGCGTGGGCAGAGGTGAGGAGGAGATTCTGCCCCTCTGCCCACCCAGGTGAAACCCCACCTGCAGAGCTGCCTCCAGCTCTGGGGACCCAACATCAGAAGGATGTGGAGCTGCTGGAGTGAGTCCAGAGAGGCCACAAAGATGCTCCAAGGGCTGGAGCCCCTCTGCTTTGGGACAGGCTGGGAGAGCTGGGGGCATTCATCTGGAGAAGAAAAGGCTCCAGGGAGAGCTCAGAGCCCCTTCCAGAGCCTAAAGGGGCTCCAAGAGAGCTGGAGAGGGACTTTGGAAAAGGGACTGGAGTGACAGGACATGAAGGAATGGCTTCCCACTGGCATAGGGCAGGGTCAGATGGGCTATTGGGAAGGAATTCTTGACTGTGAGGGTGGGGAGGCCCTGGCAGAGGGTGTCCAGAGAAGCTGTGGCAGCCCCTGGATCCCTGGAAGCGTTCAAGGCCAGGTTGGACCGGGCTTGGAGCAGCCTGGGTTAGTGAAACGTGTCCCTCCCATGGCAGAGGTGTGGGATGAGATGCTCTGTAAGGTCCCTTCCAATCCTAGCCAGTCTGTGAGTCTGCAATCTCCCACCCCACTAGAAGGGAGCAGCTCCTGTCCTAGGAGACCCTCCAGACCCTCCCTGGCAGCCACCAAGCTCCTCCACCAGTTCATCGTAGGGGGCTTGCGTGACCTGCTCAGCCCTTCACAAGGCAAGAGACTCCTTGGCCAGCTCCTGCCCAGTGAGATGGCCACATGCCATCTCCATCCCTGCAGGTTCCACCAAGCACTTCTCTGGCTGGAGCAGCCGGTAGCAGATCAAGCTCTGAAGTTTATCCAGTATTTGAAAAGCCTCTGCTTTCCCTGCAGCAAATGTTTTCCCCATTTACACCAGGGCATGGAGGGCTGGCAGCCTCCATGGGAACTGCAGAGCAGGAAGGACCCAAATGTGTCCCTGACAGGGGACTGAGGTCAACCTGTGTCTTGTCACCAGGCAGAGGTGGTGCCCACAGAACCAGTTTGGACCAGGAGATGTCTTCTCTTCCTCTCAGGTCCCTTCTTCCAGCTTTCCTGCATCTGTAGGTGCCCCATATCTGTGGGGGAGCTGTGTCCCAGGTGTCCCTGCTCAGGACACAGGGGACTGCCTATATACCACACCCTTGGGGCTGAGCTGCCCCAGAAACCACAGACTGACCCCCTGTCCCCTGCCAGAGCTGGGGCCACCACCACAGGACAGCTGTCATCCTTCCCAGGCTTCCACAAACCCCCTGACTCGGCATATCAACCAGGCACTGCCAGCACAAGGGGACAGCCCACCAGGGACACTCATGTTTCTAAATGAATTACGTCCATCAGAATCCTTCCAGAAAGTCCAACAGCCTTTTACAACAAGCCAGACGGTAATAAAGCTATTAAATTTAAAGTGGAAGTAAGGAAACCACAATGCATCAAGTTATTTTTTCCCCTTCAGAAACCTCGACACAGTAATTAGTTTTCTGAGTCACCATGGCTGCAAATAACCCCAGGAGCTAAGAACAGGGAGCAGGCTGGGCAGCAAAGCCCCAGGATGCACCAGGAGCTTGTCGGGGCAGAAGCTGCAGCACCCCAGGACTGGTGGCTCTCACAAGTCACAGCGTGCAAGAAAACAGCAACTCCCCTTGGAAATGGCAACAGGCCCCCTGAAACTTTCCATAAATACTGGGCGGCAGGAGGGATGCTGCTGGCAGGCAGCGGGAGCAGCCCTTCCTCAGCACAGCTAAGAATACCCCAGCAGTCAGCCCAGCAGGAGGCAGAGGTACAAACCAGGTGCCTTCCTCCAACCCACTTGGGAAATGGGATTTTCAACTCATTTTATCTAAATTAGACCAGCGTTTCAAAGGCTCGCTGTGCTGGATGTAGGAAAATCCTAAACCTGGCACAGAAACACAAAACACAGAAGGGGATCCAGCAGCTGGGCAGCTCAGGGGAGTTCTCACTGGTCATTTCTGCCCCCAGAAATGACCAGTGATTCATCCCTGGGCTGTCCCCTACCCCTCCCCATTAAGGGAGGGACCAGAGCTGGCAGGAACCTGCCTGGGACAGTTTGGTGGGGCTGAATTAACGCTGAATTTGGTCCCACAATGACTGTGCTACAGGTCCAGCTGATCCCATTGCTCTGCCAGCAGGGCCATGGATGGGATTCCCTTGGGGGAGCCCTGGGAACAGGGGCAGAGCTGCACCCCGAGGTGCTGCCAGCACAGACAGACTGATTCCAGCAAAACAGAGGCTGAAGCTGAGCCAGAGCCTCTTCCATGGCAGATCAGGGGAATAGGGGGGGGGAAGGCAGCAAGCAGTTTGAAAAATCCCAAAAAACTCTTCATCATGAGACTCTACTTATTAAAGGCAGACCAAGACAGGAGCTGGAAGAGCTTTCCTCAGCCAGTCCAGGGTCTCAGCAGGGACTAGAGTTCCCACATGCTCCTCCAGATCCTGCCTGAAGGAGGGGGACCCTGCAGAATGAGGAGATGTTTTTCCCAGAGCTGGTCTCTGCATGCACAGCAGCTCTTCTGTCACTGCTGCACGAATGGTCCTTACCCCAAGGGCAAATGTGACCTCG